>NW_022196248.1:193993-516493 GCF_008641045.1 Pistacia vera
AAAATGATGATTTTTTGATAAGAACTGATATTGGTAATCTGGTTTTTTAAGTATTGAATTTAAATGCTACTTTTCGGAGATTGATGTGATTTCTAATATGTTATTTTTATATTTCTGTTTCAGGAAATCAAAGCTCAGTTTTCATGAACCATAATGTTTCAAATAATGTTGACGACGGTGAGATAAAAGACTTATTGTTTTTTTCATTCTTGTCATCGCACTCTGTTTAAGTCATTACTTCTAAACCTTTCATGCATTTCCATGCTCACTTGCATGTGATTTATTTGATTCATCTTGTTCTGTTCTTAAGTTCACAAATGCACTTAGTAAGTTGGCTATCTTAATCGTTTGTATCAACATGATGTAAAGGGAAGTGTTAAGCTTTTGGCTTGTTGATCAAAATGGGCAGGTTTGTAATAGAATTCTGTCAACTGTTTCCTTTTATTGTTTAGGCACAGTGCCTCTGGCATGTAGATTAGTTTCCGAATTTCATAGAGAAGGTTATTTTGCTACATCTTAAAAGAATGTGAGGATTTGTTTAATTTGTCATTGTGCTTGGGGAGCAGGGGTTTGATGAAGGAAAAAATATATTTATTTTTGTTTCTTTATGACCTGAAATCACTTATCTCCTTTCACATACGTATTAATCCCTCTTTATGTATCACCAGCAGATGAATTACCACAGCCTAGCAGCCCATCAGTGAAAAAGTCTGAAGAGAAAGGCATTGTTGTAGTCCATGAAGTCAAGTGCAAACTTTATGTAAAGGTATTTGTTGAAGAAAATTTATACAAGGTTATGCTTGTTGGAACAGTATTTTAATGAAACTTTTTTCGTTTTTTCCTCATTCTGCTTTAGCATATGTGCTTTACCCGTATTTTAATAGTAGGAAAATTAATTTTACTGCTACTTCTGCGTGGTTAGAGATTTTACTTTACGAGTGATACATATCTTTCTAGAGGTAGTATTTGATGTGTGATTGTATTATGTATCAGATTGCTACATGCATTTTAACTTGCATATAACTATGAAGATTTCCATTTTCATATTTGAATCAAGTTAAATGCTCATTTTATAGCTTAACGAGGTTGTTTTGAATTGTAGTAGATATTAAATGAACGGTTTTAATTAATGCAGAGGCAATGCTTGAATGTGTATCAAAGTGACACATAGTGCATTTGCACAACAAATTAGGGATTTGGCTACAGATGAGTTGATATTCCAACCAGTTGGGAATCTTGACTATTTAAGTTTTGCAATTATTGAAATAGTTGCTTCTATCCTCAGATTCTGTTGCCCTGATCAACTGTTTGTGGTTTTATTTTTATTTTTTCACAGTAGTAAATACTTTTGTTTCCTTTCAAAAAAATCATCAGATTTTGTTTTCAGCTTTGCAACTTATGAAGTATCTGCTGTGTCATCGTAGGCCAAAGAGAAAATATTTGTAGCAAAGGTTTGATGACTAGATTATGTTCTTATGTGGTCTCAATGGAATTATGGGGATGTATATCTTGGCTTAAGACATGTGAATGTTTATATGCTGTATAGATCACTAGCTCTGATGCATAAATTAGGTTGCTAATCCATTGAGGCATATGGTTAGGAAAATGGTAATAGACATCTGCCATGTGTCACTTGGCATCAATTAGATTTGCGGGCTTGTCTGTACAGCATCCATACACATACTTGCCTGCATATGTACCTGTGCTTGTGTATATGTATTGTGTGGTCTATGTTGGTGTATGCATGAGCTTATGTTATGCAAGAATTCAATGAAAACTAGTTTATGAGATGTAGTCCTGCACCAATTCACAAAAACTTTATTTGTATTTATGTCAAGCCATTCCATCTTTGGCTTCATTATTCGCTGGCTGTGGATGGTGTTCTGTTGATGGGCACACATTACCAATGGCTTGGTTTTGTTGTTAATTGATGCATTGAAATGGTTTTTTATTTTGATTGATATGTCTTTGCTTTGCCTTTTGCTTCACCTGATACATGGTGTTTGTTCCAACATTCTCACTAGTAAATCTATTTATTTTCTTCTTTTGATATGTCCAGTCAAGTGATCCTGCTGATAAAGATGCATGGAAAGATAAAGGCACTGGGCAGCTTTACATTAAATGCAAGGAGGGTATCAGCAAGGGTACAAAAGAGTCCAAACCAACAATTCTTGTTCGAAATGATGTATGTTTCCTTATTGATATATATATTCAAATTCATGTTAGAGTGAAACTTGGGTGCTTTGTTTATTTCTTGGTGGCTTGTTGAATCTAGGAGTGGAATGCAAATTATTATAGATTTTTATTGACTGGTAATGACAAACCATGTCTATTGCCATTTAAGAAAAGCTGGTGGTTCTTATGGCTAATTTTTTTCATTAATAATACAACATAATACTCGGAATCATCTCTATTAACTGATCAATTGAAAGGGAGAAATTGAAATTTTGTATGTTAGATTCTTCTTTTTTCTTAGTATTGGTAGAGAACTGTAGAATGGGTTGATAAATTAGTCGATTGCTTCAAGCAATGACACTATTTAGCAATTTCTAGTGGCAAATAACCAAACTATCTTATGGCTATATCAAATAGCTTCAGGTAGAGCATACTTTTTGTAAGGGGTTTTTGAATTGTTTTGATTCTTATATTTAATAGCTTCTGGCATCTTAAAAATAATGAAATAGCTTCTAGCAATTTCATTCTGAAGGAGCTCTGCTTGAAAAAGCTGCGACTATCAGATTTTCATGGCATTGTTGTCATGAGCAGTGTGAACCGTTGCCACTTTTCACATTAGTGTTGTACATGTGCTATTCTCTGTTTTCCTCAAACTTTCCTCCCTACCCTCCCTCAAACATACTGACAACAGTAACAACAATAAAGAAAATGGCCTTGTCTGCAATCAAATTGAATTTGATTTTCAATTTAATATACCATTCATACAATTAGATGTGGGAATGTTTTCTTATTTGAATATTTGGTATCTAATTGTTTCTTGAATAATTATATGTGGAAATAGGTAATTTGGATTTTTTTTCTTAAACAAAATTCCCTCTTTTATGTTCATTTTCTTTACAGTACCATGTTTGCCCCTGTTTCTGGAACATCTTTTTTGACTTTTCATATTTCCCCCTTTTTCCCTCTTGTTTTAACCATTCAAGATTGCATTTATGATTTTTCTTAACCAGATACATAATTCTACTCTCTGTAATGTTTCTTGTGGCAGGTTGGAAAAGTGCTGCTTAATGCATTGTTATATCCGGGAATCAAGACAAATTTACAAAAGAATTCCCTTGTTGCAATATTTCATACTTCGGTAAAACATATTGATATGAATATTGCATATTTTAAGATCAATCAGTTATAATGGACAAACATGTGCATTTTCTTCCCCATTAAATTGTATGAACCTAAAGTCATTTTGGAGCTTCTTTTGTCGCTGAAATCATAAAATATGGAAAATATATATAGCAAAAGGAATTTGTCTGTGTAGTCTCTGAAATTTATTCTTAGTTCACGTTATTATAGAATAGATAAAAATAAATTCTATTATGTGGTAAAATGTTTGAAAGCGTGTGAAAATCTGTCAAAAATCATTTAGGAGAGCAAGATGAGTCAATCAGGCCTGAAATGAGCTGTTTAACCATACAAGGAACTTACACATATGCAATTAGAAGTATTTCTTGTAGCGTTTATGGAGTAAACAAATCTTGCAATTAATGGCTGATAACTTGCTTGGGTTTTGTAGAGTGACGACACTGGTAGTAATGATAATGGTACCGTTGTGGCACGTACTTTCTTAATCAGGACAAAAACAGAGGAGGATCGAAATAAGCTCGCAACAGCAATCCAAGAATATGCCCCGTCTTCGTGAAAGTAAATTAACATAGGTGATGCAATCTTTTTATTTATTACCTTTAGCTTAAGCAAATGTAATGATTGTGCTGGATGAATGGCATTTGTCCTTATTTTTATTTTTTAAATTTTGCAAAGTCTGTCATGTTAAGAAATGAGGCAGCATTTGATGCTTAAGAAGCAATGGGGGTCAATTTCTTAAGTCGGACTTGACTAAATTATTGTACGTTTAAGAGGCTATAGCAGGTAGCTGTATCATAAGAGAATAGTCAAAGTGATGAATACTTTGCTGCATAATTTAAGCTAAACTTTTTTTTGCCTTTTTGCCTTTTAATTGCTGTATACACAGTGTGCATGATAAAAGAAAATTTTGGGGTTTTATTCACCGGTTTGTATTGTGCCAGTGTGTGTCTTTGATTGGTTTCTGTAAACTTTTTTCTCCTGAATGAAAATTCCGGCAACGTGAGATTATAGGATTAACCTTTGCGGACACTTCGAAGTTTATTTCAAGCCCAAACCAAGTATCAAGCAATAGGACTGCTGTACTGCGATGCTTCTGATGGGTTTTCTTATTTTTTAAGAAATCATATTCATTCAGCCCCAATGATGGTAATGGTAAATAAATAAATAAAAAGAGAATATAATTACTTTATTGATTTTATCTGAAAACTTGACAAATAGACACTAAACCTGAATCTTATATTTTGCATATATGACAATAAAGCAGACCTGGGATTGCCGTTGAACATGCCTTTTCACATCCCTCGACAACTTCAGGTTTCATTTTAACTTATTGAATTTGTTCATTCAGATTCTGTGCTTAATCTAATTTGAGCTGGCATCCAAATCTATCCACTGTTTAATATAATCATAACTAACGTGAAATATTCTTCCCTCTAATTGCTGCATGTTTTGGTGTTTAATTAGCTGAAAATATCTTTTATTGACGGAGTTAAATATTAATATTAATTTTATTTGATGATATTTTTACAGTTGATCTGACATAGCAAATTACATTTTTCTAAGAGATAGAAAAGTTATCCAAACAAGATGTGACAAATGGAAATGGCATCCTCGACTATTTTCATTATGAAAAAAATTAGAGATTGAACACTCTCAATCAGTTCAGTTATACTATTACTAGCCTCAAAGTTACACTTTTTTTTTTTTTTTAATGATTAGGATGTTCGGACCAACTTATGCATGCCTACAAACCCAATGTTTTACAATAAACCACAAATATGTGATGGGTGACTCCAAGAAGTCAATGAAAGCAAACATTCTTGACCACCAAAACAACCCTTGGATTTCTCAAAGTTACACATTACAAGAATTGCTTGCTGCTCATAAAAAATATTTTCCAAATAAGAAAAGCATCATAACTCAACCACACCATTTTCAACTAAACAATACAGGCCCTGTACACCAGGAGTTCAGCTTCTCAGATACACCAATTCTGTCAGTGTCAGTGTCTATTGATCTTTCTGGCTTGTACTTTTTAGCAGACAAGCGATAATCTAAGAGATGGGGCAGTTGGGATGTGTGTGCATGATGCCCAACGTATCACTGATTCAGTAACCATGAGATTAAGCTGATCAAACTCACCAAGTCCAATTGTGTGATTCCTTTTATTGTGGATGCCTGAAACCCTTGAACCCAAGATTCCAGTCCTCCGAATTTCTGTTTCTCCTGATTTGCGCTTAACAGGAAATGTAGAATCCGGTAGCACAAATAGCTTTCCCAAGTTTGATTCTGCATCTGTAAAACAAAGACAAAAAAAACAGCTAAGCATGCCTCACTCATCTCATGCACAGCAGTAATTTAACAATTACTAGAAATCACCATACCCACTATGTTACAGTAGGACAACTGCCAATCTATTTATTAGTTACCTAAATTTTATTAAAACCAATGTCATTATGAAGTGATGATAATCCCAGAAGTGAAACAAAAAGGCAGTGCTTTTTCTTTGGAAAAAAGTTTTTGAGCTTTTTTGACCGAGAATTCTAACATTATACCATAAACACAAAAAAAAAAAAAAAAAATGTGGCAAGGAATAATAAAAACATATATACCTCCATGTTCTTCATCCAGTTTTGACATGTTGACCCTAAATCCTAAGGAAAGATTTCCTTGTTCAACAGCAGAACTTGGGCTGAAGAAAGTGAAGCTTGGCATTGATGGAATTGGAGATGAGAAGTCTGGTGTGCTCGATTCACAGCAGCTGCTAAAGGAAAATCCTCCATATCCAGAGCAAGGAGTACTGTCATCAACTACCAAAGTAGAAAATGATGATTTACAAGTAAATGCAGGTGACTGTCCCAGTTGACCGTCACTGAAGCTGTAGTCCTGTTTCCTAGTGACAAATGAGGCAGAAAAAGAACCTCCATCCGCTTCCAGCTCTTTACAACACCGATCATCCTGCCTGAATGGTCCTTCAGCTCCTTGTGCACAATCCTCCATCCAGGAGTGGGCTGCAGAGGAAAGCATCCAGTATTTTAGGCAAATGTTCGGAAAAAAGTGCATATTGCCTGGCATCTGAAACAAACAACACTTAACATGCAGTACCAAGAGGTACTAGTTCCATAATTATACTAGTCAAATACAGCAATCAACTAACACATTATACCTATTAAAAATATGACTTCATGTCAGACTTTTAGTTGATAAAACCCCAAACTGGGAAAACTATTTATGAGTGAAACTTTTTTTTTTTTTTTTAATTTGTTCTTTCATAGAAATAATCAAATCGACAATCGAGTCTCTCGAAGGCGGACTAATATGCAAGCCAAGCATCTAGATGGCTTTCATTTGATAGCCCAAGTGGCCGATTTAAATGTCTTGAGAGCCTCTTCAAAACATATTTACTCAAATATGGCGACATTTATTAACTTGCCAAAGGAAATGCCTCTGTATGCTAATAATCCAAAATAAATCATTCCATAGCTGAGTTAATTTTACATCAATTATATTCCCTTAACTACAACATCTATTCTTTTGATAGTAACTTGTAATCCAACTGTCATACACTAAGAATCTCTAACACACACAAAGGTTTAACCAACATACCAAGAACCTCTGCCGCCGAGAGCCTCTTGGAAGGATCTACTCGAATCATGCCCATGATCAGATCCCTGGCAGATTCAGAGATGTGATCCCAAGGATCAGACGGGAATCGTAGATCTGCAGCCCTAACAGCATCAAAAATTCTTGACTTAGTCTTTCCCCAGAAGGGAGGCATCCCACTAAGAAGAATGTACATGATAACCCCAGCACTCCACACATCAGCAGCTTCATTGTAACCCCCAGCTAATACCTCTGGGGCTATATAAAATGGACTCCCAACAGTCCCGAGCAAATTCTGGCCTGTTGCCATGAAACCAACATGCTAAGAATAAGAAAATTTCTAACCTGACTTAAAATTGCAATATACACTGAATGATACAGAAAGTTATAGGCCTTACCAGATTTTGTGTAGGTTGCAAGACCAAAGTCTGCTAATTTGATTGGAGAAGATGAAGATGTTGTGGCCAAGAGAATGTTTTCTGGCTTTAAATCCCTATGAACAATACCATTGTCATGACAATACTTAACGACTTGCATCAATTGCCTAAAAATTACTCTAGCCTGAATCTCAGGAAATCTCCCATATTTCTCAAGTCGGTGAAATAGCTCTCCACCTGCACATAATTCCATCAACAGATGTACATATTCCTTCTCCTCATAAACTGCTTTGAGGTCCACAACATTAGGGTGCCCTGATAACCTGGCCATAATTTCAATCTCCAGCTTGACACTACAAACATCATCCACCGTAACCAACCTATCTTTAGCAATTGACTTGCATGCCAAAACCTCGCCAGTAAACTTATCTAAGCATTCTCTAATGACACCAAATTGACCCCATCCTAACTGCTTTCCAAGAACATACTGATCACTCAAATTTGAGATCTGGGTTGCGTCCAAAATAGCTTCATTAAGGTTCGGAACTTTGTAACAATTATGGGATTGTGTTGAAGACCGGGTGATTTCATCACCACTGGTTATGTCCATAACAATGACACACAACTCTACCCACAAACAAAGACCAAGCTTTTGAGTTTCAATACTACCTAACCACCATCTTTTATGCTCAAAGGTCAATGTCACAAGCAAAAATGGTTCAGCTCAATTCCCATGAAAACAATTTCACTGAACCAACTTTCAAACTGACTTAGCCCTCCATCGTTACTAGACTCTTATTACGAACAAAGCCTCCAATTTCCAAAGTAAAAAACTGGCGGTCTTCAATGTTCTTGCATCTATCAGCTAGTGCACAAAATTATATTTCACAATTTCAGATTAACTTGCTTAAACCCCATAATTCTATATTCTCTTTTATTTTATTTCATATTTCTTATGCTTTCAGTTAAATCATACTTGAAATTCTATAACATAACATTTACAACAGAGAAAATAAAGACAGTCCACTTTTATTTCAAGCTTGTCCACAAATCCAGAACAAAACACACAAAACAGAACCTAAACAATAGAACTCAAACTCACCCACATGAGAATTTTCAAACTAAAGTAAGAAAAGTAAACTTTTTCAATTTGACCAAAACGAAAAACCCAGAAACAAACATATACTTTTGTCACCAAAACAGAATCACAACCCGACACAAAATAAATACCAAAGTTGAAATCTTTTTGAACTTTAACAAACGAAACATATAATGCATCAAACAACAGACAGTAGCCATTTACTTAGAAAGACAGAAACTGACCTGTTCGAAGAAACATTCAAGAACAACAACAAGAACAACTCCATCACCACCACTTCAAAACTCGAAGTCTTTGGTTTCTCTTACCAGTTCAAAAACTCTTCTTTACATTTTACAGGTAACCGGAAGAACCAGTTCTTTTTAAAATAATAATAAATATTTTATAACTACTTTGGTACTTGAGAAATATTGAGCAATACTCAAAAAAGTTATAGTCTGAGTATCACCCAGACGCTTGCTTAAACGTGTCACGGACTTACACGTTTTGTCATATTAAATTACAAATTTACCCCCACGTGCACACATGTGCAATTATAATGATCTTACAGGATGGATAGTGTGTTATTGGTTGTTTAAAATTGAAGGAACCTTCTCTTACTTATTTTATCAAAAAAATAGATAATTTAATAGTAAGTGGGGAGTGGAAGCCAGAAGAGCAGCCATGGGTGGATGGCCATGATTATGTCCTCATAATTCTGGGGTGAATATAATTGGCTGAAAATATGCATATTGCTTTATCATAATTCATATAATAAGAAGATGGATAGCAGTTGTAGGGAAAGAGGAGGTAAATGCTAATTCCAGCTGTGATTAGCTGTAGAAATACGTGTGCATATTTAATTTAATCAAATAAATTGTATGAGATTATTCCCTAGATATTTTCCTATGGTTTCATTTAATAAATTATTAAAACTTTCGATGGTGGTATGGGAAAAGGGGATATGCCAAACTTGAAAATAAAGCGGACCAGCCATACTCTTTTCATGACTTTTGACAACGCCTGAATGAATCTTCTTATCCACGTTTAGAAAGAGTTAAATGATTCAAATGCACTAATATATATTCTCAGTGAAAGAGACATTGACCCGTCGAAGGAACAATTTCATCCCTCAAGTTTGCTAATAACATTGACACATTTACTAGACCTGGCAAATGGGCGGGTCGAGAGGACACAGGCCAGGTGTAAAACGAGCAACATGTGCATGACTCGTACCCGTATGGGCGGGTACGGGTCAACCCACAGGTCACCCGTATATAATGTCATTTTCTATAATTTTTTATTTTTATATTTTTTTGTTATTAATTGCAATTTTTTCACTGTTTTTTGTTTTTCAAATTGCATACTTGAAGATGTAAATTGTATTATTTAAAAACTTGGTATAAAATTCATTTATTAAGCTTTCATAACTTGGTCAATTTGATTAAATAAATGGATGATTAAATTAAATTTGATTAGATTTCACCAAACATCATTAATTCATTATCAATATTTTTCATATTTATATCAAACTTCACCATATATAATTAGTAAATACTAAACACTAAACATACATAATAATTACTACTTAGTAAACACTAAACATATAAAATTGTTCAACATTCAACATACATACATAGTAAACACTAAACACTAAACAATTAAACATATAAAATTGTTCAACCAAACACTAAACAAACAAAGTCTATCACACATTGATGATGTTAGAAGCCGCCCTTGATTCTGTAATCTCCTTCTCCACTGGCTCTTGGCTTAATGGCACAACAAGCTGAGCATCATCAATTTTATCTTCTACAATTAACAAAATATAAGTTAACTATCGTAATATATTAACAAACTAAAATATTAAAACATGTTAAATATAAGTTAAAATGTTACCTTTAACTTCATATCCAGAAATTCATGTCCTGGTGCATATCAAAGACTGTGCATTCTCCAGTAAAAGTGAACTTCAATATTAACTGAGCACTTTGCTACCAACATTGAAACTGGACTCCGAAGCAACAATTGTTATTGGTATACTCATCATATCACAGGCCATCATGGAAAGTATCAGGTATCGATCACTATTTTTCTTCCAATGGTCCAGGATATCCAGATTACAAAATTTGATGCGATCAAACCTTGCCTCTCCCAAATAAGTATCCAATTCGGACTTCTTAGTAGCACTAAAGTCACTCTTGTAGTAGTCAAATTCCTGCACCATTTAAATATTTAAATTTAATAAAGCAAAATTAAAAAATAAACAAAACCTTATTAATCACAAGAATATAAAAATATATAGGGAGTAGTGCCTTACGCAAATATCATCTCCAAGGATATTAGGACTACTAGTTTGTACCCAAGGATCGCCGGGAACCTCATTTCAATATAGACCCTCATAAGCAACAAAAAGCTTATCCAACTCCTCCTTGACTAACTCCAACTTTCTTGATGCAACTATTGGGTCATCAACTTTTTTGTAACAAAACTCAACAAACTCAAACTTGAAACGTAGGTCCAGAATTGCTGCAATAGCTAACACAACGCTATAAGAATCCCAATATTTGTCAAACTTTACTTTCATTTGACTTGTCATGGTACTAACAACTTCATCCTCATTTTCCATTTCTTTGTATAAACGCATTTGAACTCTCCACTCATTTCTGAGGTACAAGTTTGCTGTGGGATATTGGGAATCCGAAAAAAGAGTAGTGATGTCATAAAATGGTTGCAAGAACTTGCAAATCCTCACCCCCCCCCCCCCCCCCTCCCAATCCCATTCTTCATCTGAAGGACAATTTTTATAATTGAGATCTATCAGTGACAAATGAACAAACACACGACGGTATATTAACGCACTTTCAAGCATTAAATAAGTGGAATTCCATCTTGTGGGAACATCCATTTGCAATCATTTTGAGCTCATCACACCAATTTGTTTAGCAAGTTCTCTAAACTTGATTCTTTTAGCCTCACTTCCTTTAACACATTTCACACTTTTACGAATCTTATGTAAAGCCATGCTAACCTTTAACCCTTCTTGGACTATGAGATTCAAGATATGTGCACAACATCGCACATGAAAAAAAGAACCACCACATAATAAAGCATTTTGCATACAAAGTTGACTCCTTAAAATGTCTTCCATCTTATCATTTGTAACACCCATATCAAGGTACGCAATTTTATTTATGCCCTAATACCCTTAGTTAGATTTCTCTGAAGTTACCTTAGACAAATGTGAAGGAAATTCTTTAAAAGTTCATACTTATTGAGCAATTAGTGCTCACTCCGTTATTCTACTGAGCAATTAGCAGGTACTTGATGATTTAAGATCGGGTGAGACGTCAAGAAGCGGAGGAGTTTGGCAGCACTGTCCAAGACTACCTTGTACTTATTAAAGTATATCAGTTATTTTGTGTATATATTTATATGAAGTAAAATTAGAATTTTCGGATTTTACATTATACACCTCTATGTATATATGTTTGCAAAAGTTATTTAATGGATTTTATCATATATTTCTTAAAGAATTACTAGCTAGATAGTATATTACATCATTATTACTTGCACTGTCTAATGTAAGAGAGAAGACTTTCTTTTCAGTCCCCCAATTTTTTAAGAAATCATACACTATTTATGACAAAAGAGCCCTTGACTGTGGAGGAGAAATATGGCAAACATTAAGAATTCTACTTTGTAACTCCCAATTCTCATCAAAATAGTGAGCCATTAAAGAAATGTACCTATCAATAGTACAAGAACTCCAAATATCAGAAGTCAAGCATATTCTATCTGAAACCTCTCTAAAGCAAGCTTAATCTTTTCTTTCTCCCTATAATATATCTTTAAGCAATCTGCCTTAGCGGTGTTTCTAGTATAAGGCTTAACTTCATGATTCAAATACATGTGAACATCCCTAATTCCTTCATGCTCCACTATTGAATATGGGTAATTATGTTTTATGATTCCTATTGTCATCTTCTCATGATAAATCTCTTGCGAAATCCTCAAACGTCTCAATTTAGTATCACAATCCATCATCAATTGATCTGCACTACTAATGGTACATTTAGGACAACCTTCCATATGGCCCCTCAAATTCTTAGTCCCATGAGTGGAACTACCATATGCACAAGACTTACTACAAATCAAACATCTTGCCCTCACATTCCCATTCTCTTCCATATATGTTGTGAATTGACCCAAAACATCTTAAACTTTAAGTTTTTTTGGACAAACAGTACTAGCACTAGAAGGAGGTTGACCTACGGCTACATTACGGCCTGTTTCTATTGCCTCATTAAACAAATCTGTAAACTCCTTCATGCCAAGTTAATCTAAAGGACACAACAGAGTATTTATATTTAAATTAATTAACCAATCATAACAATTCATCCAAAATAAAAACAAAACACTCCCATATATTTTACAAGCATATCAGCCCTACCAAATGGCTGGATTTTTCCAACTCAACAGTCAACACTTCTCAACTCCTTAACTCAAAAAACTAAAAACAGTAAGTTTTGGGACAAACTAACTTGAGTATAATTCAAATCTCAGAGGGCTCTTCTACAACTTAGTATTGTTTGAACTCTAAAATAAAACTAACCTGCAAAACAGTAGTTATTACTTATTAGTTAACATCTATGTTGAGTTATTAAAAATTAACAGATGCAGGTTTATTGACTATTGTATATCTCTAGGAATTTAGAATATTTTTCTCATAAGACACATACAATCTTTATATGAAAAATGTTCTACAATAACCATGTGTATAATTAACATATATAGGTAATCATGTTTAATAGTTTGATCTACATTCAAAATGAAGTTCAGGTAAGCATGTACAATTTAGATGATAACATAATGCCAAAGACTTAATCATTGAGGTGATCATAAATAGCAAATTGTTTACCAATATATCAACAAAATTGTTTACACAGCCTACATTAAATAAATT
This sequence comes from Pistacia vera, assembly GCF_008641045.1. Lineage (NCBI taxonomy): Eukaryota > Viridiplantae > Streptophyta > Magnoliopsida > Sapindales > Anacardiaceae > Pistacia > Pistacia vera. Next base: position 207,333 of record NW_022196248.1, read on the forward strand.
TATCATTATCACACATGTTAGAATTATTATTGTTTGTTTAATCAAAGTTTGACAAAAAACAGGGGAGTGGAAACAGAGAAGCTATGTTTTGCTTTCTTTATTCTTTGATTTGATTCATAAAAATGGTTGTAGGATATATGAAAACTCATTGTTTTAACTCTCCCCTTTTTGCAAACATATATGTATTATACAACACTAGCAATTTTAGAACCTTGCTCATCCTTTATTATACTAAGATGAAACACTTTACTTCATATACTGATGCCTAACATTAATAGAAATTCGAAATCATACAAAAAACTCAATGCTCACAGTGCAAATAATGGTAGTTAAATGTATTGTCTTGTTTGCCCAAAGCGTTTGTCAACTTGGTGAAATTAGAATACATAAAACAAATCCAGCATGTACAACAACAGGACAAATGTGTAAGTAGAGGGCCCTCCATCACTCAACCAAATATGAACACAAGATAAATGAAGATCGCAGAAACAAATCCCCTCTTCAAATGAAGGAATATGGTGTTGTTGTATCACAATCTTAAATGGTATCTTATTCCAGTTTGTGCATGAAGAATTACCTCTGAGAGTGACTGTTGTTGCTAAGAGTGAGGCAACGTTAGAGTGAGAGAGAATGAGAGTGAGAGGAGAACTGCTACTGTTTTTTCATCGATCTGGGTTTGGGAGTTGTCGTTCGTCGGCGTGAGAAGGTGAGAGAGTTGAGATTGAGCTGAGAGTCGCGTCAGAGTGAGACAAAATGAGAGTGAGAGGACAGTTGCAGTTGCTGTTGTTTCATCGTTGGTCTGGGTTTGGGAGATGTCGTTCGTCGGCGTAAGTGAGCATGAGAGAGTTGAGATTGAGCTGAGAGTCGCATCAGAGTGAGACAGAATGAGAGTGAGAGGAGAGGAGAGCTACAGCTACAACTGTTTTGTCATCAACTTGGGCTTCAGAGCTGCCGTTCGTCGGCGAGAGTGAGTTGTGAGCGTGACTGCGTGAGAGAGTTGAGATTGAGTTAGTCTGATTGAGTCGCGTTTAGACTTTAGGGTTTGCTAATAATATTTATTTTAAATTCATTTTTTTTCTTTTTAAATTCAATTGCAGGTACCCGCGGGTACTACCCGACCCACCCGCAAAATTCAAGGGCAGGCCGGGTATGGGTAGCTTAGAAACGGGCATTTTAGAGGGATATCGGTACTCGCAGGTACGGTCCCTTTTTTGCCAAGTCTAACATTTATTATAGTATATCTCAACTATAATAAATGTGGCTCCGTTTGGTTCCCTTTTGAGAATACTACTATTAGTATTCCCAATAAAGTTAAACAGTAAAATTGCAAAAACTCACAAAATTATTCAATATTATTCAACTTTTTTTAAACCCCCTAAATTTGTTAATTTAATTAAATACCCCTAATTTTTTTTTTAAAAAATTGCAAAAAAACCCCATCAACCCATATTTACCAGATTCCGGCCACCACCGCCGGAAAATGACCGGAATCTGGTATAATGGCGCACTATTGACTGAATCTGGTCGGTAGTGCACCGATCTAGCCTTTTCCGGCCAGATCCACGATGGATCTGGCCAGAAAAGGCCAGATCTAAGGCTAAAGATCTGGCCGTTGACGGCCAGATCTTTGGTCGTAGCCAGTCGTCAACGACAGTCAACACATGGTCGTCGTTGACCATCAACGACAGCCGTATCTTTGGCCATCGTTGACAAGAAAATACGACCAGATCTGGCCATTGCCGGCCAGATCTAACCGTAGATCTGGCCATTGCCGGCCAGATCCACCGTGGATCTAGCCAGAAAAGGCCATATCGACACACGACCGGCAAGATCCAGCCGGTCATGCGCCGATACGACGACTCCAGCCACCCTCCGGCTGTGGTGGCCGGCTGTCCATATTTAATGGGTGGGTTGGGGGTGTTTTTGTTAACTTTTAATGTTTTATTATAGGGGTGTTTAGTAAATAAACAAACATAAGGGGTATTTTTATTTATTTCCAAATCCTACATCGTAATACCTGTCCAATTCAACTTTTTTTAACTTTTTTCCAAAAAATTTTTTAAAAAGTGTAAAAAAGTAAACCAAACGGAGCCTGCGTTTCTAATTTTCTCTCTAACTATAAAACCACGACCATACTTAGATAATTAATTAATGTTTTTCTTACTATAATAAACCATAGAAAATGTGTTTAATATTTCTGATGGTTATAAAAAGAGGGAACATCAAATTACAACTTAATTGCGTTAATTATAAATCCAATCTAAATATTTTTTTTATCAATTTCTCAAATTTTCCCGGTGCATGTTATTGTCTGCCACTTTTCATGGAGGTCCCTATCTAAGTGTTTCGTACGGTCCATTTATACTTTACTCTTTCCAACATATCATTTACATTTACACCACGCCTTCAAATAACATTTTTTCCTATAAAGTCCTTTTAAATTTGGTATTACTTATTAGTTAAAGGTTGAAGCGGGGATGACATGACACAACTCAATATGAATATCACAACAAAGTAAATATCTTCAATTTAATCTACATTGTCCCCTTGAGATATCTTCAATTATTTCTATTATCATTTACCGCCTTCCTGTATTTTTTATATTATTATTGTATTTAAAACTACAAATATGACCATCTTTATTTCTACTTTAATTGCACTTATGAAATACTAAATTTGAATTTTTTATTTCCAATAATCTTCATAAAATATATCTTTCCAGTAATATAACATTCTATGAATCAAACGCATTCTAAAGGGTTTTAATGATTTCCACAATGTTTAGGTCACAAAAGGAGGTATGAAATAAACCGTAAAAACTCATTAAATTTTTTAAATATTCTTACATAATTGCATGGTGCCACTACAATTTTTTTTTTTTCATTTCACAAAAATACGATGCGTTCTTAGTTTTTAATTATCTATTAGTATATTATACATTAGTTTATCTTTTATTTTATTTAAATAAAGTATTATAAATGTCTGTTCAAAAGATGTACAATTTAATTTGTTATAAAATCTCATGAAAAGCTTTAGCAAATCGGGCTATAATTGTATAATTTAATTCTCATTCTCATTTTTATTTTTTATACCTTAATTTATTTGGAATTTATTAATAATGGTTTATTTTAACGTATATCCTAATAATACATGTTAATCTCATTACAATTCAAAATATTTATTGATTTGAATAAACTTTATGTATAAAAAGACAAAAAGATTAGTGTGTTTGCTTTATTATTTTGAGTAGTATTTTTGAAATATTGTTGATAAGTAGAGTTTTGTGATTATTACGAGGTAAAATTTAAAAATTAAAACCTCACAGGTTTGCTAATTTAACTAAACACCCCAATGTATAAAATTTTTGAAAAATGACAAAAACAACCCCACCACACATAGTTGCCAGATTCCAGCTATCACCGTCGAAATTTGGCTAGAATCTGGCGTTACAGCCCATGATCGGCTGGATCTAGCCGGTTGTGCGGCGAGATAACCTTTTCCCATCAGATCCATCGTGGATTTTGTCGGAAAATGTCAGATCTACGACCAGATCTGACCGTGTTTGGGCGTCAACGATAGTGTTCTAAACTTTTTTTTGGGGAGTGTTTAGTTAAATTAATAAATTTAAGGGGTTTAAAAATATTTGAATAAAATATAATAGTTTTTTCTGAATAGGGAAACAAACGTGTATTTTGGAAATAGTATTAATAGGATAGGAAAAAATAATTAAGCAAACGGATTAATAATTTTCACTATATTGATATTCTATCAAATTTGTATTATAATGATTTTAATGTGTGTTCTAAAGGTGTATATTAAGAAAACTTAATATTTCAAAAGTTACTGTAACAAATTAAATATAAAGAGTTAATACTTTTTAGTATAAAATTGTATATATGTATTTTTATGACATTAATTAATATTTCTATTGTTTAAACTAATTAAAATCTGTTATCCAAATCACCAATTATATGAGTGATTAGGATTGATAGAAAAAAAAAAAAAGAAGTAGGAACATAGTACGTATTGATACAGCAGAATATGGGTTGGCCTGATTTAAACTTAAAGGTCAGATAAATTGTTAATTGTTGTTTGACAACATTTACGTCAGTTTGACTTTAACTTCTGACCATTAGATTATATGAAATGAATGGTTGAAATTCTGTTTTCAAATATTATAATGCCAAAAGCCACTTTAAATAATCTGCATTCTGCACCCAGCCCAACGTTCTTGGTTCCAGTTTTCCAGGTTTACCCTTTGACTCTTGCTTTATCCTTCTATGCTTAAATAATAATACTCCGAGGTAAATGCCCCTGCCAGTCCGTTTAATTATAACCCTACCCTTTTCATTGGCTTCGTTAGGATTGAGCCGTTCTGGGTATCCTGTATTTTTCAAGAGAATTGGAACCGCACAATATAGGAATTTGTGAATATTAGTAGCTCAACATCCCAGCGATAATTCAGGGTAGATCTTATCGTCTACACACATCATTTTCTCAAATTTGTTAAGTTTATCCCTAATTTAGTACAATAATACTAATCTCGCAAACATCTCTCAGTAACACCTTTTCCTAACCCCATGTGGCAATTTACAATTGGCTTGGTCAACGGGACCCATTGTTGGACAAACGGAACCCTCGCAAACTAATTAGTTACGAGTTGACATGTGACATTTGTAAGAGAAAGTTTGTGAGAAGTGTTTGTAAGTGTAGTATTACTCTAAAATAATTCAATTACATTAAAACACATTAGTTTGTATATGTAGTATTACTCTAAAATAATTCAATTATATTAAAACATATCAATTTGTATATGTAGTATTATTCATTTTTAATATAGGGGTGATTATTATATACAGTATAATCAAGTAAATATTCAGTGAGGACATTATTGCCTTTCCATAAATGTTAGGTCATTTTTTTGGGGTTACATTTAATGAATTGTTATAGCTGTATGTGGTCATTTTAATTTATTTTATTTAAAAGTTTTTGAATCTGGATTTGTTTGGATAGTTACGTTTGGTCGTATGACTCGTATAGACGTATAGTCGTATCATATTCAACCGACATTCAACTTCGATAAACCAGCTAATTTCAAATAATTGAAAAAAAAATTAAGAATTTTGGGATATAAATACAAGTTTTCAAATAAACATAATCTTATTTGAATTATAATAAAAGGCAATTGAATTTTAAAATTACAAAAAAAAAAAAACCCTTAAGATTGTTACATTCAAATAATTTTTGATAATTCCTATTTGGAATTTTATGTTTTAACTTTACCTGTGATTTGAGGAATATAAAAGATAAATTAAACAAATTTCATTATAAATATGTTCTATAAATTATTGTATTATTTGTTATTAATATTTATATGGATAATGCTATAAGTAGAATGAAAAAAATTAGGAGTATTTATATGCTATAAATAATGTGACATTGTATTCATTTTTGAATGAATTCCAGAGATATATCTACGAGATGACAATATTTGTTTAAACAATTATGGAAAGAAACATTGATGAGTTGCAATCATTCTATTTCTTATTCTCTTTTATATTTTAAACGGTTTTATATGTAATTTAATTTTAATATCCATACTCACATATAATGTTTCAAATAGGAAATATAGTTTTGTATTTTTTATTTAACTATCAATTATAATATGACAAAATCTATTCAACATGAAATTTTTTTTCCTAGTTATAACTCAACTATTGAAAACTCTTAATTCACATCAAGTAAACTCATTCAACTTGTTTTATTGATTGCATTGAGTAACACAAATAGTCAATTTTGAAAATAAGTTATTTTGCGGAAATTCCCTTTACCTCTACCTCTACCATTATGCAATTTGGTAGTTTATATCCCCGATCGAGGATTTGAAGTCGAACTTAAAAAGCCACCTACAGATGCTTTAAACCCAATCATTCCAGATAATGCTTGTATTATTTGTATTACGGTGGCTATTGACACATAGTGAGCTGATGTTTATTGCCGAGATATTGTCATTGTTTTTTCTCCAAGAAAAGAAGTTCACAACCTACCTCCATGCAACATCGCTTCGTTAGACTTTCACTTTCACCTATTGTGGAAAATTCTTTGTTGTTGCCTCCCATAGGAGTCTTGGTCATGTCTCAATCCCAACATGGCTGATTATCCATTCGGACCAACCACTTATCATCACCTTAGACCATCTCCAACCCATTGCACCAATTTGGTGCAAAATTGTACCAAATTGGTGCAAAATTTGGTACAAAATACTATTCAATCTCTAACCTACAACACCAAATATTGTACCAAAAAGAATATTCCCTAGAATATTCTTTAGAATATTCTTTTTTTTTCTTTTATTGTAATAATCAACAATTAATCTATTTCACTCATTATTTTTGTATATATTAATTAAATATTNTTATACATATTTAAGATAAATAATTTGAATCATAAATGATTAATAAGATAAATAATCTTTACATAGTGAGGTTTTTACACAAGCTAACCATAGTCTCATGTGATTCAATTAAGTTCAATTATAAGTAAACTTATATTCTTATTATAAACAATACGAAAAGATATTGTGAATTAAATCACAAGTGGTTTGAATCAATTGCAATTAATATCTTGAGAACAATTTATTAAATCCCAAGGAGACGAGAGTCACTTAAATTATACCATTGCTAAGCTCCGTAATGAATTCTTTATTTCTTGTTCATAAAATGAACTTGCAAATAAATCTCCAACTAAAACAATGAATTTTTTTTTTAAAAGGTAATTTTGCTGTATTTTATATAATTTAATTTTTATCATATCTCCTATAATTTTAACTGTATTTCATATGATTTAATTTGTTTTTTCTATTTTCTTGAATTTTTTTATATATAATTAACAATAAACAAATGTTGTCATTCTCAAATATTAATAATATTATTAACACTATCATCATCATCATCCAAAACATACATACAAGTTCATATATACAAATATGTAACATTACCAATTTTTATAATATCTCATATCTTATACCTAAAATCATCTATATTTCATGAAGTGTTAGTTTTAAATCATCATAAAAAAAATAAAAAAAAACCTCGAAGATCCTTTAAAATAAAATTTTATTTTAAAAAAGCCCACTCTCTTAGTTTGCTGAAGAGGTCTTTTAAGTTGGCTATTGGTGAACGTTCTAATTTACTATTAACCTTAGGTGTGATTAACACTATGACTATAACTATTTAATTCATAAATAATAAAAATATAATTACTCACGGTATGAATTAGAATATCTATAGTTGCATACTATAAGAATTGTAGCAAATTAATTTTCACATTCTTTATTTGATACAAGTTTAAATAATTTATAGATAATGCACACATACTATCTATATATTTAAACTAATAGCTAATAATGATACTATAATATTGTTACTACCATGAAAATAAAATTTATATAGCTAGATACCTTAATTAGCTACAAATTTCAACATTTTAGAGCTAATGCACAAATAATAGTCATATATTTAAACTCGTAGCTAATAATGATACTATATGCCATGTACATAAAATGTTTAAAGCTAAATACATTAATTAGCTANCCTTTGATTCATTACAAACTCACCCCCATCCCAACCTATTCTCCATGAAAAATCCTTACAATTAACTCTCCACTTTTCCTGCTAATTAGGGGTAGAAAGGTCAAATTGTCCTTAAGGAAGAAAATATCTAAAACTCAATCAACCTTTTATTCGGCCCGTCGCCGCGGCGAAGAAACCTCTGTCGCCGCGACGAAACTGTCCAGGGAGTTCCCCTTGGTTTCAACACATCTTCACCGCGGCGAAGCTTCTTCTTCGCCCCGGCGAAGCACGGCAGACTAAACTTCTTCTGTTTTCATCCAGTTTTCAGGGCAAACATTCAACACAACACTCAATCAAACAATAACTACAAAAGCCAACTCGATTAAGGGCAAAAGAGGAAACAATAACAACGTACCTCAAGCGGGGCGTTACAAGCCGTAAAAGAATTCGATTTTATCAAGAACAAAGATGAGCCCTATGTTTACAAGAAAGTGAATGGGAGCGCAGTAGCATTCCTAGTGTTGTATGTCAATGACATACTTCTGATCGAGAATGATGTACCAAACTTGTAGTCGGTAAAGACTTGGTTATCCAAGTGCTTCTCCATGAAGAACTTAGGGGAAGCAGCCTACATCTTTGGTATAAAGATCTATCGAGATAGATCGCATAGGTTGCTTGGCCTAAGTCAGAGTGCATATATTGACAAAGTATTGAAAAGATTCAGTATGGAAGAATCCAAGAAGGGATTTCTTCTGATATCACATGGTGTTTATCTCTCTAAGGAATTATGTCCTAAAACACAAGATGAGAGAGATAGGATGAAGAGGATCCCATATGCGTTAGCAATTGGATCCATCATGTATGCCATGTTATGTACTCGGATTGATGTCTCATGTGCTTTGAGCACTTGTAGTAGATATCAATCGGATCCAGGTAAGCATCATTGGATGGCTATCAAGAACATTCTTAAGTACCTGAAGAGGACTAAGGATATGTTCTTGGTTTATGGAGAGGAAGATGAGCTCGCTGTAAGAGGATACAGTGATGCTAGTTTCCAAACGGACAAAGATAATTATCGATTGCAATCAGGGTTTGTATTTTGTCTCAATGGCAGTGCAGTGAGCTAGAAGAGCTCCAAGCAAAGCATTGTAGCGGACTCTACAATGGAGGCTGAGTATATTGCATTGTCAGATGCGGCCAAGGAGGCAGTCTGGATTAAGAAGTTCGTCACTGAACTTGGTGTGGTTCCTACGATTGTTGATCCTATAGACATCTATTGTGACAACAATGGAGCAATTGCTCAAGCTAGGGAACCACGGTCTCATCAGAAGTCCAGACACATACTCAGACGATTCCATCTCATCAGAGAGATAGTTGAGAGGAAAGACGTGCAGATTAGTAAAGTGCATACTGACGACAATCTCGCAGATCCACTGACAAAGCCTCTGTCGCAGCAGAAGCATGAAAGGCACTTGAGATCATTTGGTATTAAATACATGAATGATTGGCTATAGTGCAAGTGGGAGATTGTTAGAGTAGATGCCCTAGAGCCAATCAATTATTGTAGAATTGACTCTTTGTAATAATGTTCATTAATCAATAAAAGGCATTTTATTCTATATCGCGTAAATCATTATTATTGCAATATGTATTGATATATGTCCTTAGAATGGTAGAACCGTGACGAGGGTATCAAGTGTTTCAAATCTTGATAGTGAGAACCCTATGAGCACATATGGTGGCTATTCTAGAAACGTCCGTAGCCCCAGTATTATTCTGAAGTAAGGGCACAGATAATACGGTAAGGCTATCATAGTGTTGAACGACCCTGTCGAAAGGCAGTGACTGATCTCACTTGTCAAGGTTGTTTGGTGACAACCTGGTGCAACACATGGGTGCTTCCTGTAGGCGATTACACCGCAGCAAGTTCACTGGACTGACCCACCAGAGGATTCCATATGGATGGTAACCCTAATGTCTATGGAACAAATCCTCAAACGAATGGTAGTGCATGTGATCCTTAGACTTGAGATCATCGGAGCGCCTTGTGCATCGATTGGTGTAGTTTGACACTAGCCTAACGCAGTTCTTTTCAAAGCTGTCAATACGGTGGTGATTGGCTGCATCAAGGAGTGTATCAAGACTATGGTGGATTGACAGAGGATTCAACACTCCCAGGTTCGGGAGAAGTTATCTCACAGCGCAATTCAGTATATGGTAATGACATTAAAATTGTGGCCACAGTGGGATTGAGTTGTTGCTCTATCCAATTTATAATACGGGTCATTGGTCTAGAAACTGAATACATAATATCGAGAGTAACCGAAGGTTGACAGTATTTCTATGTCTTCGTCTCGTCGAGATAACGGATGATGAAAGGATCGAATTGCACGGTAACCATATCGTTGACAGGTAGCTATTTTGCTGAATCTGAATCTATCGGGTGGCCATGATGCCTTGCTAGGGGCCAATCTTAGTCTGTGTATTAGTGAGACGATTAATTGGTGTTAATCGCGATACTATACACTGCCGGTATGATGAGGAGCCTATGGGTCACACACATAGAAGATAATTTAAAAGCCAAGAAGAAAGAAGGGCATTTTCGTCTTTTTAGGTGAAAGGGTATTTTGGTAATTTCACAGTGCAATTAAATTTGCTGAGATCGTAGTCTTTATTTAATTTTTTAGAAAAATCAAATAAGTGAAATTACTTTTAAATATGTGTTCGCAGATATTTAAATATATTATCATTATTGTTAAATGTTAATATATATTAAATATATATTAATTGATTTTAATTGAGATAATGATGGAAAATAAAATATCAAATTGGGAGTGTTTGGTAACATGGGGTGTTTGGGTTGGAGCCCAAGCCTATTCCATATGGAATAGGGCAACTTGATTTACTATAAAAAGAAAAATGTGTGTTAATTGAAAAGAATTGATTTCTCTTTACAATAAAAACTCACAGCAGCCCCTCTCATTCTCTTCCACGGCAAAAACACTTTTTGCCTAAAATCAATTCAATTTGATTTCCTTTCTTCTTAGTCTTAAAGCCAAAGAGGATCTAGCAAATCCCTCTTTGGTTCTTTTGTGATTGTCTTCGTGTGGACTACGTGGGTTCGATCCTACGCTTGGGTCGGTAGCAAAACGTTCAAAGACAAACGTGGTGGAGCCTCCAAACGTGCGTATGGTTCTAAACTTATGATTAATATTTCTGCATATTCTTATTATGATAAAACTGTAAAATTATACCCTTGATCTTAGCTCATGTAAACGATCCTTATATTATATTTTTTTGTTTCCGCTGCGTATATGGGACTGTTTACTAACATTCAAAACCAAGAAAGAAAGAAAGAAAATTCATAAAGTTAATAGAGGCTAAAGGGTATTTTTATAATTATAAAAAATAATTATTGATTTATGGTTTTTAAAATAAAAAAGAATCCTAATCCTAAGATAATTCATGGTACCTTTAATAAATTTCTTCACCTGGTCTACTTCTTCACCGCAAGACCTAGCCTATTTGTCATCAACAATTCCAAGCTCCTCCATCCACAACAACTGTCATCGGCTAGAGTCTAAACCACAGTCTCTAATTATCTACTACTTTGTGAAGTTAAAATTTTGATCCAAGCGGTAGGTGTACTATTTCATTCGATATTTTAACTTTTTATTTATTTTCTATTTTTAGTATGAGAATGTGAATTGAATGTTGGAAGTTAGTGTTCTTTTGGTGGTACAATGGTCAAGGGAAAAAAAAGTTGGCATTGGGATTCCGCTTCTAGAAGGATGTCATGAAGAACACCGCCACCTCCCACACGGTATCCTGTCTGGCTTTTTTCTCCTCTTCCACGACTACGGTTAGGGGTGTGCAAAACCGGATATCCGATCAGATTTGCCTATTTTCTGATCCGATTCGATTTGACGGATCGGGATAAAAACTTATCCATATCCGATCCAGTTTCTGATTAATTCGGTTTTTATCCGATCTGAAAATTCAGATTGGATCAAGCGGATATCTGGTTTTGATCCAAATTTGAAACACCTCTTTTGACATAGCAATGCTGAAGGATGTTAATGGCCTTTTCCCTAACCTCACTCTGTCTCTAGCCTACTCCAATATCAACAACCACATACCCACACCATTATCATTACCATCACCATCACCATCACCATTACCGTTGTTGATCAACACCACCCACCACCATCACTATCGTTGATTAACACCATCACTATCGTTGATTAACACCATCCACCACCATCACCATCTTCAACTAAAAAAAATTCATCACTACAAAAATATCAAACTAAAATCAGGAAACCTACACCCATATCAAATCAATCTATAAAGAATACAAACAACAAATGACTTTGCTATTTCGAGAAATATCCATTTAAGTTGCTTGATTAACAGATAGATCTTCTGTGGAGAAACTTGAATGACTTCCGAATGCTCATGTTCCAAGCTCGGTTGGTTTTCATCTTTGGTTTTTTGCAAATTAGAATTGTCTGTAATCTCATCCTTGGGAGATATCTCAAGGCTGCCACAGTCACGACCATTGTTGAAACAGCAACGACAGTTTTGAAAGGTGAAGCTATTAGGGGCAAGTGACCATGTGAGTTGTTTAGGGTAGGAGGTGGTGGGAAGAAAAAAATGGTAGAAAGGTTTCTAGGTTTTATATATATTTTTATTATATAATTGGGCCTTAAATCAAACCATTTTATTATATAATTGAGCCTTGGGGAAATCAATTTAATGCATATAAAAACAAAATCCATATATGGACTTAGATATCCAATTTTTTTTAAAAGTCAATCCAATATTCAATCAAAAAATCCACATCTTTCAAAATTGTGATCCGAATCTTATCCATGTTTTCGGATATTCGATGTTTTTTAATCAGATCGGATCGAATACGGAACGGATATCATATATATGATTTTTTTGCATACCCCTAGCTATGGTCAATCTGACGACCTGCCTCTCCAACTCAAACTCGAGATTTTCATTCTTCCTCTAGAGGTTGGCAGACTGGAAGTGAAGCATGCTTTTCTCCAACTCAAGCTCTTCTTGGAGATCTTCGAACTCCTTTGCCCTCGCCTCCATAACCTCGGCTTTCTTAGGAACCTCAACCTTGGAAAAGTTGAGCTCGGCCTACATCTTGTTAATCTATGCCGTTGAGGACTTTTGAACCCTCTCCAACTCTACATAGATACTGTCAACATTACTGAGTGTTACACAACTCTCCTGTAGGAACATCCCGCGGATGTTCAAACCCTACATTCCAGATGCACTGAAGACATTAGGGATAAGGATGCGAAGAACAAAACAACAAGTAAGATAAGACTTACCCTTGAAAATGCCTGGGAGAGCGCAAGCAACTACTCCAAAAGGGACATTTTCCCAACATCCTTGAATGTCTCTAAGGTGACCCCCTCGTGCAACATGGCCAACCCGAGAGAAATGTGCACAAGAATCGTTAAGGCACCCAATTCCCCGCTATCCCTAACTAACGAGGAAGGAATGTCCGTAGTGCCCAATCTGGCTCTCTTCCTGGGAACCGGCACCAAGGTCAATTTCTTAAGGTCTTCTTCTCTCCTCTTCATGGCCACAGTGATAGATTTCTTCTTCAGCGTACCAGATTCTGGACGCCCTAAAACTAGTTTCTTTGGAGTAGAAGACTATTCTGGTTTTTGATAGTGCATCCCTGTGCAAACAAATGCAAAAGATTAGCGCATATACCTCGAATAAGGTAAATAGCTAAACAACCTTTGCATACTGGTCTTTTGGGCTTTGGAGAGAGTAGTCCGAAACTTCGCAAACACGGGACAAAAGTTGAAACTGGCTAAGTTCTCACGAGTGATCAATTCCCCACGTGGCGATTGTCCACTAGAAGCACGAAGAACTGTTGGATCCGATGTACGGATCTCTCGAAGACCTTGGGTTGGCCGTCAATGACTACAAAGGAAAAAGATAAAAAGCCTCAACAAAAAGTCATGTGCCTAACAAGTTACAAGTAAAAAGTACAGTCAGCCAATGGCATTCCCGAAGGAGCCTCTTCCGCTCCATGGGCAGTAGAAGTAATCAGAGTCCCAATTATCAATCTTGTTATGGATTCCTACCAACCCTTGAAGACTGGGTCGATTCACCTTGGAAAGGCAGTAAGGCCCTCCTTTACTCTTTTTGAAGCCGTACATATGGACAGGCTAGGTCACTTTGAGCTCGCCCAAACCAACCTTCTGAAAGGCAGTGTACATCCTGACCAAGTACAAATAGGAGTTCGTGATCATCTGCAGCAAGACAATCTGGAACCGCTGCAAAACCCTAAAGATGAAGGGGTGAGGTGGGATCGACACACCACACCACTCCTCAAAAAGACTTCCAACATCGCCGCCCATCCACCAAGTGGACTCTCGGTTAAACAATCGTCTATCACCTACAGCTTGGCGGACAACCCATAATCCTCGCGGACTCAAACTAGCTCATCCTCGTGCAAGGGGGAAAGGGAACGACCAACCGACGCTCCCGCCATCGCTGGGATAACACCCTTATTGGAGTCAACACCCTTGACCCTCACTACAGTGCCCTCAACACCACAAGGGTGGTCCCTTTCGATTCCCTCAATCTCAAAGAAAATCTTTTTCTCAGAGCTGCTTCTGAGACATGCTCCGACAACTTGGTTGCTATTGTTGGCCATTTGGTGAAACCACCTCCAGGTAACCTGACACATTCAGAGACGGGCGTTGGGACATGACCTGAAAAAACCCTAAAAGGTCAATCTATTCACGCCCACCTCATGTCTCAGGGACCCGACGAGAAGCTAAGACCAACGACTCAAACACAAGGAAAGAAGTAACTTACTGTGAGAAACATTTGGAAGAATGTCGATGGAATCTACACGAACCTACTGCACTCTCGAATCCAAAGAGAAAAATTAGTTTGGGAAGGAAGCTTCGAAATCTCAATGGTACAAAAAGTTTGAGAATAGCATGCCTTTTATAGTATGCCCAAATTGAAACTAATCAAAGCCCTTTATTCAATCCACGCAGCATCATCCAAGATTGGGAAAGTAATTGTCATCCCGGTAATCAAGGCATCAACCTATCAGACGAAATAGCAAAAGCCTGCCACTTGCGTCAGCATGTTAATTTGCCTGATTGCCCATTAAATGCTTGGATAAGACTACTCAAATATATGTGGTCAAAATCTCATTTATACCCCTTTTTTAACAAATGAGGCCCCATCGAATTGTAAAGTATAGCGAGCTCCCAACCTCAACAAGTCAAGGTCACAACCCGCTACAATCCATGAGTAGGTAAGCCCGCCAAGGTAATCCTTGGCACAGTAAAGCATTCAAAGGGATAATTAAACCCAAAAAAAAAGCTTCTTAAGGGGCAACAAAAACAAGAAAGCATACATGTATCCGAAATAGTTATAATAAAGCGAATAGGTACAAAAAGAAGGTAAAAGCTTTATTTATCATTTATATATCTATGGGGTTACACACAAGAGAGAGAGAGAGGGAAAGAGGGAGAGAGAGAGAATAAGAAGAAGAAGATGGCCAAAGCTTAGACCTCGTCTGGATACGACGAGCCCTCAGAACCCACGCATTAATGCTACGCGAGAACTGCGACCTCTCCTTCTAGAGAACTCCAATTACTGCTTTCATTTGTTGTTCATGTGCATTTAACTCTTCATTCTCTTATAAGAAAGCCTTGATACGGTTATCTCTCGTGTCCAAGCCCCAGAACAACTCGACCTTCTCCTTAACGTGACTTGCATGGATGAAGCAGAAGCCACCCTTAACCTCTCAGACTCCTGAAGACATTTTGGGGTTGCCTTTGAAGATTGTAGCTTTGAGTAAACCCGCTGGAAGAACTTGGTCATCAGGTAATGGAGTTGCACGACAAACAAAAACCCATATGGTGTTACAAGTGAAAATGGACAAAAAAATATAAAGAGATAAGTTCAAACCTAAGCAGGGTCTGGTACCGCCTTCTAAAGTAAGGGGATCAACTCAAGCCCCCTTGTTTCCTCCAAGATGGCCTCAGTGGTGGACTCGAGAAGGGTGAAGGACGAGATGCGAAGATGCTCTAGAAGGGCACCGATCGCTTGCATAATAGTATCGACCTCTTGAGTTTATTCCTTCTCAATCACCATCAGTCGTGCATTCACAAGAATCTTTGCTTCAACCCCTGGCAGATTCAAAAACCCGACAATAAGAGCACGACGATCACCCGACATGCAGGTAACCATCATGCTCTTCCTCCTAGAGGATTGAACAATAGATGGAGCCTCCTGTTGACCTCTGACATCGCCGCTTCCGTCTTCTAGGTGTACAAGAGACATATGATAGGGAAACAAAGCCCACCCAATGTCTTCTCGCCTTCTACGCAGAGATGAAAGACTAGCTCCGTCGTTGCAAACGATACCATAGCGAAATGTACTACACCAAGCGTCTCTTGGTGGCACTAACGATATCTTAGGAACTTCATTATCCGAAAAGTCAGCGTTTTCTCCATAATAACTGTCGACGGATGACATCTTTACAGTAGGGAAGAAAAAGAACAAGAGGAAAACCCTAAGAAGTTGGCAAAAAAAGCAGTCGCTCTATGAATTCAAAACAGAGCACAAGAAAGAAGCGAAAGGTGATTATCCAAACTAGGAGCATCAACATTTATAAAGGGGGAGAAATGTCGCTTCAATATCCCGAAAACGGCTGCATCCCCTGACGGTTTAGGGTACAGGACGACAAATCATTCATGTCCTATTAAATGCAGTGTCAGATGATGCTTGAAATCTCGCCGGATATAAAAGGTTGAAGTCAAATGAAAAGGCTACAATAAGTGACAAGACTAGATAAGTCAACATTGACTAGGTTAACTAGTTTTGCAGGCTCACTCCGACCCTTGAAAACTAGGAGGCATATGTTGTACAGTAAAAATTTCTAGCCTGGGATCAGTAGAGGAGTTCAGGATATGCTTCTGTTCATGAACATCAAGCTCAAGAGCAAACGTTACAACGAAGAGCACAAACGATCGGCACATGTGTGCGAGCGCGACATGTAACCAGACAAGAAAGGGGGCCCACCACGTGAAAATATCTTTTCACTCAGACAAATCACCTTACCACGTACAAGCAACCTATCCCGATTGACGGCACGTGGCCATGCAAGCTCCACATGCTCTCCATGCAGCCAAGCCGAGAGGAGACCTGTAAAGGCACCTACCGTCAGAGGGAACACTACCATTCTCTATGGCGTAAAGGCATGTGAGCTTCTGAATGTCGCCCAACATAGGATAACCCAACTAATTCATCTATCATCATGACATTTCCATGTCCCCGCATAAATAAAGCCAGTAGCCAAAGGGGAAGGGAGCTGGTCTAATTTTTTCTGGTCTAGGCTCCAATTCCAAAAATAGAAGAAAGAAATACCTCCCTTATCCATTAAGGGGAAATCTATTCTTTGTAATATAAAATCTTACACTTGAATAACATATCAGTGGATGTAGACCTTATTCGTTCTCCAGCCGAACCACTTTAAAAACGCTTAGTTTTTGCACCGTTTTCTGAGAGGCATGCTATTGCCTTGATCACCACCATGTGTGGATCGAGTCGCCTTTGTTGATTCCCTAGAATCACGCACTCATCTTACTTGATTCCTTCCGAGGTCAACCAAGTATTTCTGGTTTGTGTGAAATTTCATCTTGACATTTGAGTCGGTGTGAGATCTTGCATCAACATATATAATGCTACCTAATGTTTGGCCTCATTAGATTTCAGGTTATCAAGAATTAGGTTATGGTTCAATCAAAAGTCCACAATTAATATAAACAGATACAAGTACAAGTAAATATATAGTAATTAAGACTTGAATATTGCATTGCATTGAGCGACAATGCAACAAATCAAATCTTCTCATGTAGCTTTATTTTAAACAAATTTTAGGAACATCCTAACCCCAAAACGGAAAGAAGTGGGAACTGACCTAAAGATGTTACTTAAAAAATGGTTGTTACTATTCAAACCTTTTGTGGTTTGGTGACTGGATAATACACCCATGGACAAATTTTGGCCACCAAGGATCCGTATTCCAAGCAGGAAATATTATGTTAGAAATTAAAGGTTGTGATAATAAAAATCTCCTTTTAGCTGGCTAGCCCACTAGTGGATTTCCCCGAATTATTCACAAGATTGAGCTGCCAACAAAATGAAGTGGATGGTACTCTGTTGTCAAAATGCTTTCTAGCCTAATATTTGCTAACTGTTCTCCAAAATGTATGTCTCAATGAAGGTTCATTTTAGGTCATTAATTTTAATATGTATGAAATCTTATTGAAATTATTTATGTATAGTAACCAAAATTAATTTGAAGCATCAACCCCTCGTAGCTAAATAGACCTCTTTTATATTAAAAAAAAAAAAAAAATCTCTTTAAACCCTTTTTAATACCAAAAACAGTCATCTAAACTTAATTAGGTATTTTGTTTACCCCTTTTTCCCATTTCAAACTTAATTAACGTTTTTGTTTGCACCTGTTTTTCCCATTTCAAATTTAAAATGTACCTCTTTTTCCCATTTAAATTTTAAAACTTACTATTTCTTTTTCAAATTCAGATTCATGTCGTTGTATTATTACTTTCTCTATGGTTTTAGCAATATATTTTCATTATAAAAAAAAAATTACAATAAAACAAGAGATTTTAATAATGATGAATTTTAATAGCCATTTTCCTTTTTGATAAATTTGAGTTCCTTTGCTTAGATAATAGGCTGTCTCCAAATTCTTATTAGAATTCATATTCCAATCAACTTTAATTTCAATTTATCAGTATTTTTATTTCAATAAACTTCAATTTTCATGAGAAGTAACAAAAAAAAAAAAAAAGATTTTTCATCGTGTATATTTAAAAATTAAACAATAATTTAACCCTATTTGCAAGTTTAAAATAAGATTAAATTGAATCATTAAAGAAACCCTAAGCAAGAACATGCGTTATCATTTTATTTTCATTGTTTGATTCCAAAAAAAAAAAAAATTATCAGTGCTTAAAAAGAAATTTGATAAGCATAGATAAATTAGATAACATCATTCTTTACAATTAGGCCGTGTTTTTGAGTCATAAAATATAGAAGCAAGATAGTGATCCACATCATAAAGGAAAGGAGGCCCGGCCTGTTGTTAGTGGTTACTAAGCCCACAGTTTTGTGTACACCTAAATAATCTCCCTGGAGGTAGAGCGTTGTTTCCATGCATTGACTCATCACCCATTTGTTCCACAAGCACACAATATCATCAAAATCAAATGATTTCCGTTTTAAAAATGAATTAAAAGGATATTAGGTGGTGTTGAAAAACCCAATTGGGCATTACGGGTATTTTGAAATACAATACAATCCAGTTGACTTGTCCCAACCTGGAAAGTGGAAAGCATTAAAGTGGTCCCCATTACCATTCCTTCCTTCCTCCCACCTCTCTCACCCCTTTCACATTTATCTTTACAATTAATTTTAAATCTTAAGTGAATATTCATTCATTTATACACTTTGACTTATCACATCTTAATATCCAACTCTACTTTTATTTTTTGTAATTTAATAGAAACTATTTTTTTTTTAATTTATAATGAAATATACATGTAATTTAATTCTTTAATAAGATAAATTTTACCTGAATTGTTTTAATAAAATTACAAGATTTAATAATTTTAAAAATTACAAGAAATTGGTGATTTAGCGGAGTTTGGTAAATATAGGATTATGTCAAAAAATGAGTTCCTTCTTTCTTGGGTAGCCACATGTCACAACATCATGCAAACATAATGTAACAGCCTGTCACATTTCACAACATCCATCTATTCTGAAATGAGATATTCGGACAATTTTAGGTTCCAAATGCCAAGATAAAATATCTTCACAACAAATATTCCTCGAAGAAACGGTAAAAGGAACAGAAACTAACAAAAACTATCAGTAAAGGAGTCAAAACTATAATTAAATATAGTTATCGGGATATTTTATAAGTTGTTTGTCTTAATCATGATTCATTCATGCAACCACAAAATTCTTTTGTTTTATGATGACAACAATCTCTTTGTGGCCGACAAATCACTGTAACTTTAACTTCCACGTCTTATTTCATGACACGTAACACATACCCATCTCAACACTCATGCTATACTATTTTACTGGATAACTACAAAAATAAATAGGAATAGTCAAAAAGTCAAACCATCGAGCTTTTTGTCTTCTATCTTCTTTTCACTCTATGTAGGAACCGTGGTTCGCAGCGGCCCACATTATCCAGCTGTCTGCTGCATCAGACTCCGCGTCCGTGTGCGATTCGCGCCACGTGTCATTTTTCAACCCTCCAAAATCTATATATATCCACACTCTCCCTCACTTTACTTCTTAACAATCAAACTGAACTCCGAGAAACTGCGAAACACTCACCACTGCTTCAAATTTCAAACCCCAACCCACCAATCACACTCAGAGCTCACTCTTCAATGGAGATATACGGTCAATCATCTTATTCTTATCCATTTCTTTCAGTCTCTGCTTCCATGGAGAAGCAAGAGTCGTCATCGTCAACGTTATCCGACGCCAGCTCGGCCAGGCGTGTTTCAGACTCCGACGTGGAAGGGCATTTACTAGCAACAAGCCGGCCGAAGAAGCGAGCGGGGCGCAGAGTGTTCAAGGAGACTCGACATCCGGTTTATAGAGGCGTGAGGCAGAGGAACAGGAACAAATGGGTCTGTGAATTACGTGAGCCGAACAAGAAAACACGTATATGGCTAGGAACGTATCCAACCCCAGAAATGGCCGCGCGGGCTCATGATGTTGCCGCATTGGCGCTTAGAGGAAAATCAGCGTGCCTAAATTTTGCAGACTCTACATGGAGATTGCCGGTTCCGTCTTCGAATGATGCGATGGATATAAGAAAGACGGCAGCTGAGGCGGCGGAGGCTTTTAGGCCTGATGAGTTTGCTGAAGTTTCTGACGGTGAAGTAAGGAATGAAAAAATTAGTCCGAAAGCTTCAACTGAAGTTTCGTGTGACTGCAATAACAAGGAGGAGGAAGTAAAAACGTTGGATGTAAATACGTATTTGCCGGAGAGTGATTACTTTATGGATGAAGAAGCGTTGTTTGATCTGCCGGGATTGCTTGCGGAAATGGCAGCGGGACTTCTACTTTCTCCACCACCTCTTCTTGCTGGAAATGACGTGAATTGGGAGGATGTGGAAAGCGATGACTGCGTGTCACTGTGGAGTCATTCCATTTGAGATTTTTTTTTTTAGCATGTAGATCACTGTGTTTCATTCTTTTAACACTAGATTCCATTAATTAATTTGTTAATTGGCTAGGTGTAAAAGTTGTTAAATTCAGATTTGTATCATATTATTTCTCTGTTACAAATGATGTTACTAGTCTTGCGATTAAACTGTTTGAACTTAGTTGGCTGAAATTTCAATACAAAATTAAGGCACGTGAGAAATGATATGTTGACCACAAAATCGAAACATTTTCAGACTCATGTCCTTGGTTTGATCATTACAAAGAAGATTAGTTTCATGTTTCTACCAAAAACAAATTAAGCATATACATCTCATCAGTGCCAAATGTCAATTTCACCAAGTTACGTGTCACAGTTGTTTACTTGTACAACCTACGAGGGCGGGACGTTAGTCTGTGGTAGATTTTGCAATGTTTGTCCCAAATATAATCAAATCCCACCAATCTCACTTGATTCGTACTCTCATGATATTATTGTTGTCTAAGTTGCAGTGCAAAAGGCTGGTGATGTCCAGTGGGCAGTGAATTAAAGCGGCTTTTAATTTAGTCTGTGGAACCACCTGGGTCCATCCGATTCCACATTTTCTTCTTTAACCTTTGACCTGTTGCTTCACTTACTAGGTCTACACGGGCTTCATTTTTTGCATGACTAATAATGGGCTAATATGAATTGTTAAGGATTTCAATCAAACAAACATGCGGAAATCGTTTATAGTGCATAAATCTCTAATCAAACCAAATTTGACTCACATGTTAAATAAATTTTGTGTTTAACAATGTATTAGGTATCAAGGTTATATATTTTCTATAAAATTTGATATATAAATATAATAATTAACTCCAAGGGGTTGGTATGACGGTTAAAGAGATTTGTTCTATTCTTTGAGTTATTGAGTTCAAACCTCGAGATCACATATTACAATAACATTATAATTTGTCTAATCCTTTAGACTTGTAGAGTGTGTAATGGATTCCAAGGATTAGTTGAGATGTCTACAAACTATTCCAAACACCTCAATCACCAAAAAAAAAAATATATATATATATATATATATACACAATAATGGCACCTGGCACGCAGAATGAAAGCTAATTAGTTTTGAATAATTTTCATGCAAAAAAGCATGTAGCACAATCAAGTAATCATTTTGTTCACCTTGATAGCTAGCAGGCCCAAGGGAGGTAAGACATTGTAAATTTAAAAATCTACTCGTTTTGTTTTCTTTTTACCTTACAAATGGAAACCAAATCATTCGTCCCTCACCACGCATACTTTCTAACACTCCAAAGTTCAAATTACATATAATATACCCTTAATTCAAAGTTAATATCTTTATGATTTTAATTAGTAGTTAGTATTTGGTATCTAATTATATCTTTATGATTGTGATATATCTGTAAATTTGTTTTAATTATTATAGTAAGTTTCTGAGATTAAGTAAAACATAAGCCTCACTCATTGCAACTAGAGATCGGCGTTTACCTCGGCCCCACGGGGATCCAAACCGACCCAGCCAGAATGAGGCGGGGAATCTCCAAAAAAATCGGGGATATGGCAAGGATGGTCCTTAGAAAAATCCTCACACTCGAGGACAAGCCGGGGGAGGGGATAATGCAATCCCCACCTTGTCCCCATGCAATCCCGCCCCCTTTTTTTAAGAATTTTATGTTTTTTGTTTTTGTTCCCTTTGTGAGATTGTATATAAAATTAGAGTTTGAATCATCGTTTTAAGTAATGTATCTAAATTTATGATATTTACTTTTACAATACTTTCTAATGTTTATATTAAATTTATAGAAAAATAATTTAAACGAGAGAGTCTAATAATTAAATATATGTATTATTACTTTGTGAATTTCACAAAATAATAATACATGGCCCAAAAAATTTTTTGATTAGATTATTATAATTTATCAAACCAATATATTATGAGGTTTATGTTGCAGCTTAAATGATGTTTATATTTTATTGCTTTGAAATCCATGAGCATGTTTCAATTTTTGCCAAGAAATTGTTGTTATTCACCATATTCATATTACGAAATTTTCTTTCAGGTATTTATTTTATGAATTTTAGTAGATGAGACTATTTCAGTAGAACGTTACAATGTCTCAGCAACATAAAGTATCAGAATGTGGAATCTAAATTCCTCTATTTAATACTATATAGAAAATGTGTCACTAACTTAGTAACAATTAAATTAGTTTATGGTGGTAGTTATGTATTGCTTTTTAAATTTAAATTTAAATTTTACAAGAAATTGTTGATTTTATATTTTCTTACCTTAAATTTAGTTTTTTTCATGAATTAACTACTAAAATTAAGCAGTCAAATATAGTACCTACTAACATGCTAGTTTCTCACAATTAAAATAATTTAATATCATTATCGTGAGAACATACGAAAAGTTTTTATCTATACGAAGCAAAAATCTCAGCACAAAAAGTTCTCGTTTAGGGGATAAATCCCCGTGGGAGAAATTCCTGATGAAGCCCCGTTCATCAGGTCAGGCTGGAACGGGAATGGGAGTGATTTCATCCTCACAGGTCGAGAACGATCTTGAGAAAAATCCTCGCCCACGAGAACAGGTATGGGAGTGGGTAACGGAGATGAGGGAATGGGGTCCTCAGCCCTAACCCAACCCGCGCCCATCCCTAACTGCAACAAGTTCGCAGTAGATCAGACTTCTAAGATTAATATTTAATAATGGGAAATACTACATGTGAAAAGACTCTTACAAATAATAATTTTTATACAAAATGATACGAAAGTTATCACACCGCTAATTTCACATTAATCTTCTTTCTTTTCACATATTAGTGTCGTGACAACTGACATGTCAGTTTCTATGAATACTCTTACATGTATCATCTCTCTTTAATAATTTAGATGTGATTCTGTTATACAGAAGTTGACGACATTCACACGTGCTCAGCGCGTGAAGAATGGACAATCTAAGTTTCCAAGATTTGTCAAAAGGTCAATTACTGGTCTCATCAGTATACCCTTCCAAAACCTAAACTAAATTAAATTAAACTGTTTGAAATTAAAACATTAAAATAACCAAACTTGAGATTCAAAAACTGAAACACCCTCCAGAAGAAGCAGCATCCAAGCTTCTACCTCTCTCTGAAAAAATCGTCTTCTCTCTTCAGTTTTAACCACCTTGAGATCTTCACCTTAATTTGAACCTAACTCTCACTTTCTTCACTCACCTCCTTCCTTCTCCTATATAAAACCCTTCTCTCTCCACTTATTTCCTTGTTTTGCAGTGATAAGCTGCTACCTTTCTGTACATGTAAATTCATTTTCGCATTAGATGCTCTTCCCGTCTCTCTGTCTTTTCATTTTCATGATACACAATTTCAAACAGATACGCAAAATCTCTGTCTCTGACCTTTTTCTTTATAGCTTCAAATCCGTTAACTTCATTCGAATTTTCTCTTTCTCTTTCTCTAACCTCTCAAAATAATGGCTTTGGTTTCCGATCATCAGCTGGGAAAGAGTTTTTCCACAGAAAGAAGGCCCTTGATGCTTAAAGATTATCTTAGAGACGATCTAAGTTCTTGTTCATCCAACGGCTTCAAATCATTTCCACGTCGACAATGCTGCACAACCGTCAGATTTCTCCTCGAGGTCGATCTCAAAACCAAACACTCTCACTCAAACAAAGACAACACTAAGCCGTCGCTTCTTCAAAGAAGTCGTTCAAAGGCCACTTCCACAACCCTCTCTGCTCTTCACAGAGCTTCGGAGGTTCTGCGTAACGCTGTCAAGCAACTTCCGTTTCCTTCCGTTAAGTCTCCTTCACCGTCCGCACAACACAGGCCCAGAAAAGGATTTCTCCCTAGAAGCTTTTCACGTAAGCTGTTGAAAAGAAGCTTTTGGAGAAAAGCGGCTGATAAAGAAGAACATATAATCAAACGGTGGAAACTGCTCCGAGAGTTTCTTGAAGAAAAACATCAACCGTCCGATCAAAACTCACACCAATTCTCCTCCAGTACGAGCAGTAAGAGTAATGGTAACAGCTGGGCGGAGAGTGATTTCGCAGCGGATATTTTACGGTCATCAAGCGGTAATTCTGAGATATCAAGGGTAAACGACGTCATAGAGAGTAAAAAAGATGTACCATCGGCCGAGAAGAAAGTGGTCAACAACAAAGTAGGCGTATCGGTCGGTGGGGACTCCACCTACTGTGATGAAGATAACACAAAGGTGAGTTAAAAGCTTTTATTCAATGCGTCGCGTGTGTAGTTTAACGTCATCTCTGTCTGTTTGTGCCTATCTATGATTAGTTGTTAACTTCCACCAGTTCCACCAATAATTCTTATGTAATTTAGCTATGGCAGTAATTTGAAAATGTGTAGGGGCAGTTAGGGAATTAAATGATTTTCACGTGTGAGGTATATCTTGGGAAATAGATCAAATACATCTCGGGAACTATGAGAATAATAAGGTCCAGTATTTCAAGACCTACGATCTCGCTACATGGTGTCTGTATGCGGGATCCACGGCGATGAAACTTCCACGACCAGTTGCTTTCATGGTACACGTGATACTAGATCACCGCTATTCTGTCAAAATTACCAATTTACTATAATACCTTAGTTCTTAATTAAAAAATAAAATTAACTAAATTCGATTTATTTATGGTTGTAATAATTATTAAATGAAGAAGATGGAAGTCAGGGAAGTTTTGGTTCGTACATTAGATGATTGGAATGGGGTTAGTGGGTTTTGGTTATTGTCGGTGACCAAATTAATTTAGGGTAGTTAAATATTAAAATATAGATAGCTTTTTAATTATAATAAGATTTGGCAAACGAATATATATTGAAATATTGGGGGCTATTATCAATAATATTGGAAATTAAAATTTTAATGGGTGGATAGATGACATATCCTTGTCAAGTAGCGATTTGACTTTTGCCAACTCATTTGTTCTTGGGATTTACTTCTCTTGGACTATTGAATATTGATATTTGTCTCTGCTTTGGTCTTAACCATTTATTATATCTTGCATGTATGGAAACTTTCTGATTATTCTATATTAATTAATTGTAACAGGAATGGCAAAATGAGGCAGAGAAGGAACAATTTAGTCCAGTGTCTGTGCTTGACTGTCCATTTGAAGATGATAAAGATAGTAGCTCTCCTTCTTCTCCTTTCGAGCATGGACTTACCCGCATGGAAGGTCTGATTTTTCACACATGCCCATATATATATATATGTATAACGAATTTGGTCGTTACCTATTTTGCTAATGCATTTTACATAATCTCATCAACAGGAACTAAACAAAAGCTTATGCAAAAGATCAGACGATTTGAAACTCTAGCTCACTTGGAACCACTGGACTTGGAGAAAAGAATCGCTTTATCAGAACTTGAGGATGAAACACTTGAATCTCCCTTACAAACCCTGAATAAGAACATATTATTCAATGGCGATGAAGATGAAGCGGAGAAGAAAGTGAGCGAATTTCTTAAAGTGATGAGATCAACGACTCAATCGAATATCTTGATGTGTAAGGCAGACAATCTACTTTCTGACTTTTTTAGAGAATGGATTGAAGAAGAAGATGCAAAAGTGGGTTGCAAAGAATTTGAGCAAGAGTTGTTGAAGGTAGCACAAGATTGGATTACTGGAGAATCCCAAGAATTGTTGATGGGGTGGGAGATTGAAGGTGGAAGAAGATATTATATTAAGGAAATGGAGAAAAATGGGAGGTTTAGGAATGTTAAGGAAGAAAAAGAAGAGGTGGGTTTGGATTTGGAGGTTCAGATTTTCACTACTTTGGTGAATGAGTTAGTGGTTGATGTCTTCATGTAGTCATCAAGTCAACTTTGTTGACTGATTGAGAGACTCAAGGTTGTTTTAGTCATTCTGAATCAGATTAGAGATTAGCTACAGAATAACTAAAGCCACCTTGACTTGAGAAAAATTATTAAATTTCTTAGGAGGATAATTACTTAAATTTTGGAAATCTATATGGATTATTATTATTATTTCTTAAAAATATTTCATGTTTCCGGTCTTGAAAATAAAATCATGGTTCTGTCTAAATTAAAGATTCAGATTGGGTTCG
Source organism: Pistacia vera (assembly GCF_008641045.1). Taxonomy (NCBI): domain Eukaryota; kingdom Viridiplantae; phylum Streptophyta; class Magnoliopsida; order Sapindales; family Anacardiaceae; genus Pistacia; species Pistacia vera. Next base: position 234,292 of record NW_022196248.1, read on the forward strand.
CGTTCGTGTTCGTGTTCGGTGTGGAGTAGATAGGGCTATTCCTTAGCAAGGCTACTCAGTAAGGACGAGAAGGGATCTATAGCAAGGGCAGCGGAAGAAAGGCAGAGTTGAGGTCTATATATACTCTTGTCTAATTTCAAAATGAGCGATGTTAGTTTTACAAAGATACATACAAAGGAGGTATATAAAAATAATCTTCACCCTTGATTTTTATGATTTCTCTCTCTTTTTCTATTTTTTCTTTATTTTTTTCTTTTTGTTGATGTCACTTTGTAACTCTCTTTGTATAGGTTTTTGTAAGGATAACATTTTTCTTTCAAAATAATCATCCTCATCATTTCCAAATCTTTACTTATTTTGATATTTGTTTATCTCCCCCTCTATGTCGAAGGAGGTTTAACCCAAATATTAAGGATGGAATGAAACAAGAGTGAGATAAAATATTAAAAAATGTTACATCTACAATCTCTTCTCACAAATATCATTTCACAACCTTGATATGATACTTCGTCATTGATCCGCTCATAATAGATTTCATCTAAGTCTTACTTGATAAATTATGATTAATTAATTGTGAATTGATATGTCAGAATTATGAAATAAAGTTGGTAAGAAATCGTTAGTATAACATTACTTTAAAATATTATATGAGGCGTAACAATCACATCTGCAACACCCATTACACCTCCTTATATCACGTGTCCAATCATAATATATGTGTTACTAAAATAATTTTTTTTTTAAATATAAATTTCAAGGTTTGAAACGTAGTAAAGAAAATAGGTATTTTATGGTGTAATTATTTCACAGTACGTAATTTTAATGAACAAAATAAACAGCTGCCTCCCTGACTTTCCCATTAACCTCCTTCAAACCCCTTTTTTCATGACCATAAATCTGTCAGTACAGCCACATGATTAACGGCTATTGATTGGATGTATAATTATTTGCAGATGATTAATGTTATTTTTTTTTTAAAATTAATATTACTTTCGAGCAATTTGTATTCAGTTAAATTTGAAATGGAAAATATATTTCAAGGTTTACAAGTCATCAGCATTATTATTATTTTTGTTAAGAATTAACTTTTTAACTAAAATATTTAAAAATTATAAGAATATACCAAGTTCCGAAATGTTAAATCTAATAATATTTTGTTCCTTTTCAAGCTATTTTGGATCTGGGGTCTGTTTTCTTATAATTTTATAAAATATTGTTCTTTAATTGCTTAAATAAAAGAGTAATGTTACGGTCACCTAAGTAGTGCACCGAATTCATGCTCCGAATGACGTGATAAAATTTTGACCATTAATTAATTTTAACTGAATATTAATAGATGATCAAGATTTTACTACGTTATTAGGTGCATAAAATCAGTTCACAATCTTCGATGACTTTATCATTTCCGTAAATATAATATCTGAGAAAGAAATAGTTTCACAATCCAAACCTCTTCCCTAAAAATGAAGATGTGGGATTCGATGGTCAAAAGCCTTTTCCCGGGCCCAATAGTTTAACTCTGTTGTTTAATTTGGAACTGAATCGGCCCAGACTCTACTCCAATAATTATAATTTATTTATTTTCCAGTTGTTTAGGACATTGTTTTTATAATTATATATTTTTAATTTTCAAGCAAAAAAAGAAATTAATTAATTTTGATGACTGTTCACTTAATAAAAATAGCCTTTGAAATGTTGTTGGAGGTAGAAATTATGGTGTGGAGGAAGAGGGAGGCGGCTTTTGGCTTACTAGGTTTGACACGCCTCTACTCGCCCGTTTTTCATCTATTTAATTAATCATTTTTTCTTAAATCTTTAACTATTCAAATGTATTGATGAGACATGGCTTTACTTTATAGAACATATTTTTATTTAAAAGAAAAATTAAATACTAGAGTTTTGACTATGAATGGGTAAGAAGCAAGAAAAGGTGTAACTTAAAGTCTCAATCACCCATTACCATTTGTTTACCTCAACTAAGCATAAGCAATCACATGCTCATGCCACCCTACAAATTCAATTCCCTTCCAAATTGTGATTATTCAACGCATTTGTTTCATTATGGACGGAAAAAACTCTTTCAATCTTCTTAACCCAATTCAAAATCCCACCAATCTAATCCGGGTGAGATTTCAAACCCGTAATTTTCTCTTCTCACGAAAATATGAAAAAGACCTAAAAAATTAAATAAATAAATCCTCCTAAAAAATACACTCAACTTGGCAGGGAGGGTGATGATGCAAGAGACTTGTAAACGTGAAAGGCACATAGAGAGATGAGTCTGGTTTTGTTTGAATTAAAAAAAATCATCACGAGAAACCCAAATGCCACCTTCAAACCAAAATAATTTTTTCTTGGAAAACGCCCTAACTCCTCTTCACCCTTCGTCCGATACCAATTCCCTCTTAAAATCCTCCTACTTTCAAGCTCTCCAAACCAAACTGAAACGCTTTACCACAAAGACTTCCATTATTTAATGTTTTACTTAATTTGTAGAGCACAACTCTTTAATCTTTATATCTCTACCCTTGGATACTTTTCTTCTTCATGTCATCAATCGACTATCTCTTTCTTTAAATCAATTCCTCTGCCATTAATAGTAATACACTAATACTAGTCAAGAACCCACATGCACCACCGCTTCTGCTATTAAGCAGACTATTTTGACTCTCTCTATTTCATTGAGTCGGTCATCAGACATGAAGAACGAAGACCAGGCAAGGTCTCTGTTTGGCATCTCCCTCTCTGATCGACCCAAGTGGCACCAATTCCTTATTTGTTCTTCTGGCTTCTTCTTTGGCTATCTCGTTAATGGCGTTTGTGAGGTTCGTTTTACTTATATATTTTTACCCTTTTTTATGGGTTTTTTTTTGCGCATGCATTTGAGTTTAACTCTGTTTTTTTTTTATTTTTTTTTTATTTCAGGAATATGTGTATAATCGGCTTCAATTCAGGTATATAATTCTCTTTAGGGTTGCAAAGTTTGCAACTTTATGTTATATTTTGATCATATGCAATATTTGTTTGGTAATTTACTTATTAAGTCTTTGATTTTTACAGCTATGGTTGGTACTTCACTTTTGTACAAGGATTTGTATACTTGGTACTCATATACTTGCAAGGTTTCACCACCAAGCAAATGGTGAATCCGTGGAAAACATATGTAAAGCTCTCTGCCGTGTTAATGGGTTCTCATGGATTAACAAAAGGCTCCTTGGCCTTCCTCAACTATCCAGCTCAAATCATGTTCAAATCCACAAAGGTAAACGTGCATACGAGTTCCTAATTTTCTATTAAAAAAAATGTCTAATGCATGTTAAAACGATTTCCTTGATTGATTCTTATGTGATGTAATTTTGATGGCTTTTGCTATTTGTGAATTTTTAGGTACTTCCAGTAATGATAATGGGTGCCTTTATTCCTGGATTGAGAAGGAAATACCCACTTCATGAATACATCTCTGCTCTGCTTCTAGTTGTTGGTCTGATCCTTTTCACCTTGGCGGACGCCCAAACTTCTCCAAATTTTAGTATGGTTGGTGTCGTAATGATTTCGGGTGCTTTAGTTATGGATTCCTTTCTGGGTAATTTCCAAGAAGCAATTTTTACCATGAATCCTGACACAACACAGGTAATCATCAGCATTCATTATTTGAATGTATGAATGAAAGATGTTTTATGAGAAATAAACTATTTCCTCTTCGTGTTATTGATTTCTTTTTTGGTTTTAATTACATTTCTTATGTTAGATGGAGATGCTGTTCTGCTCAACAGTAGTTGGGTTGCCTTTCTTACTTGCACCAATGATTCTGACGGGAGAGCTCTTTAGGGCCTGGAATTCATGTTCACAAGTAAAGAACTATATGCCTTTTTCAAAATTTTCTTTTACTTTTTTTCTGGAAGAAGTTATCTCTGTGTGAATTATACGATAAAGGTATGGAAGTCTGCCGACCTAAACAATTTTTCTAGAAAAAAGTCAATAATCTGTTTGAATGTCCCCTTCACTACCGCTAAACTCATTCAAGAAGGAATATTTTCTACCTTAATTCCAGAGGTTGGGAATAGACCTTATCATTAAACATAAAGTATTGTGAAGGACTTCTTATACCAGAAGATGTGCGAGGATTATTCATGAGTTCTACTTAGATGGACTGAAAATGAAAACCTTGCTTGCTAATCATATGTTTTGTTACATGACAGCAGTGAATCTGTTCTTTTATTTTTCTTACAATGCCTTTTTTAATAACTCTATTTTCGTTTCCAAATGAATTGCAGCATCCGTATGTGTATGGGGTATTAGTATTCGAAGCCATGGCCACATTTGTGGGGCAAGTCTCTGTTTTATCTCTCATTGCCATTTTTGGAGCTGCTACCACTGCCATGGTAATCGAAATTTCTCTGCTTCAATTACATGATTTCACCTTTGCATCAATCATTTTTTTATTGTAGTGATTGCATTCTTGATATTTGAGGTTCGAATGCTACCTAGTATTAGGACATCATTAATGGTCTCATCATTCAAGTTCACTTTTTTAACGGATATTTATGTATTGGGTTGCAGATAACAACAGCTAGAAAGGCAGTAACTCTGTTGCTTTCATACTTGATATTTACAAAGCCGTTAACTGAACAACATGGGACTGGGCTGCTGCTCATTGCTATGGGGATCATATTGAAGATGTTGCCGGAAAATAAAGCCCCCTCTAGGACTCTGAATTCATATACCGTTGCCAAAAACAGGAAATCCTCACTACAGGTAGAGAAAATGTCAGCAGAAAATGAAGAGGATGACGAGAAAAGACCCTTTGTGTAAATTTTAGGAAGCTCTATCTGCCCTGTTGTTGCCTTTTCTTTTTTTTTTTCTCGATTAATATCTTTGCTTTTCTAGTTATAGAGAAGAAGAGAGAAAATAATAGCTAAATGTGATGTAAAGTTCTCCATTGAAAATGATAAAGCATTCTTTTCTTTCAATATTGTGGGAATTTAATTTAATTAGATTAATTACGTTGTGCCAGAAAAAATGGAAATTTTAAGGCAAAGTGAATGTTGTCATAATTACTAAATTAGAGTATGATCTCTCAGCAAATATTTCTTTTTGGGCTTAACTAGACCTATTGCATGAATTCAGATGTGAAAATGCTGGGTCCCATAATCCAGTGGGCCGTGAATGGGCATCCCAGTAAACATTCAAACAGCACGTGGCCCATGTGGAGCTGAACAATAGATGATGGCGGGCCCCTTCATCCAACGGTCTCAATTGAAAGTTCAGTTCCCCACCTGATCCAACGACTGATATCATCTCAATTTTAATTAATTTATTCCCTTTATTTTTTAACCCTCTCTCTTTCCCCGAATCATAGCTGAAACAAAAGAAAACCAAAATTTGACCAAAACCCTAATCTACCCGTTGCTGCTTTTGATTTTTTTTTTTTTTAAATTATTCAGTTACAATCAATAAAATAAAATAATAAAAAAATTCATGAAAGAACGAAACGTTCGCTGCGTCGGACTCGGCATCGGACCCGAACGACACCGCCGTAAGTTTCTTCCTTTTTTTTTTTTTTTTTTTTGCTATTTTCTGGATGAACTATGAGGTGGTTTATACACAGATGAGCTTAATTTCTATACCACGTGGCTTTATTGATGCTGGTTTAAAAAATGTTCAACTTCCATTGGTTAGCTTATTTGTGTTACTATGCGGTTTAGTTACGGTGGATTTCAGCTTATTCGAGAATTCATATAATGTAAACGCAACAAGTTTTTATTTTTAAACATATGTTTGTTTCTTTAGCTTGGTTAAACTTGAGGATTGTTGATACGAAACGGTACTGGAAAAGATAATTTTTTGATTAATTAGTTTGTTTTAGATGCATACATTGAATTACTTCTATTTCATTTTTATTTCATTCTGATATGAAGTCTTATATTAAAATTTTCATTGATGACCCAGTTTCGGAATAAAAGAATACTGGCAGGATCCGCATTTGATTCTCATAGGGCTGAGCCATCCCAACAGCCGTCAACGGAGACACCAGCATTGGATATGCAACGGGCTGAGTCATCCCGTCAGCACGTGAGAGCACTTAATACCCAATTTGCAAGGTCCACTTACCCTATTTCAGTAACTGCAATTTCATAATGAAGTATATGATCATCTTTCCTTCTCTTTGTATGTTTGTACTGCTGGTGTTGGCTTGATAATGTGATCAATTTCATTGTGTATGTTGTCATATATTGTCATAATTGAACCAGTTTATATCTTACTTATCTTAGGTAACATTTAATGTTGTTTTGGTTCTTTGAAAATTTGGGTTTACTTATCTTGTTCGTTGGCGTAGAATTTAATTGAATTTGTTCAACTGTTCCTTTTTTCCACTGTAATTGTATATTGTTGAAGTTTGTTTAATACCTAATATGTCTGTACTTACTTGGTGTGAACAGTTGGGTGCAATCTCAATTAAAGAATCACCCCGAGGAACTTTGGGAAGATGGTGTTCGAGACTACTTGACTCATGCATCAAACATTATGGTAATTTCCAGCAACTGTTTATAGACATGGAATGTTTTTGGGTGCAGTTTAATTACCATTACTCTTTTCTTCTTCTTTGTCCCCGTGATTTGCAGATTGGATTGGATTGGTTTGATTTTTTATATTTGGCTTATGTGTGAGGTATCTACTTAAAAAATGAACTGAACAAACTATTAGTATGATAATCAAGTATACCTGTTTAGGACTTGTTTTGCTACAATGATAAGAATCAGAATGATGATCTGTATTACATTAACACAATCTGGTTAACAATTTATCTTTTAAGGCCATTTTCAAAGTACAGCTTTGAAATTTAGTCCACCTTGTTGGGGGAAATGTTCCTATCACTGTGTTCTACTTGCTGAATTCTAAAATTCTTTGCACGTTCTCAAATGTCATTTAAGCCTTTACACGATACCTTATCAATACGTAATAACATAAATGGGCAGTTGTGACTATTTTGTTAACCCCATGGGTTTTTTTTTTTTTTTTTTTTTTTTTAAATTTGCCCACCTGTTGCAGGAGAAATTCAGTGATGTTGTCAACTGGCTCAAAGCAAATGCTATGAAAGGAGGAAATTCCTCTTCTGCTGATACTCATACTTCTGAAAAAAAATTGGCTCCTGAAATTAATAATAAGGAGGTAAAATCATCTCAGGATAAAACATTTGCTCCAGCAACTATGACTACAAGCTTTGGAATATTCTCAAGTGGTCAACCCAGTCTTTTCTTCGGTGGGTGTTCTATTGTGTTACTTTGATTAGTTGTCTTGTTTAATTTTCAAGACTTTTAAGATGTTACTGAAACATGTCTATAGACTATGATTAAATTTAATTTTTAATTCTAAAAATGTTATGGCAAAGGCCAAATGACTTAACTTTTACTTGAATAACAAAGGTCTAAACATTTTATAATTGATCATAAGAGTACCACCGGTAAATTTTGGTTGACCAAAAGGTTTGTGGCCTGAAAATCCTTTATACCCACACTATATACCTTATGTTGTCCTCAATGTCTTCGAAATGATCTCTCCATAATATATGTCTGTCTGTCTCTAGTGCCTGGAAAATGATGATTTTTTGATAAGAACTGATATTGGTAATCTGGTTTTTTAAGTATTGAATTTAAATGCTACTTTTCGGAGATTGATGTGATTTCTAATATGTTATTTTTATATTTCTGTTTCAGGAAATCAAAGCTCAGTTTTCATGAACCATAATGTTTCAAATAATGTTGACGACGGTGAGATAAAAGACTTATTTTTTTTTTCATTCTTGTCATCGCACTCTGTTTAAGTCATTACTTCTAAACCTTTCATGCATTTCCATGCTCACTTGCATGTGATTTATTTGATTCATCTTGTTCTGTTCTTAAGTTCACAAATTCACTTAGTAAGTTGGCTATCTTAATCATTTGTATCAACATGATGTAAAGGGAAGTGTTAAGCTTTTGGCTTGTTGATCAAAACGGGCAGGTTTGTAATAGAATTCTGTCAACTGTTTCCTTTTATTGTTTAGGCACAGTGCCTCTAGCATGTAGATTAGTTTCCGAATTTCATAGAGAAGGTTATTTTGCTACATCTTAAAATAATGTGAGGATTTGTTTAATTTGTCTTTGTGCTTGGGGAGCAGGGGTTTGATGAAGGAAAAAATATATTTATTTTTGTTTCTTTATGACCTGAAATCACTTATCTCCTTTCACATACGTATTAATCCCTCTTTATGTATCACCAGAAGATGAATTACCCCAGCCTAGCAGCCCATCAGTGAAAAAGTCTGAAGAGAAAGGCATTGTTGTAGTCCATGAAGTCAAGTGCAAACTTTATGTAAAGGTATTTGTTGAAGAAAATTTATACAAGGTTATGCTTGTTGGAACAGTATTTTAATGAAACTTTTTTCGTTTTTTCCTTATTCTGCTATAGCATATGTGCTTTACCAGTATTTTAATAGTAGGAAAATTATTTTTACTGCTACTTCTGCATGGTTAGAGATTTTACTTTACGAGTGATACATATCTTTCTAGAGGCAGTATTTGATGTGTGATTGTATTATGTATCAGATTGCTACATGCATTTTAACTTGCATATAACTATGAAGATTTCCATTTTCATATTTGAATCAAGTTAAATGCTCATTTTATAGCTTAACGAGGTTGTTTTGAATTGTAGTAGATATTAAATAAACAGTTTTAATTAATGCAGAGGCAATGCTTGAATGTGTATCAAAGTGACACATAGTGCATTTGCACAACAAATTAGGGATTTGGCTACAGATGAGTTGATATTCCAACCAGTTGGGAATCTTGACTATTTAAGTTTTGCAATTATTGAAATAGTTGCTTCTATCCTCAGATTCTGTTGCCCTGATCAACTGTTTGTGGTTTTATTTTTATTTTTTCACAGTAGTAAATACTTTTGTTTCCTTTCAAAAAAATCATCAGATTTTGTTTTCAGCTTTGCAACTTATGAAGTATCTGCTGTGTCATCGTAGGCCAAAGAGAAAATATTTGTAGCAAAGGTTTGATGACTAGATTATGTTCTTATGTGGTCTCAATGGAATTATGGGGATGTATATCTTGGCTTAAGACATGTGAATGTTTATATGCTGTATAGATCACTAGCTCTGATGCATAAATTAGGTTGCTAATCCATTGAGGCATATGGTTAGGAAAATGGTAATAGACATCTGCCATGTGTCACTTGGCATCAATTAGATTTGCGGGCTTGTCTGTACAGCATCCATACACATACTTGCCTGCATATGTACCTGTGCTTGTGTATATGTATTGTGTGGTCTATGTTGGTGTATGCATGAGCTTATGTTATGCAAGAATTCAATGAAAACTAGTTTATGAGATGTAGTCCTGAACCAATTCACAAAAACTTTATTTGTATTTATGTCAAGCCATTCCATCTTTGGCTTCATTATTCGCTGGCTGTGGATGGTGTTCTATTGATGGGCACACATTACCAATGGCTTGGTTTTGTTGTTAATTGATGCATTGAAATGGTTTTTCTATTTTGATTGAGATGTCTTTGCTTTGCCTCTTGCTTCACCTGAGACATGGTGTTTGTTCCGACATTCTCACTAGTAAATCTATTTGTTTTCTTCTTTTGATATGTCCAGTCAAGTGATCCTGCTGATAAAGATGCATGGAAAGATAAAGGCACTGGGCAGCTTTCCATTAAATGCAAGGAGGGTATCAGCAAGGGTACAAAAGGGTCCAAACCAACTATTCTTGTTCGAAATGATGTATGTTTCCTTATTGATTCAAATTCATGTTAGAGTGAAACTTGGGTGCTTTGTTTATTTCTTGGTGGCTTGTTGAATCTAGGAGTGGAATGCAAATTATTATTGATTTTTATTGACTGGTAATGACATACCATGTCTATTGCCATTTAAGAAAAGCTGGTGGTTGGCTAATTTTTTTCATTAATAATACAACATAATACTTGGAATCATCTCTATTAACTGATCAATTGAAAGGGAGAAATTGAAATTTTGTATGTTAGATTCTTTTTTCTTAGTATTGGTAGAGAACTGTAAAATGGGTTGATAAATTAGTCGATTGCTTCAAGCAATGACACTATTCAGCAATTTCTAGTGGAAAATAACCAAACTATCTTATGGCTATATCAAATAGGTTCAGGTAGAGCATACTTTTTCTAAGGGGGTTTTGAATTGTTTTGATTCTTATATTTAATAGCTTCTGGCATCTTAAAAATAATGAAATAGCTTCTAGCAAGGTCATTCTGAAGCAGCTCTGCTTGAAAAAGCTGCGACTATCAGATTTTCATGGCATTGTTGTCATGAGCAGTTTGAACCGTTGCCACTTGTCACATTAGTGTTGTACATGTGCTATTCTCTGTTTTCCTCAAACTTTCCTCCCTACCCTCCCTCAAACATACTGACAACAGTAACAACAATAAAGAAAATGGCCTTGTCTGCAATCAAATTGAATTTGATTTTCAATTTAATATACCATTCATACAATTAGATGTGGGAATGTTTTCTTATTTGAATATTTGGTATCTAATTGTTTCTTGAATAATTATATGTGGAAATAGGTAATTTGGATTTTTTTTCTTAAACAAAATTCCCTCTTTTATGTTCATTTTCTTTACAGTACCATGTTTGCCCCTGTTTCTGGAACATCTTTTTTGACTTTTCATATTTCCCCCTTTTTCCCTCTTGTTTTAACCATTCAAGATTGCATTTATGATTTTTCTTAACCAGATACATAATTCTACTCTCTGTAATGTTTCTTGTGGCAGGTTGGAAAAGTGCTGCTTAATGCATTGTTATATCCGGGAATCAAGACAAATTTACAAAAGAATTCCCTTGTTGCAATATTTCATACTTCGGTAAAACATATTGATATGAATATTGCATATTTTAAGATCAATCAGTTATAATGGACAAACATGTGCATTTTCTTCCCCATTAAATTGTATGAACCTAAAGTCATTTTGGAGCTTCTTTTGTCGCTGAAATCATAAAATATGGAAAATATATATAGCAAAAGGAATTTGTCTGTGTAGTCTCTGAAATTTATTCTTAGTTCACGTTATTATAGAATAGATAAAAATAAATTCTATTATGTGGTAAAATGTTTGAAAGCGTGTGAAAATCTGTCAAAAATCATTTAGGAGAGCAAGATGAGTCATTCAGGCCTGAAATGAGCTGTTTAACCATACAAGGAACTTACACATATGCAATTAGAAGTATTTTTTGTAGCGTTTATGGAGTAAACAAATCTTGCAATTAATGGCTGATAACTTGCTTGGGTTTTGTAGAGTGACGACACTGGTAGTAATGATAATGGTACCGTTGTGGCACGTACTTTCTTAATCAGGACAAAAACAGAGGAGGATCGAAATAAGCTCGCAACAGCAATCCAAGAATATGCCCCGTCTTCGTGAAAGTAAATTAACATAGGTGATGCAATCTTTTTATTTATTACCTTTAGCTTAAGCAAATGTAATGATTGTGCTGGATGAATGGCATTTGTCCTTATTTTTATTTTTTAAATTTTGCAAAGTCTGTCATGTTAAGAAATGAGGCAGCATTTGATGCTTAAGAAGCAACGGGGGTCAATTTCTTAAGTCGGACTTGACTAAATTATTGAACGTTTAAGAGGCTATAGCAGGTAGCTGTATCATAAGAGAATAGTCAAAGTGATGAATACTTTGCTGCATAATTTAAGCTAAACTTTTTTTTGCCTTTTTGCCTTTTAATTGCTGTATACACAGTGTGCATGATAAGAGAAAATTTTGGGGTTTTGTTCACCCGTTTGTATTGTGCCACTGCCAGTGTCTTTGATTGGTTTCTGTAAACTTTTTTCTCCTGAATGAAAATTCCGGCAACGTGAGATGGATTAATCTTTGCGGACACTTTGAAGTTTATTTCAAGCCCAAACCAAGTATCAAGCAATAGGACTGCTGTACTGCGATGCTTCTGATGGGTTTTCTTATTTTTTAAGAAATCATATTCATTCAGCCCCAATGATGGTAATGGTAAATAAATAAATAAAAAGAGAATATAATTACTTTATTGATTTTATCTGAAAACTTGACAAATAGACACTAAACCTGAATCTTATATTTTGCATATATGACAATAAAGCAGACCTGGGATTGCCGTTGAGCATGCCTTCTCACATCCCTCGACAACTTCAGGTTTCATTTTAACTTATTGAATTTGTTCATTCAGATTCTGTGCTTAATCTAATTTGAGCTGGCATCCAAATCTATCCACTGTTTAATATAATCATAACTAACGTGAAATATTCTTCTCTATAATTGCTGCATGTTTTGGTGTTTAATTAGCTGAAAATATCTTTTATTGACGGAGTTAAATATTAATATTAATTTTATTTGATGATATTTTTACAGTTGATCTGACATAGCAAATTACATTTTTCTAAGAGATAGAAAAGTTATCCAAACAAGATGTGACAAATGGAAATGGCATTCTCTGCTATTTTCATTATGAAAAAAATTAGAGATTGAACACTCTCAATCAGTTCAGTTATACTATTACTAGCCTCAAAGTTACACTTTTTTTTTTTTTTTAATGATTAGGATGTTCGGACCAACTTATGCATGCCTACAAACCCAATGTTTTACAATAAACCACAAATATGTGATGGGTGACTCCAAGAAGTCAATGAAAGCAAACATTCTTGACCACCAAAACAACCCTTGGATTTCTCAAAGTTACACATTACAAGAATTGCTTGCTGCTCATAAAAAATATTTTCCAAATAAGAAAAGCATCATAACTCAACCACACCATTTTCAACTAAACAATACAGGCCCTGTACACCAGGAGTTCAGCTTCTCAGATACACCAATTCTGTCAGTGTCAGTGTCTATTGATCTTTCTGGCTTGTACTTTTTAGCAGACAAGCGATAATCTAAGAGATGGGGCAGTTGGGATGTGTGTGCATGATGCCCAACGTATCACTGATTCAGTAACCATGAGATTAAGCTGATCAAACTCACCAAGTCCAATTGTGTGATTCCTTTTATTGTGGATGCCTGAAACCCTTGAACCCAAGATTCCAGTCCTCCGAATTTCTGTTTCTCCTGATTTGCGCTTAACAGGAAATGTAGAATCCGGTAGCACAAATAGCTTTCCCAAGTTTGATTCTGCATCTGTAAAACAAAGACAAAAAAAACAGCTAAGCATGCCTCACTCATCTCATGCACAGCAGTAATTTAACAATTACTAGAAATCACCATACCCACTATGTTACAGTAGGACAACTGCCAATCTATTTATTAGTTACCTAAATTTTATTAAAACCAATGTCATTATGAAGTGATGATAATCCCAGAAGTGAAACAAAAAGGCAGTGCTTTTTCTTTGGAAAAAAGTTTTTGAGCTTTTTTGACCGAGAATTCTAACATTATACCATAAACACAAAAAAAAAAAAAAAAAATGTGGCAAGGAATAATAAAAACATATATACCTCCATGTTCTTCATCCAGTTTTGACATGTTGACCCTAAATCCTAAGGAAAGATTTCCTTGTTCAACAGCAGAACTTGGGCTGAAGAAAGTGAAGCTTGGCATTGATGGAATTGGAGATGAGAAGTCTGGTGTGCTCGATTCACAGCAGCTGCTAAAGGAAAATCCTCCATATCCAGAGCAAGGAGTACTGTCATCAACTACCAAAGTAGAAAATGATGATTTACAAGTAAATGCAGGTGACTGTCCCAGTTGACCGTCACTGAAGCTGTAGTCCTGTTTCCTAGTGACAAATGAGGCAGAAAAAGAACCTCCATCCGCTTCCAGCTCTTTACAACACCGATCATCCTGCCTGAATGGTCCTTCAGCTCCTTGTGCACAATCCTCCATCCAGGAGTGGGCTGCAGAGGAAAGCATCCAGTATTTTAGGCAAATGTTCGGAAAAAAGTGCATATTGCCTGGCATCTGAAACAAACAACACTTAACATGCAGTACCAAGAGGTACTAGTTCCATAATTATACTAGTCAAATACAGCAATCAACTAACACATTATACCTATTAAAAATATGACTTCATGTCAGACTTTTAGTTGATAAAACCCCAAACTGGGAAAACTATTTATGAGTGAAACTTTTTTTTTTTTTTTTAATTTGTTCTTTCATAGAAATAATCAAATCGACAATCGAGTCTCTCGAAGGCGGACTAATATGCAAGCCAAGCATCTAGATGGCTTTCATTTGATAGCCCAAGTGGCCGATTTAAATGTCTTGAGAGCCTCTTCAAAACATATTTACTCAAATATGGCGACATTTATTAACTTGCCAAAGGAAATGCCTCTGTATGCTAATAATCCAAAATAAATCATTCCATAGCTGAGTTAATTTTACATCAATTATATTCCCTTAACTACAACATCTATTCTTTTGATAGTAACTTGTAATCCAACTGTCATACACTAAGAATCTCTAACACACACAAAGGTTTAACCAACATACCAAGAACCTCTGCCGCCGAGAGCCTCTTGGAAGGATCTACTCGAATCATGCCCATGATCAGATCCCTGGCAGATTCAGAGATGTGATCCCAAGGATCAGACGGGAATCGTAGATCTGCAGCCCTAACAGCATCAAAAATTCTTGACTTAGTCTTTCCCCAGAAGGGAGGCATCCCACTAAGAAGAATGTACATGATAACCCCAGCACTCCACACATCAGCAGCTTCATTGTAACCCCCAGCTAATACCTCTGGGGCTATATAAAATGGACTCCCAACAGTCCCGAGCAAATTCTGGCCTGTTGCCATGAAACCAACATGCTAAGAATAAGAAAATTTCTAACCTGACTTAAAATTGCAATATACACTGAATGATACAGAAAGTTATAGGCCTTACCAGATTTTGTGTAGGTTGCAAGACCAAAGTCTGCTAATTTGATTGGAGAAGATGAAGATGTTGTGGCCAAGAGAATGTTTTCTGGCTTTAAATCCCTATGAACAATACCATTGTCATGACAATACTTAACGACTTGCATCAATTGCCTAAAAATTACTCTAGCCTGAATCTCAGGAAATCTCCCATATTTCTCAAGTCGGTGAAATAGCTCTCCACCTGCACATAATTCCATCAACAGATGTACATATTCCTTCTCCTCATAAACTGCTTTGAGGTCCACAACATTAGGGTGCCCTGATAACCTGGCCATAATTTCAATCTCCAGCTTGACACTACAAACATCATCCACCGTAACCAACCTATCTTTAGCAATTGACTTGCATGCCAAAACCTCGCCAGTAAACTTATCTAAGCATTCTCTAATGACACCAAATTGACCCCATCCTAACTGCTTTCCAAGAACATACTGATCACTCAAATTTGAGATCTGGGTTGCGTCCAAAATAGCTTCATTAAGGTTCGGAACTTTGTAACAATTATGGGATTGTGTTGAAGACCGGGTGATTTCATCACCACTGGTTATGTCCATAACAATGACACACAACTCTACCCACAAACAAAGACCAAGCTTTTGAGTTTCAATACTACCTAACCACCATCTTTTATGCTCAAAGGTCAATGTCACAAGCAAAAATGGTTCAGCTCAATTCCCATGAAAACAATTTCACTGAACCAACTTTCAAACTGACTTAGCCCTCCATCGTTACTAGACTCTTATTACGAACAAAGCCTCCAATTTCCAAAGTAAAAAACTGGCGGTCTTCAATGTTCTTGCATCTATCAGCTAGTGCACAAAATTATATTTCACAATTTCAGATTAACTTGCTTAAACCCCATAATTCTATATTCTCTTTTATTTTATTTCATATTTCTTATGCTTTCAGTTAAATCATACTTGAAATTCTATAACATAACATTTACAACAGAGAAAATAAAGACAGTCCACTTTTATTTCAAGCTTGTCCACAAATCCAGAACAAAACACACAAAACAGAACCTAAACAATAGAACTCAAACTCACCCACATGAGAATTTTCAAACTAAAGTAAGAAAAGTAAACTTTTTCAATTTGACCAAAACGAAAAACCCAGAAACAAACATATACTTTTGTCACCAAAACAGAATCACAACCCGACACAAAATAAATACCAAAGTTGAAATCTTTTTGAACTTTAACAAACGAAACATATAATGCATCAAACAACAGACAGTAGCCATTTACTTAGAAAGACAGAAACTGACCTGTTCGAAGAAACATTCAAGAACAACAACAAGAACAACTCCATCACCACCACTTCAAAACTCGAAGTCTTTGGTTTCTCTTACCAGTTCAAAAACTCTTCTTTACATTTTACAGGTAACCGGAAGAACCAGTTCTTTTTAAAATAATAATAAATATTTTATAACTACTTTGGTACTTGAGAAATATTGAGCAATACTCAAAAAAGTTATAGTCTGAGTATCACCCAGACGCTTGCTTAAACGTGTCACGGACTTACACGTTTTGTCATATTAAATTACAAATTTACCCCCACGTGCACACATGTGCAATTATAATGATCTTACAGGATGGATAGTGTGTTATTGGTTGTTTAAAATTGAAGGAACCTTCTCTTACTTATTTTATCAAAAAAATAGATAATTTAATAGTAAGTGGGGAGTGGAAGCCAGAAGAGCAGCCATGGGTGGATGGCCATGATTATGTCCTCATAATTCTGGGGTGAATATAATTGGCTGAAAATATGCATATTGCTTTATCATAATTCATATAATAAGAAGATGGATAGCAGTTGTAGGGAAAGAGGAGGTAAATGCTAATTCCAGCTGTGATTAGCTGTAGAAATACGTGTGCATATTTAATTTAATCAAATAAATTGTATGAGATTATTCCCTAGATATTTTCCTATGGTTTCATTTAATAAATTATTAAAACTTTGGATGGTGGTATGGGAAAAGAGGATATGCCAAACTTGAAAATAAAGAGGAGCAGCCATACTTAAACTTTTCATGACTTTTGACAACGCCTGAATGAATCTTCTTATCCACGTTTAGAAAGAGTTAAATGATTCAAATGCACTAATATATATTATCAGTGAAAGAGACATTGACCCGTGGAAGGAACAATTTCATCCCTCAAGTTTGCTAATAACATTGACATATTTACTAGACCTGGCAAATGGGCGGGCGGGCATACACGGGCCAGGTAGACACGGGCACGTGTAAAACGGGCAACATATGCATGACTCATACCCGCCTGTGCAGGTACGGGTCAACCTGCAGGTCACCCGCATATAATGTCATTTTCTGTAAATTTTTATTTTTACAGGTTTTTGTTATTAATTGCAATTTTTCCACTGTTTTTTGTTTTTCAAATTACATACTTGAAGATGTAAATTGCACTATTTAAAAACTTGGTATAAAATTCATTTATTAAGCTTTCATAACTTGGTTAATTTGATTAAATAAATTGATGATTAAATCAAATTTGATTAGATTTCACCAAACATCATTAATTCATTATCAATATTTTTCATATTTATATCAAACTTCACCATATATAATTAGTAAACACTAAACACTAAACATACATAATAATTACTAATTAGTAAACATTATACATATAAAATTGTTCAACATTCAACATACATACATAGTAAACACTAAACAATTAAACATATAAAATTATTCAACCAAACACTAAACAAACAAAGTCTATCACACATTGATGATGTTAGCAGCTGCCCTTGATTCTGTAATCTCCTTCTCCACTGGCGCTTGGCTTAATGGCACAACAAGCTGAGCATCATCAATTTTATCTTCTACAATTAATAAAATATAAGTTAACTATCGTAATATATTAACAAACTAAAATATTAAAACATGTAAAATATAAGTTAAAGTGTTACCTTTAACTTCATATCCAGAAATCCATGTCCTAGTGCATATCAAAGACTGTGCATTCTCCAGTAAAAGTGAACTTCGATATTTACTGAGCATTTTGCTACCAACACTGAAACTAGACTCCGAAGCAACAAGTGTTATTGGTATACTCATCACATCACGGGCCATCATGGAAAGTATCGGGTATCGATCACTATTTTTCTTCTAATGGTCTAGGATATCCAGATTGCAAAATTTGATGTGATCAAACCTTGCCTCTCCCAAATAAGTATCCAATTCGAACTTCTTAGTACTACTAAAGTCACTCTTATGGTAGTCAAATTCCTGCACCATTTAAATATTTAAATTTAATAAAGCAAAATTACAAAAAAAAAAAAAAAAAAAAAAAAACCTTATTAATCACAAGAATATAAAAATATATAGGGAATAGTGACTTACACAAATATC
The DNA here is from genome assembly GCF_008641045.1 of Pistacia vera. Classification (NCBI taxonomy): domain Eukaryota; kingdom Viridiplantae; phylum Streptophyta; class Magnoliopsida; order Sapindales; family Anacardiaceae; genus Pistacia; species Pistacia vera. The sequence continues at coordinate 252,591 of NW_022196248.1, forward strand.
ATATCCAAGGATATTAGGACTAGTAGTTTGTACCCAAGGATCGCCGAGAACCTCATTGCAATATAGACCCTCATAAGCAGCAAAAAACTTATACAACTCCTCCTTGACTAACTCCAACTTTCTTGATGCAACTATTGGGTCATCAACTTTTTTGTAACAAAACTCAACAAACTCAAACTTGAAACGTGGGTCCAGAATTGCTGCAATAGCTAACACAACGCTATAAGAATCCCAATATTTGTCAAACTTTACTTTCATTTGACTTGCCATGGTACTAACAACTTCATCCTCATTTTTCATCTCTTTGTATAAACGCACTTGAACTCTTCACACATTTATGAGGTACAAGTTTGCTGTGGGAGATTGGGAACCCAAAAAAAGAGTAGTGATGACATAAAATGGTTGCAAGAACTTGCAAATCCTCACCCCCCCCCCCCCCCCCTCCCCTAATCCCATTCTTCATCTGAAGGACAATTTTTATAATTGAGATTTATTAGTGACAAATGAACAAACACACGACGGTATATTAACGCACTTTCAAACATTAAATAAGTGGAACTCCATCTTGTGGGAACATCCATTCGCAATCCTTTTGAGCTTATCACACCAATTTGTTTAGCAAGTTCTCCAAACTTGATTCTTTTAGCCTCACTTCCTTTAACACATTTCACACTTTCACGAATTTTATGTAAAGCCATGCTAACCTTTAACCCTTCTTGGACTATGAGATTCAAGATATGTGCACAACATCACACATGAAAAAAAAGAACCACCATATAATAAAGCATTTTGCACACAAAGTTGACTCCTTAAAATGTCTTCCATCTTATCATTTGTAACACCCACATCAAGGTACGCAATTTTATTTATGCCCTAACACCCTTAGTTGGATTTCTTTGAAGTTACCTTAGACAAATATAAAGGAAATTCCTTAAAACTTCATACTTATTGAGTAATTAGTGCTCACTCCGTTATTCTACTGTTTTGAAGGTACTTGATGATTTACGATCAGGTGAGACGTCAAGAAGCGGAGGAGTTTGGCGGCACTGTCCAAGACTACTTTGTACTTATTAAAGTATATCAGTTATTTTGTGTATATATTTATATGAAGTAAAATTAGAATTTTGGATTTTACATTATATACCTCTATGTATATATGTTTGCAAAAGTTATTTAGTGGATTTTATCATATATTTCTTAAAGAATTACTAGCTAGACAGTATATTACATCATTATTACTTGCATTGTCTAATGTAAGAGAGAAGACTTTCTTTTCAATCCCCCAATTTTTTAAGATATCATACACTATTTATGACAAAAGAGCCCTTGACCGTGGAGGAGGAATATGGCAAAAATTAATAATTCTACTTTGTAACTCCCAATTCTCATCAACATAGTGAGCCATTAAAGAAATGTACCCATCAGTAGTACAAGAATTACAAGTATCAGAAGTCAAGCATATTCTACCCGGAACCTTTCTAAACAAAGCTTAATCTTTTCCTTGTCCCTATAATATATCTTTTAACAATCTGCCTTAGCGGTGTTCCTAGTATAAGGCTTAACTTCATGATTCAAATACATGTGGACATCCCTAATTCCTTCATGCTCCACTATTGAATATGGGTAATTATGTTTTATGATTCCTATTGTCATCTTCTCATGATAAATCTCTTGAGAAATCCTCAAACGTCTCAATTTAGTATCACAATCCATCATCAATTGATCTGCACTACTAATGGTACGTTTAGAACAACCTTTCATATGGTGCCTCAAATTCTTAATCCCATGAGTGGAATTACCATATGCATAAGACTTACTACAAATCAAATATCTTGCCTTCACATTCCAATTCCCATTCTCTTCCATATATGTTGTAAATCGACCCCAAACATCTGAAACTTTAAGTTTTTTTGGACAAACAGTACTAGCACTAGAAGGAGATTGACCTACAGTTACATTACGGCCCGTTTATATTGCCTCATTAAACAAATCGGTAAACTCCTCCATGCCAAGCCAATCTAAAGGACACAACAGAGTATTTATATTTAAATTAATTAACCAATCATAACAGTTCATCCAAAATAAAAACAAAACACTCCCATGTATTTTACAAGCAAACCAGCCCTACCAAATGGCTGGATTTTTCCAACTCAATAGTCAACACTTCTCAACTACTCAACTCAAAAAACTAAAAACAGTAAGTTTTGGGACAAACTAACTTGAGTATAATTCAAATCTCAGAGGGCTCTTCTACAACTTAGTATTGTCAGAACTCTAAAATGAAACTAACCTGCAAAACAATAGTTATTACTTATTAGTTAACATCTATGTTGAGTTATTAAAAATTAACAGATGCAGAATAGATCAATTTATGAAACCATAAGGGGTTTATCAACTATTGTATATCTCTGGGGATTTAGAATATTTTTCTCATAAAACACATACAATCTTTATATAAAAAATGTACTACAATAACCATGTGTATAATTAACATATACAGGTAATCATGTTTAATAGTTTGATCTACATTAAAAATGAAGTTCAGGGAAGCATGTACAATTTAGATGATAACATAATGCCAAAGTCTTAATCATTGAGGTGATCATAAATAGCAAATTGTTTACCAATATATCAACAAAATTGTTTACACAACCTACATTAAATACATTTATCAGTATCACACATGTTAGAATTATTATTGTTTGTTTAATCAAAGTTTGACAAAAAACAGGGGAGTGGAAATAGAGGAGCTATGTTTTGCTTTCTTTATTCTCTTATTTGATTCATAAAAATGGTTGTAGGATATATGAAAACTCATTGTTTTACCTCCCCCCTTTTTGCAAACATATATGTATTATACAACACTAGCAATTTTAGAACCTTGCTCATTCTTTATTATACTAAGATGAAATACTTTACTTCATATACTGATGTCTAACATTAATAGAAATTCAAAATCATACAAAATACTCAATGCTCACAATGCAGATAATGCATCAAAACTCAATGCTCACAGTGCAAATAATGGTAGTTAAATGTATTGTCTTGTTTGCCCAAATCGTTTGTCAACTTGGTGAAATTAGAATACATAAAACAAATCCAGCATGTACAACAACATGACAAATGTGTAAGTAGAGGGCCCTCCATCACTCAACCAAATATGAACACAAGATCAATGAAGATCGCAGAAACAAATTGTAATACCCAAGATGTCAAAGGAATGTTCCTAACTCAAAATAGTCCTCTATATGTTAATTTTATGTTAAAAATCATAAAATCTAACTAAAGGCAAAATAGTCAATTCATTTGAAACGGTATGAATCAATTATCCATAGAAAGGTATTAAGGGCAAAATAGTCGTTTTGCCTATGGATAAGCATTGAAAAAGTCAAGGATGAGTAGGCTTAATTGATTTAATGGTATTAATTAAGTAATAATTATTTCTAGTGCGAAATGACCAAAATGCCCTTATATGAAGAATTAAGGACTTATGAGTTATACAATTAAAATACTTGCACCAATAGCATAATTTTGGAAAATAAATGAAATATTTTCCTATAAATGAGATGAAATTCATTCAAGCCAAGGGAGAGAGCATTTCTTCCATTTTCTCTCAAATCTTCCATGAAACAAGCTTTCTTTCTCTAAGTTTTAAAGGAGTTTTGCTTAATTTTTCAAGGAGAACAAGATAGAAGCCTTGGATCTTCAATTTGAAGGGTTTAAGGTAAGGATTAAAAACTTTAGTTTTGATGTGATTTGAAGATTTGAGGTAGATGTTGAGGTATAATGTTATATATGTAGGATTAAGGTGTAAAAGAAGTCAAAGGCAAAGGATTTGTTGGAGGAAGTCTTTAAAAAGGTAAGGAAGAACCTCCCATGACTTTAGGGTTTATGCTAGGGTTTGTAGATTTTTATGAAACCTTAAATTAAGGCTTTAAGGCATAGAATTAGTTGATGGCAAGTGTAGTTGAACTCATTTATTCTACTTATTGCCTTGAATTCATTATACATGAAGTTATTGCTATTTATGTTTTATGAGTTGTTATGTTTGATTGAAGAAAATGAAGTGTGGATACTGATTGTGGCAAAACTTGTAGTATTGGAGGCCACATGGTGTTGAATGGTTGCTATTAGAAGTGTTGAGGTGTTGTTTGCATTAGCTTACAATGTTATAGCAATAATGGATGATTATGGGAATGAGATTTTACACTTCCTTTAAGATGTTAAAGACTATTAAGGGGAGGTTTATTTGATCCATAAGTTGACCTATTGGTTAATGTCAATAGGAATTGATGTGGCATAGTTAATATGAAAATTCAGATTTAGTGAGCTGAGGGGTTTTGTTAACCCTGCTTCAGTATTTCAACCATAACTTGAGTTGTAAAAATTGAAATGAGATGACTCTTGAAGCATTAGAAAGCTAAGACACAGACCTATAAGTTTTATGTTTATGCCAAGAGCCAATTCGTTTGATAAATGGATGGAAAATGGCCTGAAATATAAACTGGTTATTAAAGTTTAAGATTTAACATGATCAATTCTTATGATTATGAATTGATTATTAATGTATTATTGTAATTATGCCATGTACTAATGTTTACCCATTAGTTAGATGAGAGGAAAGATAAATATATGCTTTAGATGTTAAATAACACATAAGCATGCCTCCCAATGATATGAGCTCTAGATGAATTTGAGGCTAGATGATATGAAGTGCTTAAGATGCTAAGAAAAGTCTGATCGGTTAGACGTTAAATGGTTCATATGCATTTAGTTGCATTACATGAATTATGATGTTATTTACATTATTAGATGATTTATACTCATGTTAGATGATTTTAGATATTATGCCATGACATGTAATGTGTGTGTACTATGTTTACATACTGATTTGTATGCGTACACATTGATGTTTATATACCCATGGGATAAAATGAAGAAAGGCATATGAGTTATTAAGAAAAGGGAAGCATACCTAGATGTAAAAAATAAGTGGTGTGTTAACAAATATGTTTACATGAGGGTCAAATAGCACATTTAGAATGAAATGAATCATTCCTTACTGAGCGATTAGCGCTCACCCTTTCATTGTTGATTGTTTTACAAGTAGACTAGAAGCGAAGGATGCTAGAGACAGCGGGGCTACACGTGAAGGGAGATGATTTATTGTCATCTTGATGTTTTTATTTGTAAACACCTTTTGGAAGCTTCCACCTTATAAATATATTTTGATTGTGTAACTTCTGTATAAAGTCGTAAAGTTTCTGAATTATAAATTTGGATCCTGCGTGACATCTTATAGGCATATGTTGGATATTTATCATTATTATCTTTACAAAAGTTTTTCTAAATACAACTCGTTCTCCAGACATGTATCCCGAGGATTCTTATTGAGGGATATTCAGAGGATACCTGACTTGAGGGGGGTTTTACACAAATCCCCTCTTCAAATGAAGGAATATGGTGTTGTTGTATCACAATCTTAAATGGTATATATCTTATTCCAGTTTGTGCATGAATGTAATGCCCCACTTGAGGTATGTAGCGAATTTATGTTACATTGCTTAAATGTTTATTGTTTTGCTCTCAATTGAGTTTGTATGTTGTTAATATTGTTTGGTTGGCCCTTAGTTGAATGTGAGTTTCGGTTTGGTTGAGTGGTTGCCCTGAATTTGGTGAAGTCTTGCAGAATTTTGGAAGTGTAGACTTCGTCGCAGTGAAGAACGAGTTTCGCCGTGGCGACGTAGCCTTTGTATTTTTTCGTCAGGGCGAAGAAAGAAACTTCGCCGCGGCGAAGGGCTAGTTGAAAAGTTTGGTGAAGTTTCTAAAGAATTTTTCATATGGGCAAAGTGACCATTCTACCTCTAATTAGCAAGAAAAGTGGGAAGTGAAATATAAGAAAATTTCATGGAGAATGTGTTAGAATTAGGGGTGTGAGTGCAATGAATTAAAGGACAAAGATGAAATTTCTAAGAAAGAGCAAGGTAAAATGGGAAAAAATGGTTATATTGTGAGCTAATAAGGGATTAAGTTTAGCAAACCCTTCATTCTTCTTCTTCCACTGCCATTCCCATTCACCATTTTCTCTCAACTCTTCATTCAATTTTTAAAGGATTTTAGAGGGCTTTTTTAGTAGTTTTGATAGAAAGTTAATCTAAAGCATCCTAAGGTAAGGATTCTTGCTTTAGATGTGAAATTTCCTTTATAGATATGTTGAAGTCTTATAGTATGGTTGTTTAAGTTGTAGAGAAAAGTCAAGCTACCAAAAGAAAGAGAATTGCTAGTGGAGTCACTCCATCACAAGGTAAGTAAATCCAACCCAAGTTGAGGTTTAAGAAATCTTTTGAGTAGAGATTTATGTATGCATGTGTATGTTATGTTATGGAGAAGTTGAGATGAGATGTGTATGAGTTTATGGTTGTTGGATATGTTTACATTATGAGAAGTGTTGATGTGTATTGAGAGATTGAAGTTGAGTTGAAGTTAGAGGAGTTTGCATGAGTCTTTTTGGGAGTGTTTTCCTTAACAGGAACTTAGATTATATGAGGGAGTTTTCTCCCATTTTGGATGCTTAAAGAGAGAAGAAGAGTTATAGTTAAAGTAGAGTTTTTGTATGCACATGAGTTGTTTGATGAAATGCCTAAGAGAGGCATGAGAAAGAGTAGAGAACCTTAATTATTGCTACATGGCATAATTGTATTTCATGAGTGCATTAATGAGCATGAGTCATCCATATGCATTAATTGTGCATTAGAGAAGTAGCTTGAGAAATAGTAGAGAATTTTTTAGTATAAGCTACTCCAAGAGTCAAGAGAAAGAGAGATTAAGCACTAGAGAATAATAATAATAAATAAATAAATAAAAGACAGAGAAGAGTAGGTTACACAATGGGGAACCCATGAGTAATAAGTAAAGTATTCCCGCATGTACGCCGCAGAGAGAGCGGCATGAGTATGAGAGAGAAAAGTGGTGTGGCCCGTGAGAGTGCATGCGGATGAGGGCTATACCCGAGAGTACCCGAGAGAGAGAGAATATACACTCACATGGCCGAGGGTTCCGAATCTATGCATAACCGAGTCCGATCGATTGAGAATGAGTAGAAGTCACGGAGAGTGGGAATGAGTCCTGGTCGTGCCTTCGGTAAGATGGGGCCGTGACATACGAGAGAGAGTTAGTAGAAAAGAGCTATAGGAAAGAGAAATAGAAAGAGAGAAAATAGAGAGAGTTGTAAAGAGAGAGTAAATGAGAATAGAGCAATTGTAAGGAAAGGATTGAAGAGAGAGAGTTACGAGGATAGAGAAGTAGAAGATTTACTTACTGAGCATTATTTGTGCTCACCTCGTTGTTTTTCTATGTTTTTGCAGGATCTAGGTGAGAACGCAATCGGATGGACGTCGGCAAGCGAGGAGAAATAGCTACATTGTCCACCATGTTTTGATGATTTTTGTATATGATACTAACTTTGTCTAAATAATGTATATATTTAATAAAAATAAAAATTTGGGCCCAACTATTTATGTTATCATACATATATTTTTATTATGTATATTTTATGAGTAGAAAGCAGCTATTACAATGAAGAATTACCTCTGAGAGTGATTGTTGTTGCTGAGAGTGAGGCGACGTCAGAGTGAGAAAGAATGAGAGTGAGAGGAGAGTTGCTACTATTTCGTCGTCGACCTGGGTTTGGGAGTTGTCGTTCGTCGGCGTGAGAGGGTGAGAGAGTTGAGATTGAGCTGAGAGTCGCGTCAGAGTGAGACAGAATGAGAGTGAGAGGAGAGTTGCTGTTACTGTTGTTTCATCGTTGGTCTGGGTTTGGGAGATGTCGTTCGTCGACGTAAGTGAGCGTGAGAGAGTTGAGATTGAGCTGAGAGTCGCGTCAGAGTGAGACAGAATGAGAGTGAGAGGAAAGCTACAGCTGCTGCTGTTTCATCGTCAGCCTGGGTTTTGGAGCTGTCGTTCGTCGGCGAGAGTGAGTTGTGAGCGTGACTGCGTGAGAGAGTTGAGAGTTGAGATTGAGTTAGTCTGACTGAGTCGTGTTTAGACTTTAGGGTTTGTTAATAATATTTATTTTAAATTCATTTTTTTTCTTTTTAAATTCAATTGCAGGTACCAGCGGGTACTACCCGATCCACCTGCAAAATTCACGGGTAGGCTAGGTATGGGTAGCTTTGAAATGAGCATTTTAGAGGGATATCGGTACCCGCCTGTTAGGTGTGGGTATCCGTTTACCCGTGGATACGGCCCTCTTTTGCCAAGTCTAACATTTATTATAGAATATCTCAACTATAATAAATGTGTTTCTAATTTTCTCTCTAACTATAAAACCACGACCATACTTAGATAATTAATTAATGTTTTTCTTACTATAATAAACCAAAGAAAATGTGTTTAATATTTCTGATGGTTATAAAAAGAGGGGACATCAAATTACAACTTAATTGCGTTAATTATAAATCCAATCTAAATATTTTTTTTTATCAATTTCTCAACTTTTTCCGGTGCATGTTATTGTCTGCCACTTTTCATGGAGGTCCCTATCTAAGTGTTTCGTACGGTCCATTTATACTTTACTATTTCCAACACATCATTTACATTTACACCACTCCTTCAAATAACATTTTTTTTCCTATAAAGTCCTTTACTTATTAGTAAAAGGATGAAGCGGGGATGACATGACACAACTCAATACGAATATCACAACAAAGTAAATATCTTCAATTTAATCTACATTGTCCCCTTGAGATATCTTCAATTAGTTCTATCATCATTTAACGCCTTCCTGTATTTTTTATATTATTATTGTATTTAAAACTAAAAATATAACCATCTTTATTTCTATTTTAATTGCACTTATGAAATACTAAATTCGAAATTTTTATTCCTAATAATCTTCAAAGTAATCTATCTTTCCAGTAATACAATATTCTATGAATCAAACGCATTCTAAAGGGTTTTAATGGTTTTCACAATGTTTAGGTCACAAAGGGGGGTATGAAATAAACCGTAAAAACTCATTAAATTTTTTAAATATTCTTACATAATTGCATGGTGCCGCTTAAACATTTTTTTTTTTTTTCATTTCACATTTTAAGATACAATGCGCTCTTAGTTTTTAATTATCTATTAGTATATTATACATTAGTTTTTCTTTTATTTTATTTAAATAAAGTATTATAAATCTCTGTTCAAAAGATGTACAATTTAATTTGTAATAAAATCTCATGAAAAGCTTTAACAAATCGGGCTATAATTGTATAATTTAATTCTCATTCTCATTTTTATTTTTTATACCTTAATTTATTAATAATGGTTTATTTTAACGTATATCCTAATAATTCATGTTAATCTCATTACAATTCAAAATATTTATTTATTTGAATAAACTTTATGTATAAAAAGACAAAAAGATTAGTGTGTTTGTTTTATTATTTTGAGTAGTATTTTTAAAATATTATTGATAGGTAGAGTTTTGTAATTATTACAAGGTAGAATTTAAAAATTAACAAAAAAAAATCTCATAGGTTTGCTAATTTAACAAAACATTACAATGTATAAAATTTTTATAAAGTAACAAAAAACACCTTCACCACACATAGTTGTCCGATTCCAACCACCACCGTCAGAATTTGGCTATAATCTGGTGTTACGGCCCACAACCGGTTGTGCGGCAAGATGGTCTTTTCCAACCAGATTTATCATGGATCTTATCGGAAAATGCCAGATTTACGACCAGATCTAGCCGTGTTTGGTCGTCAACGATAGTGTTCTAAACTTTTTTTTTGGGGCCGGGGGGGGAGTGTTTAGTTAAATTAATAAACTTATGGGGTTTAAAAATATTTGAATAAATTATAATAGTATTTTCTGAATAGGGAAACAAACGTGTATTTTGAAAATAGTATTAATAGGATATGAAAAAATAATTAAACAAACGGATTAATAATTTTCACTATATTGATATTCTATCAAATTTGTATTATAATGATTTTAATGTGTGTTCTAAAGGTGTATATTAAGAAAACTCATTATTATTAATATTTCAAAAGTTACTGTAACAAATTAAATATAAAGAGTTAATACTTTTTAGAGTATAAAATTGTATATATGTATTTTTATGACATTAATTAATATTTCTATTGTTTAAACTAATTAAAATCTGTTATCCAAATCACCAATTATATGAGTGATTAGGATTGATAGAAAAAAAAAGGAACGTAGTACGTATTGATACGGCAGAATATGGGTTGGCCTGATTTAAACTAAAAGGTCCGATAAATTGTTAATTGTTGTTTGACAACATTTATGTCAGTTTGACTTTTATTTCCGACCATTAGATTATATGAAATGAAGGGTTGAAATTCTGTTTTCAAATATTATAATGCCAAAAGCCACTTTAAATTATCTGCATTCTGCACCCAGCCCAACGTTCTTGGTTCCAGTTTTCCAGGTTTACCCTTTTACTCTTGTTTTATCCTTCTATGCTTAAATAATAATACTCCGAGGTAAATGCCCCTGCCAGTCCGTTTAATTACAACCCTACCCTTTCTGTTGGCTTCGTTGGGACTGAGCGCTTCTTGGGTAACGTGTATTCTCATCGAAACCGCATAATATACGATGTGATTGGTTTAATATTTCTACTTATATCCTCAATCTTATTTCCTAAATATTATTTGGTACATTATTTGAGAAATATTAGTATATTTTTTAATTATTTTTAGACCCCTTAAATTTATTAATTTCATTAAATACCCTTAGAAAAAAAGTTTAAAAATTAGCAAAAATACCCTCATCCACCCATACTTGCTAGATTTTGGCAACCACCATCAGTGGTAGCCAGAATCTGTCACAACGGTTTACACCACGACCGAAAATGGCCAGTTATTCACCGATCTGGTCGTCGTTGATAGCCAAAGATGGACCTTTGCGGCAGTCGACGACCGTATTTGGCCGTAGATCTCGTGGATTTGGCTGAAAAAGGCCATATCAACACTTTACGACACATATCCGACCGGTTTGTATCGTAACGCAATTTTCTTGCCAAATTCTGACGGTGATGGAAGGAATTTGGCACTGCGGGTGATAGGGGTGTTTTTGTCATTTTACACAATTTTTATATATTGGGGTATTTAATTAAATTAGCAAACTTAAGGGGTTTTTTTAGAAATTTTTAAATTTTACCTTGTAATACTCCCTATTCAACTACCCAATATTATTCCCATAATCCTATTCAAAATAATAAACCAAATGCACCCATAGGAATTCGTGAATATTAGTGGCTCAACATCCCAACAATAATTCAGGGTAGATTTTATCGTCTACACACATCATTTTCTCTAATTTGTTAAGTTTATCCCTAATTTAGAATAATAATACTAGTCTCGCAAACATCTCTCACTAACACCTCTTATTAACCCTATGTGGTAATTTCCAATTGGCTTGGTCAGCGGGACCCATTGTGCCGACACGTGGCATTTATGAAAAAAAGTTTGTGAGAAGTGTTTGTAAATATAGTATTATTCTAAAGGTCTGCTTTGGAGTTTTATGATAGCGGTTATGAGAGTAAACCATCGTAGCGGTTTTGAGGGTAAACCGCCATAAGGGTTTTTAGTAACAGTTTTTAAAACACCAAACTTGTGCTTAAGAGTTTATTTTCCAGTAGTTCTGACAGTTTTTTAAAATGATAAATTTACATATATGCCCATAAAAATACCCCAACTTCAACCAGTACTTGGGAGTTTTTTTTTTTCAATTACCAATACTTAGTATCAAAGTTCCTTTCAAGTTTAATTTATTTCTAAGTTATTTCATTGTATATTATTTAATTTATTTGTATGTTCTCACTAAAATATATAATTTAGTTGATGACATTTGCTACGCTGACACTATTAGCATACTTGGTAATTTGACTTCCACTCAACAACTAGATTTGCTGAAAATATATGCAAAACTAGACAAATTGAGCTTCCCACATTACCAATGAGTTCGGGTTTTCCATTGAATAACCCAATTCATATCCAAAAACAACAAACTCTGAAAGACAATTGTTCAGAAAAATAAATAGTTTGAATATGAGGAACTAAAATTGAAGCATCCATGCACTATAATTTTCAAAAACAACCAATTAAAGAAACATTGAAGATTTAACACGTATTAATATTCCAGATCATGCACCTTTGGGAGTAATTTAGCATGATGAAAAAGAGTGGCATGAAAATAAAAAGTAGAACATGGCTTTTTGAGCACCAATTTTTGCCAAGAAGCAGAACATGCAGACATAAAAGAGTAACTCCTAAAAATGTATTTGGACATGCACATAAATGTACAATCTGGGACCCCCCCGTGAATATGTATGGTTAGATCCAACACTTGTTAACTCTACATTCTTTTAAGTGTTCATAGCATATGTACTACGTTAGAGAACAATATGATAATTGCTAGTTATACTCAGAAATCGACCAAAATAACGACATTGGAGCTTGTCTACTATTGTCACCATAAGAAACCATTTTAACTCAGAAGTGAAATGGAACATGTCCAAACTTGACAAAAATATCTACTTTGCATAAGCAGCAAGGGCAGATCTAGCTTTTTAAAAGTAGAAATGAGAGATCCAAGCTGTAGCTTGTCATTCCACCCAACACTCAATATGTACCTGCAAATTGTATGGATCATATAATTAATGAAAAAGTCATTACATGTTCCAACTACCGTCAGATTTTTTTTTTTGTTGAAAATTAGAGTATATCACATAATAATAGTGGAAAGAGTTTTTTTTTTTGGAAAAAATTTTTAAACCAGCCAAAACACCTCGATTTGAGGTATTTTATAAACTTCTAAAAAATACAGTATATTGGTTTTGGGGGATTTTTAAACCAGTCAAAACCAGTCCATAAAAAATCTGGCAAGTAATAGCTTTTAAACACCTCAAAACCAGTCTAATTAGAAATCTCCCAAAATCAATAAAAAAAAACTCTCAAACAGACCCTAAAATAATTCAATTACATTAAAACACATCAGGTTGTATATGTAGTATTATTTATTCTTAATATAGGGGTGATCATTATATACGGTATAATCAAGTAAATATTCATTGAGGACATTATTGTCTTTCCATAATGTTAAGTCATTTTTTTGGGGTTACATTTAATGAATTGTTACAGCTGTATGTGGTCATTTTAATTTATTTTATTTAAAAGTTTTTGAATCTGGATTTGTTTGGATAGTTACGTTTGGTCGTATGACTCGTATCATATTCAACCAACTTTCAACTTCAATAAACCAGCTAATTTCAAATAATTGAAAAAAAAATTAAGAATTTTAGGATATAAATACAAGATTTCAAATAAACATAATCTTATTTGAATTATAATAAAAGCCAATTGAATTTTAAAATTCAAAAAAAAAAAAAAAAAAACCCTTAAGATTGTTACATTCAAATTATTTTTGATAATTCCTATCTGGAATTTTATATTTTAACTTTACCTGTGATTTGAGGAATATAAAAGATAAATTAAACTAATTTCATTATACATATGTTCTATAAAGTATTGTATTATTTGTTATTAATATTTATATGGATAATGTTATAAGTAGAATGAAAAAAATTAGGAGTATTTATATCCTATAAATAATGTGACATTGTATTCATTTTTGAATGAATTCCAAAGATATATATACGAGATGACAATATTTGTTTAAGCAATTATGGAAAGAAACATTAACGAGTTGGCAATCATTCTATTTCCTGTTCTCTTTTATATTTTAAATGGTTTTATCTGTAATTAAATTTTAATAACCATACTCACATATAATGTTTCAAATATGAAATATAGTTTTGTAATTTTTATTTCACTATCAATTATAACATGACAAAATCTATTCAACATGAAATTTATTTCCCTAGTTATAACTCAACTATTGAAAACTTTTAATTCACATCAAATAAACTCATTCAACTTGTTTTATTGATTGCATTGAGTAACACAAATAGACAATTTTGAAATAAGTTATGTTGCGGAAATTCCCTCTACCTCTACCATTATGCAATTTGGTAGTTTACATCCCCGATCCAGGATTTGAAGTCAAACTTAAAAAGCCATCTACAGACGGATAATGCTTGTATTATTTGTATTACCATGGCTATTGACACATAATGAGCCGATGTTTATTGTTGAGATATTGTCATTGTTTTTTCTCCAAGAAAAGAAGTTCACAACCCATAGGCTTTTTACCTCTTCGTTAGACTTTCACTCACCTACTGTAGGGGTCTTGGTCATGTCTCAATCCCAACATGGTGGACCAATCACCTTAGTAAGTTATTACATCACCAACTCCTCCGCCTATTAGTTATTTAAAAAGATCATATGTATAGCCGAGAAAACTTTTTAAATTATCTCAAAATGGAACCAAATCCAAACATATATGGCATAACTTCTTACTTCAATAGCATACAAATATCTAAATTTAATATTGTTAGATATTTATTTAGACGTTAGTAGAAGTCAAACGTTTTTTAATGATTAATTAGACAATTAGTAAGAAATTCAAATGTAAGTAATATTGGACCATATAATTTCATGCATAGAAAAATAAATCCACTTGCAATTCACAAAATGAAGTTTATAGTTAAAAAAAGATGATTCTTTTTCTGCAACAATAATTCAAATATTTTGTCCATGTTGGGGATATATAATATGATATCTTTTTCTAATGATTCCAACCTATCTAACCAAATAATGTATCTTTTTAATACTTTATCTTATCTTATAAAAAAGGAATTTAAGTAAAAATTCCAAATTAAAAGGAAAAATGAACAAAAATCCAACCTTTTTCAAAACCAGGAAAGAAAGAAAGAAATTCCTAAAGTTAACAGAAGCTAAAGGGTATTTTTATAATTATAAAAAATAATTATTGATTTATGGTTTTTAAAATAAAAAAGAATCCTAATTCTAAGATAATTCTTGGTACCTTTAATCAATTTCTTCACCGCAAGACCTAGCCCATTCGTCGTCAACAATTATGACGTCCTCCATCCACAACAGGTGTCGCCGGCAAGAGTCTAAACCACTCTTTCCAATTATCTACTGAATAGTGAAGTTAAAATTTTGATCCAAGTGGTAGGTATTCTATTTTATTCCATATTTTAACTTTTTATTTATTTTCTATTTTTAGTATGAGAATGTGAATTGATAGTGGAACCTAAGAGCAGAGGAAACGGAGATCAAAATTTCTTTGATTTGACCATTATAATACTTTTGGAGGATCTATTTTGAGGGTTTATTGTCTTCCTAAGAAGGTTTTGGATTAATTAATTGAGTAAACGACCTTTTTTTCATTCAAGATTTGCCTCAATAACACTTTTCACTTAAAAAGTTTCAAAATAACATTTATCGGCTAAAAGTTAATATTGTGCTAAAATAAAAGTGAGTCCATAAATAAATCAAGACAATATAAAAAAGTGTAAAGCAAGTAGGTGCACATCAGCTTTTTGTAAACTTTTTAATTAAAAGTCTGTGTCTGCAACGCAGAATACCAAACCCTTTGGTTAGAATCGTAATAAATACAAAAATAGGGGCTATAGTATCTTCTTCTGACACAGCAAATAAACCTTTTTAACTCCGCCTTCGCCTTGGTCTTCTTCCAGTCTACTGTTTTTCTCATTGAACTCGGCGTTTTGTCTTTTTGGTTTTGGTAAGCGCAAACTAACCGACGGCGTATCTCTCTATTCTATTAACCTTCTTGTTTTATTTATTTATTTTAGTTTTACTACTCCAATTTTTAATTTCCTTTTTGTGTCCCTTTCTCTGGAACTCTTTTGAGTGTGTTTATATTCACTTCTTGTCACTGTCTTTGTATCTGTGTTTTGGGTGAAGTACATTACTTTTGTCAACCAAAGCGAGTTCAGTTTTATGATGTTTTCTGGGTTTACATTAATGAATGCGGTAGGTTTTGAATGGATGATCTTGTTCAATTGTTTATTTTGTTTGTTTGATATATTTTTTATCTCTCTCTATATTTATTTAATGGGGTTTTGGCTTCTTTGATGATTATGAGTGATTGTAATTGTTTGCATGTGAAAAATAATTTTTTGGGTATGTAATGGATTATGGAATTTAAAGGTTTTTATTTTATTTTATTATTATTATTTTTTTTTTTTGCAGTAATATGCATTGGAGAATCGAGTTAATGCTGTTTGTTTCTTGCTTGAGGGGTTATATATTAAACAATGTAGATATAATTTTTTTTTTATGTTTTTGGTGGTCTTGATGGTTGGTTTTAGTAATTTGTTTTAAAGTAGGTTCCTTTTTCTTTGGTTTCATTGGTGTTTTTGTTCGCTTCATGAGCTTTTTTGGTTATTTAATCCAGGGGATTAATTGATCATTGAATTTTATGGTAGCTCATGTTAGATTTTTAATCTCCAATCACTTTTGTAGTAGTTGTTATGTCGGTTATGACTTTAGTTGGCTAGTGTTACTTAATGAAAAGCATAAGTTCATGCGTCTGTTTTGATCAATGAAGAAAATGGCGGTTCATGCTAGTTGTCTCTTTAGGTTGATTATGGAGTGAGCCTTTGATCACTGTGTGGTCAATTGATGTATTGGGTGCTTTCATTCTTCAAACCATCAGGTGTTTTTTTTTTAAATTCCTTTAATTGAGGAACAGCAAGTGAATCTGTTTGCAGCTGGCTGGTTGTTCAGTGAGCTCAAATATTGGGTTGTATGCTGTTTACTGATTGATTATTGTGGGGACATGTTTGATTTCTGGCAATTTGTAATGGCCAATAAGATATTAATATTCATTTTGTCCCCATGCTATATTTTGGTTTGATGCTGCATATAAATGAGCCAGATTGTCCTATGTCCGTATTTTGGGTTACATTTTTTAAAAATTATGTGATGCATTAATCCGATGGCATATAATGAGCCAATGCATGTTTGGCATGTATAGTTTAATTATTTAGTAGTTTCAATGTAAACATATTCTTTTCTATATCATGCCAATGATCACTTCTTTCCTGTTATGTCTGTGATTTAATAAAAGTGTTGCCATACATGGATTTCTCTAAGACTAGCAGGTTGCTTCTGTTACTGTAAAATTTTAGGAAATACTTGAAACGTGCAACAATTAAAATCGCAGGATTATCTGGAAAACTGGAACCTTTTTGGTGGCTAGCCATTGCCTGTGCTGTCAAGTCACTACCATATTGCATGATTTCTTGAGATAAATTTCTGTTTTGAATTCTACCAGTATTTAATTTTTTTTTTCTTCATTGTTTTACGTATGGATGCGTTTAGTTTTTTCTTGTTTGGCTAATTATTGGAGGTGATAATATATATATATATATATATATATTTTTTGACCTAGTTAATAAACAGAAAGTAAGAAGTGTATGGAAGCTGGCAACTCAATAACTTAAGGATGATAAATCTATTGAAACTGTATTTATATTTGTGGTGGTTACATACAGATATCAATATAGGTGAACAAATAATTCTCTAAGTTCCATGTGGTTACTGTTTCAGATTATAAACCAGGGATCTTTTGAGGAATCAAATTGACCGTTAATACTTTGTTGGGTTCGCCTCTATCATTTCTTTCTGTATGCGTGTATTTATAAATTAACTAC
Organism: Pistacia vera; assembly: GCF_008641045.1. Classification (NCBI taxonomy): domain Eukaryota; kingdom Viridiplantae; phylum Streptophyta; class Magnoliopsida; order Sapindales; family Anacardiaceae; genus Pistacia; species Pistacia vera. Next base: position 270,217 of record NW_022196248.1, read on the forward strand.
ATAGTTTAATATGTCTAGTTAGAAACGTTACCGAATGATTCAGTTAATGCATGAAGAGGACTTTAAAGGAAAAACACTTGAAAGTTTATTTCTAGAGAAATTAGTGATCTCTGTGGTAGATTTTAGGTTTTGATTCATCATACTTATGGAGTTCTTAAATCTTTTTGAATCTCTTTTTCTCAAAGGTTTATGAATATTTTTTTTATTTTTCCTTCTTTTCTTTGTTTTCCACTTTTCTTTAAGACAGAGAACTGGATGAAGTTCTAAGGGCTTTGGTTGGAACCTGAAGCCTGGCCTTTGCTACAACATTGAGAAACTTAATGAAGCTGGAAGGCTTTTGTTGCAAACGTATCTTACAGGTTTAATAGATTTGACATATGTACAAAAACTAGTTTTAAATAGGTTTTCTAGTACTTTAAGAAATTTTCATTTAGTAGTTTTTCCACTCATCTCTGAAAGCTTTCATGTTGTGGGTATTTATTCAAGCCCTTAAACATCTACTCTAAATTTTTGATCAGAGAAAAGGGAGAAAAAAATTTGTTTTACAATGAATGGATTTGGTGGTTTCTTATATTAGTGGACTTTATTGATCAAGGCATGGCATTATGGTTTACCATGCTACACCTTCTTTTGTTGAGACTTTTACTGCTATGTCCAGATGTCGGTTTGTTCTAACTTGTTTGCAGCTTATAAAAACAAAAAAATTAACTTTTTTTTTTTTTTTTTTCTTTATAGCACTTTGCTTATAAGCTGGTTTGATAAGTATATTACACATTATCCTTGTTTAATTTTAAAATTCCATAGTTACTCTTGTTGAATGTAGTACCATTTTTATATAAACGTATTTATAACCACATTTTAACCAACACGTAACTACTTATCAGTCATTATAAGTATTTTAACTAAAGACGTAGTAGTTGCTTTAAATTTCAAATACTTATAAGCTAAAATTAGCTTGTTCATAAGCTCAGACAAATACCCATAATATGATATCTTCTACTGATTCCAACCTATCTAACCAAATAATGTACTTTTTATAATTTATCTTATCTTATAAAAAAGGAAATAAGTAAAATTCCAAATTAAGAAGGAAAGAGAAAAATAACTTTTTCAAAAAGGAAAGAAAGAAAGAAATCCTAAAGTTACAGAGAGCTAAAGGGTATTTTTATAATTTAAAAAATAATTATTGATGTATGGTTTTTAAAGTAATTCGTGGTACCTTTAATCAATTTCTTCACGCAAGACCTACCAGTCGTCGTCATATTCTAGGTCCTCCATCCACAACAGGTGTCGCCGGCAAGAGTCTAAACCACTCTTTCCAATTATCTACTGATGTGAAGTTAAAATTTTGATCCAAGTGGTAGGTATTCTATTTTATTCATATTTTAACTTATTTATTTTCTATTTTTAGATGAGAATGTGAATGAAGTGGAACCAAGAGCGCAGGAGATCAAAATTTCTTTGATTTGATTATATATTTATTTGATGGATGGATCTATTTGAGGGTTTATTGTCTTCTCAGAAGGTTTGATTAATTAATTGAGTAAAGACCTTTTTTTCATCAAGATTTGCCTAATAACACTTTTCACTTAAAAAGTTTAAAAAACATTCTCCTAAAGTTAATATGTGCTAAAAAAAAGTGAGTCCATAAATAAATCAAGACAAATAAAAAAGTGTAAAGCAAGTAAGTGCACATCAACTTGTTAACTTTTTAATTAAAAGTCTTGTGTCTGCAACGCCAATACAAACCCTTTGGTTAGAATCGTAATAAATACAAAAAAGGGGCTATAGTATCTCTTCTGACACAGCAAATAAACTTTTTTACTCCGCCTTCGCCTTGGTCTTCTTCCAGTCTACTGTTTTTCTCATTGAACTCGGCGTTTTGTTTTTTGGTTGGTGAAGCGCAAATAACCGACGGCGTATCTCTCATTCTATTAACCTTCTTTTTATTTATTTGTTTTGTTACTTACTACTCCAATTTTATGATAATCAACAATTAATCTATTTCACTCATTATTTTTGTATATATTAATTAAATATTAGGAATGATATTTTTATTAAATAATTATTATTTTGAAAATTATACTAATTTAATAGAATTAAGCATTTATTTAATCAAATAAACATTACATTTAATATAGAAAAACATTATAGAAAACATTACATCTAATATAAAATGATACAAAAAAAAAAAAAGATGTGTTGTCTATTCAAGTTTTTTTCAATATTTTGATGATCTTACTGGATCCGGAATTAATCTACCGGAATACTAAATTGTTATTTTAGTTTATGTTGTATTTTCTTTTAATTTTAGTGTTTTTAAATTAGTGTTAATTTTTATTTTGAGTTATTGTAGTTTAATATTTGTATTGAATAAAGTTCTATTTTTAATTTTTCATCATTTTTTAAATTATATCATTATTATAAATAATAATCAAATTAAATTAAATACAAATACTCAAATTTGGTGTGATTTTTAGTATAAAATTTAATACTTAAATTAATTTAACAAAATAAAAACAAAAAAACAAAAAAACAAAAAAACCAAAATTAAAAAAATTATATTTCTTTGCTACAGTACCACGCCATTTTGGTGCAGTGCTAGTGGGTTGGAGCCAACCCACGCCAATTTGGTATTTTTTGCACCATTTTAGCGTGGGTTAGAGATGCCCTTAGTAAGTTATTACATCACCAACTGCTCCACCTACTAGTTATTTAAAAATATCATATGTATAACTTTTTAAATTATCTCAAAATCGAACCATATATGGCATAATTTTTTACTTCAATAGCATACAAATATCTAAATTTAATATTGTTAGATATTTATTTAGACATATTGTCGTTAGTAGATGTCAAACGTTTATTAATGATTAATTAGACAATTAGTAAGAAATTCAAATATATGTAATATTGGTTGATTGGACCATATAATTTCATGCCCAAAATTTCCATTCATAGAAAAATAAATCCACTTGCAATGCACAAAATGAATTTTATAGTTAAAAAAAAGATGATTCTTTTTCTGCAACAATAATTCAAATATCTTGTCCATGTTGGGGATATATAGGGGGTGTAAGCTGGTCAAACTAATTTCTAAGCTCTAAAATTAAGCTGATCTGTGTGTTATAACTTTTTTGAGCTTATAAGAAAAAAAAAAAATTAACTTTTTTTTTTTTTTTTTTCTTAAGCACTTGCTTATAAGCTGGTTGATCAAGTATATTACCACATTATCCTTGTTTAATTTTAAAATTCCATGTATACTCTTGTTGAATGTAGTACCATTTTTATAATAAACATTTTATAAACCACATTTTACCAAACACGTTAACTACTTATCAGTCACTTTAAGTATTTTAACTAAAGACGTAGTAGTTGCTTTAAATTTCAAATACTATAAACTAAAATTAGCTTGTTCATAAGCTCAGACAAATACCTCCATAATATGATATCTTTTTCTACTGATTCCAACCTATCTAACCAAATAATGTACCTTTTAATAATTTATCTATCTTATAAAAAAGGAATTAAGTAAAAATTCCAAATTAAGAAGGAAAAGAGAAAAATCCAACTTTTTCAAACAGGAAAGAAAGAAAGAAATCCTAAAGTTAACAGAGCTAAAGGGTATTTTTATATATAAAAAAATAATTATTGATGTATGGTTTTTAAAGTAATTCGTTGGTACCTTTAATCAATTTCTTCACCGCAAGACCTACCATTCGTGTCAAAATTCTAAGGTCCTCCATCCACAACAGGTGTCGCCGGCAAGAGTTCAACCATCTCTCCAATTATCTACTGAATAGTGAAGTTAAAATTTTGATCCAAGTGGTAGGTATTCTATTATTCATATTTTAACTTTATTTATTTTCTATTTTTAGTATGAGAATGTGAATTGAACGTGGAACCTAAGAGCGGAGGATAAAAATTTCTTTGATTGACCATTATAATACTTTTTGATGGATGGATCTATGTTGAGGGTTATTGTCTTCTCAGAAGGTTTTGGTTAATTAATTGAGTAAACGACCTTTTTCATCAAGATTTGCCTTAATAACACTTTTTCACTTAAAAAGTTTCAAAATAACATTTCTCCTAAAGTTATATGTGCTAAAAAAAAAGTGAGTCCATAAATAAATCAAGACAATATAAAAAAGTGTAAGCAAGTAGGTGCACATCAATTTTTGTAAACTTTTTAATTAAAAGTCTGTGTCTGCAACGCAAATACCAACCCTTTGGTTAGAATCGTAATAAATACAAAAATAGGGGCTATAGTATCTCTTTTCTGAACACAGAAAAAACCTTTTTAACTCCGCCTTCGCTGGTTTCTTCCAGTCTCTGTTTTCTCATGAACTCGGCGTTTTGTCTTTTTGGTTTTGGTAAGCGCAAACTAACCGACGGCGTATCCTCTATTCTATTAACCTTCTTGTTTTATTTTTTTATTTTAGTTTTACTACTCCAATTTTTAATTTCCTTTTTGTGTCCCTTTCTCTGAACTCTTTTGAGTGTGTTTATATTCACTTCTTGCCACTGTCTTTGTATCTGTGTTTTGGTGGAGTACATTACTTTTGTCAACCAAAGCGAGTAGTTTTATGATGTTTCTGGGTTTACATTAATGAATGCGGTAGGTTTGAATGGTGATCTTGTTCAATTGTTTATTTTGTTGTTTGATATATTTTTATCTCTCTCTATATTTATTTATGCGGTAGGTTTGAATGGATGATCTTGTTCAAGTTTATTTGTTTTTGATGATATTTTTTATCTCTCTCTATATTTATTAATGGGTTTGGCTTCTTTGATGATTATGAGTGATTGTAATTGTTTGCATGTGAAAAATAATTTTTGGGTAGTAAGGATTTGGAATTAAGGTTTTTTTATTTTTTTTTTTTTTTTTTTTTTGCAGTAATATGCATTGGAGAATCGAGTTAATGCTGTTTGTTTCTGCTTGAGGGGTTATATATAAACAATGTGATATAAATTTTTTATGTTTTGGTGGTCTTGATGGTTGGTTTTAGTAATTTGTTTAAAGTAGGTTCCTTTTTCTTTGGTTTCATTGGTGTTTTTGTTCGCTTCATGAGCTTTTTGGTTATTTAATCCAGGGGATTAATTGACATTGAATTTTATGCTAGCTCATGTTAGATTTTTAATCTCCAATCACTTTTGTAGTAGTTGTTATGTCGGTTATGACTTTAGTTGGCTATGTTACTTAATGAAAGCATAAGTTCATGCGTCTGTTTTGATCAATGAAGAAAATGGGGTTCATGCTAGTTGTTCTTTTAGGTTGATTAGGAGTGAGCTTTGATACTGTGTGGTCAATTGATGATTGGGTGCTTTCATTCTCAAACCACAGGTGTTTTTTTTTTAAATTCCTTTAATTGAGGAACAGCAAGTGAATCTGTTGCAGCTGGCTGGTTGTTCAGTGAGCTAAATATGGGTTGATGCTGTTTATGATTGATTATTGTGGGGACATGTTTGATTTCGGCAATTTGTAATGGCCAATAATAATTAATATTCATTTTGTCCATGTATATTTTGGTTTGATGCTGCATATACAGAGCCAGATTGTCCTAGTCCGTATTTTGGGTTACATTTTTAAAAATTATGTGATGCATTAATCCGATGGCATTAATGAGCCAAGCATGTTTGGCATGTATAGTTTAATTATTTAGTATTTCATGTAAACATATTCTTTTCTATATCATGCCAATGATCACTTCTTCCTTATGTCTGTGATTTAATAAAAGTGTTGCCATAATGGATTCTCTAAGACTAGAGGTTGCTGTTACTGTAAAATTTTAGGAAATACTTGAAACGTGCAACAATTAAAATCGCAGGATTATCTGGAAAACTGAACTTTTTGGTGGCTAGCCATTGCCTGTGCGTCAAGTCACTACCATATGCATGATTTCTTGAGATAAATTCTGTTTTGAATTCTACCAGTATTTGATTTTTTTTCTTCATTGTTTTACGTATGGATGCGTTTAGTTTTTTCTTGTTGGTTATTATTGGAGTGATAATATATTATTATTTTTTTGACCTAGTTAAAACAGAAAGTAAGAAGTGTATGGAAGCTGGCAACTCAATAACTTAAGGATGATAAATTATTGAAACTGTATTTATTTTGTGGTGGTTACATACATATCAATATAGGTGAACAAATATTCTCTAAGTTCCATGTGGTTACTGTTCAGATTATAAACCAGGGATCTTTTGAGGAATCAAATTGACCGTTAATACTTGTTGGGTTCGCCTCTATCATTTCTTTCTATTCATGTTATTTATATAACTACATAGTTTAATATGTCTAGTTAGAAACGTTACCGAATGATCAGTTAATGCATGAAGAGGACTTTAAAGGAAAAACACTTGAAAGTTTCTTTCAAGAGAAATTAGTGATCTCTGTGGTAGATTTTAGGTTTTGATTCATCATACTTAGAGTTCTTAAATCTTTTTGAATCTCTTTTTCTCAAAGGTTTTGAATATTTTTTTATTTCCTTTTCTTTGTTTCCACTTTCTTTAAGACAGAGAACTGGATGAAGTTCTAAGGGCTTTGGTTGGAACCTGAAGCTGGCCTTGCGACAAACTTGAGAAACTTAATGAAGCTGGAAGGCTTTGTTTGCAAACGTATCTTACAGGTTTAATAGATTTGAATATGTACAAAACTAGTTTTAAATAGGTTTTCTTTACTTTAAGAAATTTTCATTTAGTAGTTTTTCCACATCTCTGAAAGCTTTCATGTGTGGGTATTATTCAGACCTTAAACATCTACTCTAAATTTTTGATCAGAGAAAAGGGAGAAAAAAATTTGTTTTACAATGAATGGATTTGGTGGTTCTTATATTAGTGGACTTTATTGATCAAGGCATGGCATTATGGTTACCATGCTACACCTTCTTTTGTGAGACTTTTACTGCTATGTCAGTTCAATCTTATTGTTATGTCTTACGTCTTTTTTTTTTTTTTTTTTTTTTTTATTTTAATTTTTTTTTTTTTTATAGCTTGAGAGATTTTATAGTTAGTTTATCATTTCAATGCTTGGGTATGGTTCAGGTTGCTTGATTCATTGTATAGATTACCAAGTATCAATGGACAATGGATTGTATGCAGAGCTGCAAGTGCCATCTGGTGTCATAAAAGGGATTACTATTGGAATTTCAACTGAGCTGATAAGTAAGATGCTGTTTGAGCTGTATTTGCTCTTTTCTTTGCATGATGTTCTAACTCTTGTTGATTGGCTCAAAATTTGTTGCAGCTCAATTGAACAAATGAAATATAATACATGCATGCATTTGCATTAAATCTTAAGCTTTGAATGATACTTCACAATATTGCTACCCACATTATTAGTCAACTTAATTGTATGAAGCTGATCTTTAATTTTTAAGTTCAATCATTCTGTATGTTCTAGTGTTAGTAATTGCTTTTGTTGGTTCCTTTGTTTTGTTTTTTGGTTTGTATATTTGATATTATATAAACCATATGCAAGTATTTATTGTTATTATTTATGCTTGGGTTATTATCACATGTCAAGTATAGAAAAAAAGGAGACCTGTTTGATTAGTTAAGTACTTTTTATTTTTCTAGAATACTTTGATCTAATTTTTCCGTAAGATCAATGAACCTGTGATAACTAAACAGGAAAAGTTGTCTATTCTAGCAATCAATGCAGTTGGTGAGGTCACTGATCCTAGGTTAGGGTTCCCAAATCCGACTCTCAGTGTTCCACATGTGGTGCGCAGGATTTGAAACACTGTGAAGGTGTGATGCAAAATTTAGAATAAAATCATTTTATGATATGTTCCTATTTGTTCATTTGATTGATGGTTGTGCTAATTTATCCACTTTTCAGGTCATTTTGGGTAATTAAGTTTCCATATACTATACAACATCCATATTTCTTTCAGAAGTTACGAAGATATAAATAGAATATGCCCAGGATGTAAATCTATCAGGAAAGACATCGAATAAGGTCAGTTCCCAAACTTCGAGCTAAACTTAGATTTTTCATATTGTTGGCAATTGTGTAGATTTCTCTTTGTGTATCTTTAATTTGCTTAGACTTATTTTTATATTAGAGCACTGAGGAATCTTAATGGAAGTATCTATTATTCTATTTCAATTATCTCAGGAACTTTTTCACTTGTGTTTCTTGCTAGAAGTTTATGTGAGGAATGGATCTATAAAATGCTTGAAAAAGGATGAATTTGCTGATGTTATTGTATCTTTGTGATTGCCATGAAGTTAGTTGTTAAGGATGTAGAAAACTTGGTGAATGCCATTCCAGTCTATTTTGGACAGCATCATTGTGAAATAATTACTCGACAAGAGTCTCTTCACTGACTATATATGGAACAAATACTTCTCAAGTTAAGGATTATTTATCTGCTTGTAATGATTTTTTTCTTGTTTAATTGTTATGTATGAGCCAGGGGAGTAGTTCTTTAGCTAAAGAACAACAACCAGAAGGTTGCAAATACTGTTTCACAAATAATAAACAGAGAAAAAAGGTACTTATGATTAATTTTAGTAGTCTGCTTCCTTTTATTCCTTGGAGTCTTCATTAAAATTGATTTCTGCTAAACAGAAAAATTCTGTTGGTTGGTACCCAAGAATGAAATTTAAAGTTTCATCTAAAGATCTTTCTGGTCAAACTGCTATTACGGTTGAAATAGATGACAAGTTGCCAAAGAAGTACCAAAAGAGGTTGCCTGATGATTACTGGAATTTTATTCCGAAGAAGGATTCAGAACAAGAAGACAGCTGTCTGAAACTAAATAGAATGGTTCTATCACATGCTCAGGTAGCATGCATTCTACAATTTCATTTTTCTTTATTTATTTGAAAATAAATTTCTAAACGTTGTTTTAGTATGGATTTTTTTCAGAATTAATTTTTTGGAACCTGGAGTGCGCGTAGACCTTACATATATGTGTAACTAGTGTGTGTCCTTGTGCTGGATGTGGAATGTTGAAAAAAATCCTATGGCACAAAATTGAATGTTCCTTGAGTAGATACATCTGAATAATAGTTAGATCTGTAGGGTGTAGGCAATTAAAATTACTATTATTGTTCTGGGGATGTTTTGGTTGTTGGTTAACTGCTTGTTCAGCTTCATTGTAGGAAACGAGAATAAAGTGTGGTCATTTATGCTTTGTCTTTCTTTTGCTTGCAAACCATTTGTAGTACTACTAATGTCAAATATTACATGGAGAAATTTTATGAAGGGAGAAGCTTAAATGTGTAATGGTGGATTATTTGTTCTACCAACTCTAGTTTAAAGAGTGCATTTGGAATTTTATCTGGTTCTTATTTCTTAAACATCTTGTGAATGGTCTAGGGAATCAAAATAAGTATATCCATTTTTGCTTTCTCTTTCATCTCCTTGCGAACCATGCTTTACTTCTATCTCTTCTTATTTTATCTTCATCAATGGTTGTCATCGCAGGGTCACACTTTCATTATCTTAATGCCAACCTATTGTGCTGATGATGTTTGCTTTGTTGTATATAGGTTCGCAATTTGTTGAAAAATGTTGATCAAAGGTTCATTGAAAAATTTATTGCAAGGAAAGATGCACTTTTCCTTACTTGTTTCCCTATAACGCCGAATAGTCATCGTGTGACAGAAGTTATACATGGGTTATCAAATGGAAAGCAATTGATGTTTGTATGTATTTTTCTTTCACTGCACTTCTCTTCTTGATTTATATAATTGGCTTTTTAAATAATTTTGTGAGTTTTTTCTGTTATTCTTTTCTAATGTAATGCTCGTACCTGATCTATGATTGTAGGATCAACGGACAAGGGCTTACAAGAAACTGGTTGATTTCAGAGGCAAATCTAATGAATTGAGTTCTCTTGTTCATCATTGCTTAAAAATTTCAAAGGCCAGTTGCACCCTTTGTTTTGTATTTCTTCATGACAATCTTTTTAAATTTTTTGTGTAATTTGCTAATGTATACACCCTTCTAATATGCAGCTACACTTAGAAAAGTCTACTGGTAAAGATCTTGTTGATGACCAGAGAAAGAAGAATATTGATGTTTCCTATAGCTCTGGTTTAAGATGGATCAAAGATGTTGTTCTTGGGAAGCGAAATGATCGTTGTTTTCGCATGGTTGTCACTGGTGACCCTAATATCAAGCTTGGTGAAATTGGAATTCCCTGCCATGTTGCGGAGAGGTTACAAATTTCTGAACATTTGAACACTTGGAATTGGGAAAGACTGAATGCTTGCTCCAGCTTATGTCTTCTTGAGAAGGGGGTGCTAGTGGTTCGTAGAAAAGGTTGCCTTACTCCTCTTCATCGTATTAATGCACTCCGACTCGGGGACATCATTAATAGGCCCTTAAGTGATGGGGATGTTGTGTTGGTAAATAGGCCACCCTCCACACATCCACACTCCATGATTGCTTTGTCTGTGAAGGTTCTTCCAGTTAGCTCAGTGGTCACTATAAATCCGCTTTGTTGCTCCCCTTTCCATGGGGACTTTGATGGTGATTGCCTTCATGGCTATATTCCTCAATCAATTGATTCTCGAATTGAGCTTACTGAGCTTGTTGCTTTAGATAGACAGTTAACTAATCAGCAGAGCGGTAGGAACCTACTATCATTTTGTCAGGATAGTTTGATTGCTGCTCATTTGGTCTTGGAAGATGGTGTTCTCTTGAGCCACTTGCAAATGCAACAGCTGGAAATGTTTTGTCCTTATCGATTGTTATCACCAGCAATCATTAAAACTCCTTCGCGTAACGGTGGTGTTTGGACTGGCAAGCAGTTATTCAGCATGCTTCTGCCTCCAAATTTTGGGTATGTGTTTCCCTCTAAAGGTGTTGAGATCAAAGATGGAGAGATTATATCTTCTGAAGGGTCTTCTTGGTTGCGTGACAATGCTGGAAATATTTTTCAAAGTCTTATCGACCAATATCCGGATAACTTTCTTGACATCTTATATGTTGCTCAGGAAGTTCTTTGTGAATGGTTGTCAACAAGGGGTCTGAGTGTTTCGCTCTCAGATTTGTATTTGTCATCTGACCCATGCACCCACAACATTATGATGGATGAAATTTTTTATGGTTTACAGGAAGCAGAGCATACTTGTAATTTTAAACAACTGATGCTGGATTCTTGTAAGGATTTCCTTATTAATGCTGAAGATACTGAAAATGTTTTGGGTTTTAAATTGGAGGACATGTGTTATGAGAAGCAGAGATCAGCTGCCCTTAGTCAAGCTTCTGTTGATGCTTTTAAGCAAGTTTTTTGGGATATTCAAAATTTAGCATACAAGTATGCAAGTAAGAATAACTCATTGCTGGCTATGTTTAAGGCAGGAAGTAAGGGTAACTTGTTGAAGCTTGTCCAACAAAGCATGTGTCTTGGCCTGCAGTATTCACTGGCTCCATTGCCATTTAGATTTCCCCATGAGCTCTCATGTGCTGCTTGGAACAGTTTAAAGGTTGATGCTGCTACTGAATGTGCCAAGTCTTACATACCATATGCTGTGGTCAAAAGTTCTTTTTTGAAAGGCTTGAATCCTCTGGAATGCTTTGCTCATTCTGTAACAAGTCGGGACAGTTCCTTTAGTGACAATGCAGATCTCCCTGGGACCTTGACCCGCAGGCTCATGTTCTTCATGCGTGATTTATGCACTGCGTATGATGGAACAGTCAGAAATGCTTACGGGAATCAAATTGTTCAATTTTCTTATAATATTGATGCAGACACATCAACTCCATCAAACGAGATAGGTGGTCAACCTGTCGGTTCTCAATCTGCTTGTGCAATTTCTGAAGTTGCATACAGTGCATTAGATCAACCAATTAGTCTACTTGAAACTTCACCACTTCTAAATCTAAAGGTGTACTCTCACCCCTTGTTAAATTTCAAACACAATTTACTTTCTTATACTCACCATGCATAGTTGAGTCTAATTCATATTTGACTCTTGGAATTTGAAAAAATGAGGAACTAACAACCCAGCAATTAGGATTTCATTTCACAAAGTGTTGTGTTCTTGTTTAATATGTTTATTTTAATATAGACAGGTCACCTTAAAGCATGTCTACTTCAGAAATCTATTTTGCAAGATTATGATATCTGACGAAACATGGCAAACTCTTGGGTTCCCTCGTTCAGTCTTAAAATAACATTTGCAATAGTACTTTTATCTTTTTCCTGCTTATACCAAAGAATATAACCTACTATGCCAAAACATAAGATGAAAAGGCTGTAGGAAACCCACAGCAATTTCATATAAAACACATAGGCATTCTTTAAACGACCCAAGTATGAGGCGACTTCAGTATATTCATAATTGGTGGATTAATGTGTTCTGTTAAAGTTGTCTTCTGTTTGTTTAGTCTCATTATTTTGTGGAACAGAATGTACTGGAATGTGGTTCAAAGAAAATCAATGCGGACCAGACCATGTCACTATATTTATCAAAGAAACTGGGGAAAAGGAGGCATGGTTTTGAACATGGAGCCTTAGAAGTCAAGAACCATTTGGAGTGTCTCCTCTTTTCAGATATTGTTTCAACGGTCTTGATAATGTCAGGTTCTATTGCCTTATTATCTTATTGTTTATCATGTCTTGTTTTGTTTTAAGTTGACTATTTTTTCCTATATAATTCTTTCTTTTAAGTTCACTTCAATGGTAATGCCGGCATCTGATATTGATTGATGTGTTCTGCCTGTACTAGCTACTCCCCTCAAACTTGCAGCAAGACGCATTTCAGTCCTTGGATTTGTCATTTTCATGTCTGCAAGGTAGTTCACTGTGAAAATCATATATTATTTTATATGCCTATATGTCTTGTTTTCCGATAAAAATAAAAACTTTATTTTCAGGAAATTTTAAAGAGGAGAAGACTGAAAATACATTCTATTATTGATGCCCTGTATAAGCACTATAACTCTGGCAGAACACCAAAAGTCAGTCTTCCCAATTTGCACATTTCTAGCAAGTAAGCTGCTTAATCTCCTAGAACCATGGAATTTAGTAACTTTTTCAAGAGGAAATTATTCGTTGTTTATGTACTTCTTTTGTCACTGTTCGCGTAAGTATTTTTGCTTAACCTTTCAATTGGAGCAGAATGGCTTTATTGTAATGTTCACATAAATGTTCTCGTTTGTCCTTTAGTTTGGACCAAGATTACTTGGTAATACTTAAAGAATTCTAAATGTAAATATATTGGAACTTTAGATATAAAAAATGTGAAGAAATTGATATGATATTTCATTGTAGGATGGAAAATTGTATATCAAAAGTCACCTTTGAAAGCACTCTTTAAGGGGTTCCTATTGACATTTATTTTAAATGTTCAAATGTTTAAATGATGATAATTGTATCTTTACGACTTGATCTGTCCTCGAGTTCAATTCTTTTGTTGGACAAAAGTTAATATTAATCTCTGACATGAAGGATAGGAGCGGAATTTTACCCGTTCAACGGTAAGCAATTTTTTGGCTAATGATTCCAAAAAATCAATGAAGGCTGTATGATATATATGTTAGAGCTGAATACTTTTTGGCCGCCTTCTCCTAGTATCTTAATTATGGGTTTATTTGTAGCTTAATATTGTACTAGAGTGAAATTGACCAAATGTTATTCTATTTAAATCCCCACTGCGTTAATGATCCTAAAATAAATTGTGTTTTTGTAGGTGATTGTTTTGATTTCAATGCCTTGCATGTGAGATGATGTTTTAAGAGCTTAAATATTTAGCTTTTAGGGTTGGTGGTAATTCAACTAGAAGCAATGTCCTTTGATTAAGCTGTGTCACTCTCAATATTTCCTCCCTTTGGTGATTACTTTTATACTTGCTTAAAATTAGTTTATGTTTTCACACAAAATATATGTTCTTCTCTGCCTGTGCATTTAGTGTGGCAGCATTTTCCAAAATGTTGGAATTTGAAAGTTTCTGTATGTGTAACAATGTTGGCATTTTATTTTTTTGGGGAACATTTTGGTTTTCTTGCAAGTGGAATCATGTCCAGTTATTTATTTTCCTGGAACTTACGCTCCTTTTTAACCTATCTGATTAAATGGCAGGGACTGTTCTTCAGTTAATACTCAGAAGGATGATGATGCAATATGCATCTCTGTTATGCTAGTTGAAAACTCCAAGAGATCTTATATAGAATTGGAGACGATTCGAAACTTTATGATACCTTTTCTTCTGAAAACAGTTGTAAAAGGTTGGTAGTGTGCTGCATGTGTGGATTTATCCTTCTTTACTGTTTTGAGTTTCATTGATTAAGTTAATTAACGTTTAATTCATTTGTTTTTTTAAAAGTTGTATATATTGTCAAATGTCGGGTCCTGCCCTACGCCTTCTGAACATTACTGTGATCTGGGCCTTTATTGCATTAAATTTATGCTTAGAAGAGGCATTCAGTTATGTTGTATGAAATGATTTTTGGATAAGAAACAATGAACTTTGCTTTATGATTGATATAGACATCACTCACTTTCCAAGTATGATAGTTTCGATAACTACTTTTATTGTCAAGGAAATTAAGAACCAACGTTTTAGATTTACTTGTACAACCTATACTTCAATTCAAGTTGATGGTAGAAGTTGGTGTCATATTTGCATTTCATTTATTTGGTCACTTGTTTAAGGTAACATTTATGATTGAGTCCTTCCATTTTGGCTATTAGGAAACAGTGAGGCATTATTTGGCCTAGAAAAGATGCCCATGGAGATTTATGTTTTGTTTCTATGGAAATTAAATCATTTACGAATACAACTGGAATTTAATTTTGCTAATTTAAGTAAGCCCAGTCTGAATTCTCTTTGTTGTTTTGATATAAGATTTTGAAATTTTTACTAATTATCTTTTTGGAAAATAGGCTTGGAGTTTTAAAGCTAAAGAAAACTAGATTTTGCATTAAAGAAATATATTTGTTCATTTCTTCTATTTGCACTTGTAGGACAATTATTTAGATATGATGCTTTAAAATGTATGCCTCATTGCCTCGGTTCAGGGTTTGGTCCACTGTGTTTGGCCCATATCGATTGCCAGTTTTCTCATTCGTTTCTTTATCTGTTTTGATATAAACCAAATTATTTATAACGTTAAGGATTAAACTGAATATGTTCAAAGCATGTCTTGAGGAAAATTAAAAATCTAAAAACCTTAATCCTAAAGAAGAAACGTGGAAAAAAAGAGCAATGATAAATGCTTCAAGCCATTAGATAAAAGAATAATTCAGTTAGCAAGCTGGTTTCTCTAATTTGTTTCAGAAATCTTCTTGTTCTTTTATATCTGAATGATGAATATTAGCTTCCTCCCTCAGCCTATTTTCTGAATCGCTTAAGTTGCGTAGAAATCTTAAAATTTTGTAAATGTTTTGGAATGATTCCCTAGCCTTTGTTTTTTTTCCCCCTATGGAAACGGGTTGTATCAAATAGTTGATAACTTTGAAACATTGTCATTTTAGTTTGGTATTCGGCACGTGTTGTGTTTCATAAGCTTTTCTATTTTTAATCTTCTTTATCTGGATTTCTCTCATATTGGTTAGGTTGCTTGGAGATCAAGAAGGTGGATATCTTATGGAAAGATAGACAAAAAGCATCAAAAACCCATGGCAGTTTTTCTGGTGAACTCTACTTGAGGATCTCTATGTCTAGAGGCAGTGGTAAAACAAATTTATGGAGTGTTCTTATGAATGGCTGCCTCGAGATTTTTGATATGATTGATTGGACATGCAGTCATCCAGATAATATTCGTTGTTTCTGTTCGGTCTATGGAATTGGTGCCGGGATAAAATTTTTTCTCAATGTGTGTTTCTCTTGATTGTAGTTTATATTTACTTTTTATATGGTCTGCAAACAATAAATTAAAGCAAATCCTTACTATTATTCAATTTTAAATGCAGAATTTGGAGTCTGCAATATCTGACACTGGCAAGACTGTACTTCCTCAACATTTGGTTCTTGCTGCAAATACTCTGTCAGCCACAGGAGAGTTTGTTGGCTTAAATGCAAAAGGCCTAGCACAACAAAGAGAACATGCATCTGTCTCTTCACCTTTTATGCAAGCAAGCTTTTCTGTTAGTTTCCATGCCAAATTTGTTTTACTTGAATGATAAATTGATTTATGATTTTAGAGAAGCTCAGTTTCTGCCCTAGAGTGCATGCTCAGCTTCTAGATGTTGTTGCAGAATCCTGGTGCTTGCTTCATTAAAGCTGCAAAGGCAGGAGTCACAGATAATCTTCAGGGCAGTATAGATGCATTAGCGTGGGGAAGAGTTCCTTCTATTGGCACCCATGGACATTTTGATGTTATATATTCTGGGGAGGTAGATTTTGTATTATCTTGCTAATATTAGTGGTATTTAAAATTTTGATCATATAACATTGAAATTGATATTTTCTTCAAGTTATTCTAGGGTTTTTTGAACATCTATCTAATTTTCTCTGGTCTTGCATTGAATTTTCTTTCTTCTGGTTTTCTTAATTTACGGTTTGGGGAAATTACTTATTTTATATGGCTATATGTTTGTCTTTAAAAGTTGTAAACTCCTCTGTTTCACTATTTTCATCAGGGACACAAGCTTGCAGAGCCTGTTGATGTCTATAGTCTCTTGGGTACCTCATTCAGTTCAAAGCAGGATATAGAATTTGAATTACACAATGCTCAGGGCCATATGTCTGACAAATTTGGTGCTCAGCTTGCATATATTGGTGCTGCAACAACTAAAGAATATAAGATATTGGAAACTATTGTGAGAAGTTTCTTCACAGTGAATGATATCCACAAACTCTCTCGTACATTGAAGAATATACTGCACAAGTGAGTCAATTCTCCAATAATTTTCTATTTGCTATGTCCATTGTTTCACTCACAATTTGGTGGTGTGTGAATAAGGTTTTATGTGCTTAAACTTAAAAAAAAAAAAAACAAATATGGTTTTATCTATCACATGGTGATGCATTCTTGCTAGGGAATGATACCTTTTATTAGGGCCTCCTGAATTGGACAACTCTTAGACTACTTAATAATTTTATTTTTTTAAAGTGTTCTCTATGTCATGCGTAATATATATCTAATGATTCAAGGTCCTGTATTTTTCCTTTGGACTCTTTTTCGTTGATAAATGTTAATCAAGTCCGAAAGTTAACATTCTGCTTACGAGGTTATTGTGGCTTCTCTTAGTTGTATCTTTTTGGACATAGCCAGTGGAACTGCTTGCTCTGCTTTTAAGTCTAATGTTTCTCTTTTCTCATACTAACTATATTTGTTATCATAATGAAATCTATTAATGTTAAACATACACATCTAACCAGTTGACAGAAGCTCAATTTAGTAATTAAAGATTCAAAAATTTAAATAGCTTTCAGTTGTATACTCTATGCTCTGTTATGCAGTGGGAAGGATTGACACATGGCAGGAGGTTAGTTAATACCTTGTCTGAGTTTCTTGGATAAAGCTGTTAGCTAAATTTCTATGAAGTTACGGATAGCTTACATATGTCTATTAATAAATTCTTAGGTCTTTAGACATTATGGATTACTTTTTATTTCGGTCTCATACTTTGATTAAAATGAATTTAAATGTTCTTGGAGACAGAAGAACTTTAGGAAAGAAAAGAAAAGAAAAAATATTATTAAATTCATGATAAGAAACTGATTTAGCAACAGTTCTTTAGACTTCCTGGATTAATTATGTTGATACATTGATGAGGGATTTTTTTATTTTTTTATTTTCATCTTTCATCATGTTCTCTTTCTTGCTGACTTAATGATTTATTTGTTAGACAATGCATCAGTTTCACATTACAATACCGTCTTACACATTTGTGCATGTGAACATGCCTATTGAGGAACATACTTATATTACAACACATCAATTTCACATACAATACCATCTTACACATTTGTGCATGTGAGCATGTATGTTGAGGAGCATACTTATATTACTGAACATAATTATATCGTGTTGTTAGTGCTTTGCTTCCAACATTATTCTTATTTTTTGAGGTCTGAATTGCCAGGGGGTTTAACTTTCTTACATGGCCCCTCCTTGTCATTGCTTTAGTTATGTGAACTAATGATCTTTCCTTTTATAGCAAAAATAATTAAAAGTAGTTTTCTTTTATGCTGTTTCTTAGTTTGTAACTACTTTGCATGTAGGTATCCAATTGATCATAGTTTGAATGAAAGGGACCAACTTTACTTGATGAGGGCTTTATGTTTTCATCCTCGAAGAGAAGAAAAGATTGGAAATGGGGCCGAGGAAATAAAGGTATGTAAAAAAGAAATGATGGATAGTGCATGTATTATACTCGGAGTATCTTGTCGTAGTTCTGATTGCTTAACTTTCTTTAACTTAATCTACATTTACAATTAAGATGCCTATTTGGATCCTTGAAACATGGTTGGTTGCATGAAGATAGATTGAATGCCTGTTTAAATTTGAAGTTGTTGTTAGGACTCATATTTCTGATGCCACTCACTTTGCTGTTTTCTTTTCTTAAGTTCTGATAGTTTGGTTGCATTACATGGACATAAAAAATGTAAGAATCGGAAATCTGGGTGTACATTTAGTATAAGTTGGCAAGAACTTCCTGCCACACCCTTTTATTGTGTTATGTAAACTTGGTAGAATTGTGGTGACACTCTATTCTGTTAAAATTCTCTTTAATCCACCATAAATCTACTCAATTCAAACCAAGTCTAATAACAAGTCATATAAGTCTTGGGACAGGTCATTGTAGTTATTAAAATTTAAGAGAAACAAAAATTTGTAATAATACTGTTTAGGTGAATGATATTAAAGCAAATATAAAACCCGGTGTAATTGTTGAATTTGGTATACATCCTAGGTTAATAATTTGCTGAAAGACCTTAAACTGAAAATGAATATTAGGGTTCTTGAAAATGTAACCTAGAGATAATTGTGATAAGGTACCGATTAACCTTGGTTTTTGAATATTTATGGAGTTGTTAGGTAGTAATATCCAATAGTCATAGATATTATACTTTTTGTGTTATTATTATTATTGCTGAATGGAACTTCTTAAGTGGAAACTAATTCAATAATGTATCTAGAAGTGTTTAAATTGTTCAAAGATTACTCTTTATTTTTATTTGTTTTTCTATACAAAATCCCACTGGTTCCATTAAAGTTTTTAATGTTTCTAAGTGGCTTGGTTGGTGTGCTTTATGCTCAATGATTCCTTTACTTCCCTTCCAAACTCTTAAGATATCTAGTTTTTTTAACTTTCCAAACCTTCTTTTGACCTATTGATTGTTATTGAAAAAAGTGATGCAAACATGGTTGTAATGATAATCTAGTGAAAAATAATTTTCTGTAATCTATCATTATTGTATGTGAAACTGGCCAATGTTTTGTGATGCTTTTTATTTCAGGTTACATGTCACCCTGAATATCAAGATACACGGTGCTTTTCATTGGTAAGAAAAGATGGCACAACCGAGGACTTTTCTTATCACAAGTGTATTCATGGTGCTCTTCAGATGATTGCTCCTGGGAGAGCTAGGAGCTATCAAACAAAATGGTTACAAAATGCTACTGCATAATCTAGCTCCCTGTTCATGTAAATATCGAAAGATCCAGTGTAGCACAACTGTCTGAGTTGAGATAATATCCCCCCAGACAGTCATATGTGCAGCCATCTGACTATACAATCTACATTGGAGCCAGTACATTACCTCCTTATGCATGTCTAAACCTGTTTTTTTTGTTTTTTTTTTGTTTTTGAAGGATTGAACGTGGTCCGGGGCATTCTAAGTTTCTAACCAAGGTTGATTTGTTGGAAAGCTGACTCATTGTTTGTTGATGAAATTTGGTACTCTTGACAGTGGGAATACACCATCTGAGAAGGTTTCCGAAATTGCTGTACATTTTGAATAGAAAGCAGGTCAAGAAGAGGGCTTCATAAAGAGTAAGCCCTTGCCCTTTTGTTTTTTGTAGTGAATAGTTTCCCTAGAAAACGGTTGGGGTTTCTCTTTCCCATGCTTCTTTTTGCTACTTCTACTAGAACATTTTCTGCCGTCCATTAGATTGATGCAAAAAAGAAGTAGTGGAAGTAGCAAAGGAAAGCTCTGTAAAGGCCAATCCCATATTCATTATGTATCTACAAATTGACATTGTACAATAGAAATTACCCCATTTAGCATTTGATTCTATCTTTTGTTATCTTTATATATATATATATATATATATATAGCTTTAAATGTTGATTGATGAAAGATATCCTAAGTTTTTCACAATGAGATTCAAAAGTGGGGGGATTCACGTCACGTGTGCCAGCCTCCTCCACCAATTCAATATGGTCTGAGCTTGTCATTTTATCAACAACATTATCTATCTTACTCATATTCCAAAAATATAAGAATATTTTATACCTCCAAATCTCAATATTTTTTATTCATAAGACACGTGATGATAATATTATTTATTTGATATAAGTATCTCGAACGTACCACAAGATATAAGAGGGACATCGCTAAATAAATTAAGAAATTCACATTCTATAAAATTAATTCCTTTTTGCAAATTAAGCAATGCATCTGACCAAATCTTTTTAAGTTTACAAGCCCCTTATTCATATTATATATGAAAAATGTATAACCTTTATTAAATGATTCTAATTATACAAAAAAACTCTAGTATGCGATGTTGTCTATATGTTATTATAATAAAAAAACAAAGTCATGATGTGAAATGAGCTAATTGATGTAATTGTGTTTCATAAATTATTATCTCAAATTTGAATGGCGATGAGTAGGGAGTAATCTGGACCATATATTGTGTGCCACTTGTTAGCATATGGTCCATGTTAACTGGCGGCGTCACTGCAGATAAAAACCACAACCTTTTGCTTCTGTATTTGCTGTAAATTACAGAATCTTGTCTCTTTTATTTTATTATATGTGCTCTCTACTGTCAATCGTTCAGCTTCACGTTATTTTCTGCCTGCCACCCACTCTTTATGAACTTCATTTTAAAAGAGTTAGAAAAAGAGAATATGACGCGATGATGATGAAGTGCACGTCACTTGAAAAGATAGAATTATTATTTTTTTACATAAATAATACTATACAAACAAATCTTACAATAATTTTTGTATAAAATAAGGTGATAAAATATGAATAAGAGAGTAAAATAAAAAGTTAAACTCATTAAATTCACTCTTTCATTTATTTTTTATCACATCACTTTGTATAGAGATCTTTATAAAATTTCTTTATAAGTGTAGTACTACTCTTTTTGCATATAGGCAATTATTGCTATTTCAATATATTTTCAAGGATTTTTCAAAGATTTTGTAATTAAATAATGATACATTTATACTATTTTTTATATTATTTTATTATATTATGACGTGATATATGTTATATCACACAAATTCTATTATAATATTAAAAATTTAAAATAATTTATATTACTTTTATGTATGTGTTGATGCCATGTATGAGCCCTCTCTCTCTCTCTCTCTCTCTCCTCGCGCTACTGTTTTTTTTTTTTAATATAATTATTCAAATAACAATTGTGATTCTGGTTATTTGGAAAATAATAGAACTACTGGCAGGGGTCATAAGCTGTTCTAAACATTATTTTCGTAGCATTTAAATAATTTTGATTTGTTTACAATATTTGTGTAACAAATTTTTAAATCCCAACTCAACCCGAGGGGGTGCGACTCATTTTTTTCTCAATTTACCGTGTAACAAAAATTAGAGCCAAACATAGGATAAAAAAATTAGTGCCTTCTAATACAGCGCAATACCGCCAACGAGGGGCACCCTCAAAAGTACACATTTATGGCAACAATGAGAACATCATAAATGGGATTATGGACACAGGAGCATGGTGGTGCCAATGTCCATAAAGGAAATGGGAAAACGACTTACGCCTACCTAAGGTTTGGAGAAACGATAAATTAATACCCAACAGGTTTCAAAAAGATAAACAGGTACCTTTCATTAGGGAAAAGACTAGAATGCCCTTTGAGAAATATTAGTCTATTTTTTAATTATTTTAGACCCCTTAAGTTTATTAATTCCATCAAATACCCTCAGAAAAAAGTTTAAAAATTAACAAAAACACCCCCACTCAGTCATACTTGCCAGATTCCCGCGACCACCATCGAAAATTGCCGGTAGTTCACCGATCTGACCTTTTTCGGCCAGATCGGTGAACTACCGGCCATTTCCGGTGGTGGCGTAGACCGTTGTGACAGATTCTGGCTACCACCGGTGGTGGCCGCTAGAATCTGGCAAGTATGGGTGGATGGGGGTATTTTTGTAAATTTTTAAACTTTTTTCTGGGGGTATTTGATGAAATTAATAAACTTAAGAAGTCTAAAAGTAATTAAAAAAATAAACTAATATTTCTCAAAGGGCATTCTAGTCTTTTCCCTAACGAAAGGTACCTGTTTGTCTTTTTGAAAACTTTTGGGTACCAATCATCGTTTCTCCAAACCTTGGGTAGGTGTAAATCGTTCTGCCTAAAGGAAATCAGAAATCAGAAATCAGGAACATGGTCGGGATATTATGAAATATGAATGCCACAAAAGCAGTTATATTTTGTTGGTACAAAATTCTGTACCAACCAGCGTGATTCGATCGACTTTGTCAGAATTGAAACCGATGTGTGTGTGATTAGTGAAAATCAGCAATGAATATGAATTAAAAACAAAGAGATTTTTAAAGTAGATCGGTGAGGTTAACAGTCTACATCCACTGTGTTTTTGTATTTGCTGTGAGAGTTTACAATGTAATTCTTATATGAAAATCGTAACCTCTTCCTCATCGTTTGAGGGGGTTTTTATACAAGATTTGTACAAAGAAAAGATCGAAATTAAGGAGATTACAATTGATTTGAATCGCAATTCCGATATTCTTGTGATTTGACGCTGTGATTGTGCAGTAATCGTTATTGATCGAGTCATTCCTGTAATATCTGAGATCTAAAGTAATCTGGAGATTGATTGAATGATTCCTTAAATTGTTCGCGACTAACTTATGTTGGGTTTAGCTATATTTCGATGAGCTTACACTGGGTCGATCAATCATAGTTTCTGAGCTAAACTCTTTATATGACATAAACTCTTTATTATAAAGAATTTATCCATAGAAACAAGAGTCCAAGAGTTTATATATAAATTAAATAGTGAGTTTGACTCTCCACAATTAGAGCATCTCCAATGATGCTTTTTATTTTGAAGAATATCTTTCTTATAAATAAAGAACATCTTCATTAATTTTTAAATATAAAGAACACAATTTTTATTCAAATCCAATAGACTCTTTAAATTTAATGAAGATGTTCTTTATTTTCAAGAAAGAGACTTAATGGGAGAGAGAAATAATAAATAAAATGTAAAAAAATTGTAATTTATTAATTAAAATTATGATAGAGAGTGAAATTTAACTCTATAGAAATGGAGAGCCAAACTCACACTTTAATTTATATTTTAAAGATAAAGAGTCTGTTGGATTCTTGTTTTTATAGATAAACTATTTATAAAGAGTTTAGGTCATATAAAGAATCATTTAGAGATGCTCTTTTACATCAAAAAAGATAAAAGATTCTCCAAAAAAATTAAAACAATTGAGTCATAATATGTGACCTTTTACATTCTTATTAGATTATATAAGATTAAATGTTGAAAGTTTGTATCATAATTTTAAGTAAAAGAAATTTAAGTTGCATATCCTTTTATTTTTTTACTTTTATGCATGCAATTAACCCCAAGAGGTTGATCGGGCGGTCAAGAATGTTTGTTCCCTTAATTAACTTTTTGGGTTCAAACCACCTTAGAGTTACTTTGTGGCTTACCTACTACATTGAACTTGTAGGATAAGATGTTCATTGAGTTAACGAAATTAGTGTAAACTGACCGTTATAACAAAAATAAATAAATAAACAAAAATACTTCATCCTAATCTATTAAAATTGAAATCAATGCTTGTCTACCCATAACTTATAGTTTTCCATATTATTCAAATAATAATTTTAGACTTTTTTTTTTTTTATATCTTGCAATTATTATTCATAACTAGAGTAAACAACATATTCCCACCCTAGCTTTGATGAAATCCCAAGTTGGTACCACAGGTTCCATTTATTCCAGATTCACACCCTTAAAGTAACTGAAAATGGTTAGATATAACGGCTCAGGGGTAAATTGGTCATTTCACAGAGGAGGCGCACATTAGCAGATCGCCGCCCTTAACAAAAATCCGGCGCACGTTAGCAACATCATCGCCGTCGTTTTTCGCTCTCTTCCGGCGATTCTTCCACCCAAAATCACCCTTGTCACCACCATTCGAACCCTCATCCTCCCCTCTACAAAACCATACGCTTGACAACCCCTCATCGCCAGCCAATCTCCAGCCACGACAGTCGCCACATGCGACTGGTTTTCGTCGATGTCCACCGGCGAATGGCCACTAAACGGTTGCTGGGACATAGGGGTTTTGTAGATTAGGAGATACTGGTTGTAGTGGTGACGTCAAATTAGATTTTCGTCACCGGAATCGACCAGAATCCGACGAAGAACAACGAAAACCTAAGGTTGACGACACCGGCGATTGGAGGGCCCAATGAGTCGGGAACCAGAGGGGTTTTGGACGATGGATGATAGGGAAGGTGATGGAGGTGACCAGGGGTTTCGCTGGCATCGGAAATAGCCCAGATCCGGTGAAAACCGAGACAGTGCATAGTCATTGAGGGTGTAATTGATGTAATTTTAAAATAAGATGGTTAATTTTATAATTTTAGTAATTTAGGGGTTAAAATATTATTTATTAATTTAGGATTAAAGGGCATTATAGTAATTACACCCTCACTATCCTAAAAAATGTTAACAGTGTTATTTTAAGGGTGTGAATATGGAATAAATAGAACCTATGATACCAACTTGAGATTTCGTGGAAATATATCGTTTACTGTCATGACTATTAATTAACTTAGGGCCCGCTGTGCTCCACACTAGCGACCATTAAGTAGATTAAGTACATAATTGATTGAAATTAAGTTTGTCTCAATAAGGAAAACTTTCTCGGAGATTGTAATCCAATTTCATAATTGAAGAGCCGTATTCAGTATACACTCTCTAATGACTAATCAACTCACCAATTTTTAGTATATTTACAAATGAGCCCTAAGTTTAATATATTTGCTAAAGATTTCCAAAGATGAAAGGCTACTATAAAAACCTGCCATGACAGACAGTAAACCGAATCAACATAAATCGTCCTCTCTCCTTTTTCACTTCTTTATTTCTTTTTCCTCTATAATTGAATTTCAATGATCGAAATGGGAAACGACTTACGCCTACCTAGGTTTGGAGAAACGATAAATTAATACCCAACAGGTTCAAAAGATAAACAGGTACCTTTCATTAGGAAAAGACTAGAATGCCCTTTGAGAAATATTAGTCTATTTTTAATTATTTTAAGACCCCTTAAGTTTATTAATTCCATCAAATACCCTCAGAAAAAAGTTAAAAATTAACAAAAACCCCCCCACCAGTCATACTTGCCATTCCCGCGACCACCATCGAAAATTGCCGTAGTTCACCGATCTGACCTTTTTCGGCCAATCGGTGAACTACCGGCCATTTCCGGTGGTGGCGTAGACCGTTGTGACAGATTCTGCTACCACCGGTGGTGCCGCTAGAATCTGGCAAGTATGGGTGGTGGGGTATTTTTGTAAATTTTTAAACTTTTTTCTGGGGTATTTGATGAAATTAATAACTTAAGAAGTCTAAAGTATAAAAAAATAAACAATATTTCTCAAAGGGCATTCTAGTCTTTTCCCTAACGAAAGGTACCTGTTTGTCTTTTTGAAAACTTTTGGGTACCACATCGTTTCTCCAAACCTTGGGTAGGTGTAAATCGTTCTGCCTAAAGGAAATCAGAATCAGAAATCAGGAACATGGTCGGGATTTATGAAATATGAATGCCACAAAAGCAGTTATATTTTGTTGGTACAAAATTCTGTACCAACCAGCGTGATTCAATCGACTTTGTCAGAATTGAAACCGATGTGTGTGTGATTAGTGAAAATCACAATGAATATGAATTAAACCAAAGATTTTTAAAGTAGATCGTTGAGGTTAACAGTCTACATCCACTGTGTTTTTGTATTTGCTGTGGAGTTTACAATGTAATTCTTATATGAAAATCGTACACCTCTTCCTCATCGTTTGAGGGGTTTTTATACAAGAATTATTCAGATAACAATTCTGATTATTTGGAAAATAATAGAACTACTGGCAGGGGTCATAAGCTCTTCTAAACATTATTTTCATAGCATTTAAATCATTTTGATTTGTCTAAAATATTTGTGTAACAAATTTTTAAATCCCAACTCAACCCTAGGGGGTGCGACTTATTTTTTTCTCAATTTACCGTGTAACAAAAATTAGAGCCAAACATAGGATAAACAAATAAAAAAAATTGGTGCATATATGCCTTCTAATACAGCGCAATACCGCCAACGAGGGGCACCCTCAAAAGTACACATTTATGGCAACATTGAGAACATCATAAATGGGATTATGGACACAGGAACATGGTGGTGCCAATCTCCATAAAGGAGATCAGAAATCAGGAACATGGTCGGGATATTATGAAATATGAATGCCACAATGGCAGTTACATTTTGTTAATACATAATTCTGTGTCAACCAACGTGATTCCATTGACTTTGTCGGAATTGGAATCACGTTGGTTGATACAGAATTATGTATTAACAAAATGTAACTACAACCTTGTCGAAATTGGAATCGATGTGTGTGTGATTAGCGAAAATCAGCAATGAATATGAATTAAATGAATTAAAAACAAAGAGATTTTTAAAGTAGTTGTTGAGGTTAACAGTCTACGTCCAATGTGTTTTTGTATTTGCTGTGAGAGTTTACAATGCAATTCTTATATGAAAATTGTAACCTCTTTCTCATCGTTTGAGAGGGTTTTTTATACCAGATTTGTACAAAGAAAAGAGCGAAATTAAGGGGATTACAATTGATTTGAATCGCAATTCCGATATTCTCTTGATTTGACGCTGTGATTGCACAGTAATCGTTGTTGATCGAGTCATTCCTGTAATATCTGAGATCTAAAGTAATCTGGAGATTGATTGAATGATTCCTTGAATTGTTCGCGACTAACTTATGCTAGGTTGAGTTATATCTCGACAAACTTATATTTGATCAATCAATCATAGTTGCCGAGCTAAACTCTTTACATGACATAAACTCTTTATTATAAAGAGTTTATCCATAAAAATAAGAGTTCAAAAGACTCTTTATTCTTTATATATAAATTAAAGAGTGAGTTTGACTCTCCACATTTTTCAGAGAGTCAAATTTCACTCTCTATCCAAATTTTAAATAATAAATTACAAATTTCTATGCATTTTATTTATGATTTACCTCTCCTATTAAGTTTTTTTCTTGAAAAAAACATATTATCTCTCTTAAAATTTAAAGAGTCTATTAGATTTGAATATAAATTTTGTTATTTATATTAAAAATAAATGAAGATGTTCTTTATTTATATGAAATATGTTCTTTAAAATAAAGAGCATCATTGTAGATGCTCTTAGAGTATCTCCAAAGGACTATTTATATGACCCAAACTTTTTATTATAAAGAGTCTATCTATAAAAACAAGAGTCCAACAAACTCTTTATCTTTAAAATATAAATTAGAGAGTAAGTTTGACTCTCCACATTTAGAGAGTCAAATTTCACTCTCTATCTTAATTTTAATTAATAAACTATAAGTTCCTATGTATTTTATTTATTAATTCTCTCTCCCATTAAATCTCTTTCTTAAAAATAAATAGCATTTTCATTAAATTTAAAGGATTTAAATAAAAATTGTGTTCTTTATATTTAAAAATTGAGTAATACTACACTTACACAATTTTTTTACACAATTTTGTAAATATCATGACGTGGCATATGCTACAATCACATAAATTCTATTATAATATTAAAGATTAAAAATAATTAAAAATTTGTGTGATTGTGACATATGTCACATCATGATATAATGAAAATTGTGTAAAAAAATGATGTAAGTGTAACATTATTCTTAAAAATTAATGAAGATGCTCTTCAAAATAAAGAGTACCATTAGAAATGCTCTTAGGTCAACAAAGATAAAAGATTCTTCAAAAAAGTCAAAACAATTGAGTCATAATATGTGGCCTTTTATATTCTTATTCATCAACTATTAGATCATATAAGATTAAACGTTTAAAGTTTGTATCATAACTTTAAGTTAAAAAAAATTTAAGTTGCATATCCTTTTATTTTTTACTTGTATGCATGCAATTAACCCCAAGAGGTTGATCGGATGGTCAAGAATATTTGTTCCCTTAATTGACTTTTTAGGTTCAAACCACCTTAAAGTTACTTTGTGGCTTACCTAGTATATTGAACTTGTAGGATAAGATGTTCTCACGAAATTAGTTGAAGTGTGCATAAACTGGTCTTTATAACAAAAAAAATAATAATAAATAAATATATTTTCTCCCATACTTCCTCCTAATCTATTAAAATTGAAATCAATGGTTGACCGTCAACGATGGCCACATCTTTGGCCGTCAAAGATGGAGTGTTGTGGCCGTTGACGGCTAGATTTGGCCGTAGATTTGGTTGAAAAAGGCCAGATCGGTGAATTACCGGCCATTTCCAATGGTGGCATAGACCGTTGTGACAGATTTCGGCTACCACCGACGGTGACTGTTGGAATTTGGCAAGTATGGGTGGGTGGGGGTATTTTTGTTAATTTTTAAACTTTTTTCTGGGGGTATTTGATGGAATCAATAAACTTAAGGGGTCTAAAAGTAATTAAAAAATAGACTAATATTTCTCAAAGGGCATTCTAGTATTTTCACTAATAAAAGGTACCTATTTGTCATTTTGAAACCTTTTGAGTACTAATATTGTTTTGCCAAACCTTGCGTCGGTGTAAGTCAGTTTCCCCTAACATAAGTAATTAATCTTATATGCAGATTATTAGCATCCAACTCCTCACCTTCACACCGTCCGTAGGTTAAATTAAATTAAATATTCATATATTTATATTAAATAACAATCCCATAAAACTTTCAGATATTTTGAAATCACCCTCATTAGATGTAATTCATTTAATCATATAATTATAAAAAGAAAATTAAAAGTTTATTATTATTATTACATGTTTTTATATAAAAAAATTTAATTTAATATAATGTACATAATTGATTGAAATTAAGTTTGTCTCAATAAGGAAAACTTTCTCTTCGAAAGGATAGAGATTGTAATCCAATTTCATAATTGAAGAGCCGTATTCACTCTCTAATCCCTATCATATCATCAACTCTCCAATTTTTAGTATATTTACAAATGAGCCCTAAGTTTAATATATTTGTAAAGAGTTCCAAACATGAAAGGCTACTATAAAAACCTGCCATGACAGACAGTAAACCGAATCAACATAAATCGTCCTCTCTCCTTTTTCACTTCTTTATTTCTTTTTCCTCTATAATTGAATTTCAATGATTAATTCATGAACAGACCAATCTAAGCCAAGTGCGAAATACTCTTTAGTCACTTTCTATTCTTTATTTGATAATTGAGAAATCATTCTCTACAGTTTTTCTCTCTCTCAAAAGAAGATCCTCTTTTCTCTGAAAGAGATAAATTCTAGCTCCTCTGGATTTGTTTGAGGTATATCTTCTTTTTCATATTCGAATCCATGTTTTACATGATTTATGAAAAAAATACCGTTGAAAGCGGTTTTTCTGTTTTTTGAATCATTCACGTGTTTTTTTTCTTTGTTTTGCTTTTTGGTTCAGCTGTTCGTTGATGGTCATCTAATCTTTGTCTCGCTTAAGAGAGCTTCGAATTTCGCTTCAAGGTAATGCGTGATTCATGTTCTGTTTGGTTGCCGCGAATGGAAAATGAATTGAAAATTTAAATCTTATATTTATTTCTTGTTTCTCTATACTTTTAAGGAATTGAAGGATTTTGTCTTCATGTTCTTTTTTCTCGAGGTTTTCTCAGGAACCAAATAGACGATTACCGGAAACTTCATGTGTTGCCAGCCTCTTTTTTATTATTATTTTTTTTTCTCTACTTATTAACTCTGAAGTTACGAATATTTATTTTTGAGTATATTAATGGAAAGTTGCATACCTCTTCCTTTGCTGTCATTAAACATTGATTATACTGATAATTAACTATTATTTAATATGGTCTGAATCATGGTTATTAGTTGAGGTTACTTAACTGGACTGACTGCTTGAAGGATTGCGCTGACTTGTCAAAGTTGGCGTTCTGCGTACAGTATGTTAAACATTGCTATCAATGACCCGCGATTAGCTAAATGAGAACATCATGACGAATTGCATAACTGTTCATACATACATGCTCCAAATTATATATCAGTGGGCAGTGGCTTCGGCTGAATACCACGGAAGGCATAAGTTGACTGTTAGTATGATAGGCGCTATGAGGAGATTGTAGCCTGAAAAAGTTAGCTTAAATGTGTTATAATGTAAATATGTGCATTAGTCAAAATCTATTTTGTCTTAGAAAACAATTTCTCCATTTCAGCTGATGTCAGTGACACCATTTTAAAAGTTTATTATGGTATGAAGATTGTTTTTATTGCTTTGAAATCATCCAGAAATGTTAAGGGATGGGAAGCATTGCACATGTCCATGTAAAATTGAGTCCTCGGCTTAGTGCCTGAAAAGCTGATTGATCTTCTCTATTTTATTATTGATTGGATGAATATAATTCACGTTGTCTGGAAAATGATGATTTCTGAATTTCAATTGATGTCAGTGACCCCATTTAAAAATTTTATTATGGTATTAAGATTGTTTTTATTGCTTTGAAATCATCCAGACATGTTAAGGGATGGGAAGCATTACTCATGTCCATGTAAAATTGAATCCTTTGCTTAGTGCCTGAAAAGCTGATTCATGTTGTCTATTTTATTATTGATTGGACGAATATGATTCATGTTGTCTGGAAAATGATGCATTGGTTTCAAAAAATGTGTATGATAGGTAGATGTATGTGATTTTTGCAGCATTTTAGTGTTACAAAACTATTAACTCTTTTGGCTTTATATAAAGAGGTTCTTAGGACTGAAAATATTACACCGTCAGAAGGAGCGAAATATTATCTATTGGTGATTGTGATTGTGGTTGTTCCTTGTTCCCCTTCTTTCTGCAAAGACTCATTAATCTTGGGTGATACATTTGGTATTGGGACAAGTTTTATGGTAGACAATGTACAAATACGATGATTATTAATTCTTTCCTTGTTGTCTTTTAACTCCAGAACAAATTTTCTTTTTGTAACGTTGTTGGAGTTTTCTTCTCTTTTCTGACTGAATTCCATATACTATAAATGTAGTGAAAAATGGTTGCCTTTGGGAAAAAGTTAAAGGAAAGACAGATTCAGGAATGGCAAAGGTATGTTTCATTTGTTGATATTCATTTCCAGGTAGCATAAAAGGCTTCTTTCAAGTAAGGAGAAAGAAGCATGATAAAATTTCATTTTGTTTGGTGATTAATTCTTTTTCCTCTAATATTTACCTTTCCAAGAGGAAAGTATGTTGTGACCGCATATTTTAGTTCAACATGTTGCAACTTACTAGAGATGGATTTGATTGTGATTATGAGTATGCCTATTCTAATCGGAATCTTAGTTTAATTCTTATCTTTTGAAAGAAAAAAGAATAAAAGAAGTTCTTATTAGTCTGCCTGAGCACGATGTATCTATTGGTTTCTATGTCTTTCTTTTGTTTGTATGTGATGTTTCACTTTTAGAATCATGACATAGACAATTTCATGGTTCTTACACACACATACATATATCCATTTAGACATACACAGAGAGAGAACAGGGGCTGCTTGGTTATTATTTCACTCGTGTGAATTTTATCATAGTATAATATGGTCTTATATACTCTTGAAGTTGCTTTACCATGCTTATAATTTTGTTTCTTTCAGATACTACATAAACTACAAATTAATGAAGAAGAAAGTAAAACAATATGGTCAGCAGATTGAAGTTGGAGCTCAAGATCGCCGTCATGTTCTCAAGGATTTCTCAAGAATGCTAGATAATCAGGTATGTTGGAAGATAGAAATCAGAAGTGCTATATTGGCTAATAAATGCAAGAGGTTTTCTCAGACGGTGTTTCAAAAAATTATGTGATAAGATTGAAATGAAATAATGCTGGATATATCTGTCATTAGCATTGGTACATTGAGACGTTCTTGCTTTGCATCAAGCCTAGTGTGTGTTCAAGTTATCCTCCTAAGACTTATATTCAGTATCCCCTTGTTATTCTTTAGAGTTTAGAGTACATGATTTCCTGGGGTTTGGTTTTTAAATCAGAAACTCAACCTGTTTAAGTTGTTTTACTTTTAAAGTATTATATACTTCCTTGAAAATTTACTTCATTGAGTTCTTTGTTAAGGTGAATGGGTAGTTGGGTCAAAAAGTTGATAGTGTCAATTAATATATCATATCATAAACTAGGATTCTCATAACAGACATGGAGCTGGCCACACTTGGCATGGAATACTTTTTGAGAGACTATCACTGACATGGATATAGAGATCATAAATTGAATTTCTTTTAGTTAGTTGGTAGCTGGCTGACCTTCATATTTGCACCAAAAAGTATCATGGTGAACTTTTTTGAAGGCTGAATGTGAACAGTTTTTTCATGTACTTTCTTGTTCTTACATTTTCAGATTGAGAAGATTGTCCTTTTTCTGTTGGAACAACAAGGTCTCCTTGCTAGCAGGTTAGCCAGGCTTGGGGAACAACATGACGCTCTTCAGGAGCAGCCAGATATATCCCAACTAACTGAACTACGTGAAGCTTATCGAGCAGTGGGACATGATCTGTTGAAACTTCTATTTTTTGTTGAGATAAATGCTATTGGTCTGCGCAAGATACTGAAAAAGTTTGATAAACGCTTTGGTTATAGATTCACTAATTATTATGTCAAAACTCGTGCTAATCATCCTTACTCCCAGCTGCAGCAAGTGTTCAAGCATGTGGTAATACATATAGTCTATCTCTTCTGTGAAAGTCTGTATTTTAAATTTTAAAATGTGGATCTCATTAAACGTCACTGCTAAAATACTAGAAAAAAAAGGTCAATCAAACATTCTTTGAAAATTGTAAAATTTTGGCTTTTAATATTTATTGGCGACGGTATGCAGAAGTCCAGATTTTACAAAAATGCAGACATCCACAATTGAGAATTTTCGTGTGTATACACACACACACATTTAATTAGGTTTTTCCATGAAACTTTAGTTCATGGTTTCAGATATGCTTGTAAGTTCTAGGGTATGAAAGTGATCTAGAGTCTGAATTAGCCTCTAAGAGTAATTTTCCTCCCGAAGGTTTAAGATAAAAAACTGGAATTGTGTAGGGATTAGGGGCTGTTGTGGGAGCCATATCTCGAAATCTTCATGAACTTCAAGATCGTCAGGGAAGCTACTTATCCATTTATGATCAGCCTGTTCTTCCACTCCAGGTTTATCATATTAATTCAACTTGTATAGACTGTCGTGTTTCTTTCTGACTGTTCTCTTGTACCTGTAGCACTCAAACCCTTGGAATTTACCTTGCAGGATCCTGTTGTTGATTCAATAAAAGCAGCTGTAGACAGGTTAACTCACTCAACAAATTTCCTCAACTTTTTGGCTCAACATGCTCTCATTATGCAAGAAGAGCTACCTACTCCAGTTGAGGAACATGTTGATGATCAGAGATATCATTTCATGTCACTTCTCTTGAACTTAGCAAACACATTTCTTTATATGGTCAATACATATATTATTGTCCCTACAGCAGATGACTATGCTCTGAGCCTGGGAGCTGCTGCAACGGTTTGTGGTGTTGTTATTGGGGCAATGGCTGTTGCACAGGTGTTTTCCTCTGTGTATTTTAGTGCATGGTCAAATAAATCATACTTCAGACCTCTTGTGTTTAGCAGTATTGTTCTTTTCATTGGAAATACCTTGTATGCATTGGCCTATGATCTTGAGTCAATAGCGGTTCTCTTAATCGGTCGTCTTTTCTGTGGGTATGTGCTCTATTATTTTAATTTTTTTTGCTTTGTTTAATTCTTTGATAGACAACTCCAAGATTGTGTATTTAGTGCATTTCAATTTCTCGTTTATCTGTACAATCGTGAATGATGTGACATTTTTATAGATGTAACATTAACTAAAAGCTCATTTCCATCATGATAAAAGTTTTTACCCAAAAAGTACTCTTGTTGGGGAACCATAACTTAAATTTACAGTTTGTTAGATATAGGAATATTTCTAAGTTTAGCTCCTCTTATGTTGATGAAATTGTACTTCACATTTCAGATTTGGATCTGCAAGAGCTGTTAACCGGCGTTATATCAGTGATTGTGTACCATTAAAAATCCGCATGCAGGCATCGGCAGGTTTTGTTAGTGCCAGTGCACTTGGAATGGCTTGTGGTCCTGCTCTTGCTGCCTTACTGCAAACCAATTTTAAGATTTACAAGCTTACATTTAATCAAGACACTTTACCTGGATGGGTTATGGCTGTGGCCTGGTTTATATATTTAATATGGTTGTGGATCTCATTTAAAGAACCTTCTCGTGATATAGAAGAGAATGATAGACCACATGAATCGAATGCAGGTATGTGAACTCCTATCACCTTGTCTTTTTGGCTTTGATATTTTTTTAATAGATGCTTTTATTCATTGGATGTTTATGAAATCATTGGCCTTGAATATAAAACTAAATAATAAGATATTTGTTTCCCTTGAAAATATTTTGTTGTGATTTATGAATAACTTTTTTAATGCCAAGACACATTATCAGAGTGCATCAAAACTGTCCTCCTTTTTACTATAGTATTGGTATTTGTTTAAGTTTTAATTTCACTTGTGTTCTTGATATAAGAAAATTTGATAGGTTTTGATTGAGGATACTAAAGTTTGAAGTGATCGATATAGTCTTCTTCTCCCAAACTAGAAGTGTATAACACAAAATGTTGAAGTCATTCTTATGGTAGTTCATTTTTAATTTTTGAGACTGGTTACAGGTGCAGCTAACATAATTCAGTTGGTACATAGGGGTACTTGGTATTTTAATCTTTTCTCCATTAAACAAACTGCAAACAGGCATTGTCAGCTATTGTTTAATTCAAGAATTATAGTTGCCTCAGAAAGTCTAGGATGGATTCCTGAACACAGTGGACAGTCCCCTCTTAGCTTTGGGTTTTGTGATTTCATTAACCAGCTCTCTGTTGTTCAATGACTGTACAAAATCAGTTTTAAGACTCTGTTAAATGATTTTTGATAAGACTCTGGTCCCGGTTGGTTAGCAATGATGCTTCTTTAGGCTGTATAGGGATTGTGTTCTCTGCAGCTGCTAGGTAAGCTGAATGGGACCCTTCATGGAATTTTATTATTAGGCTGAAGGGTCATTACCAGTGAGATATGCAACTATTAAAATAGTTGGATCTTTGACCTAGTTAAAATGTGGCCTAAAAGTAGTCTTATGGCGTTATACATAGGAGAAGCATCGTTTGACTACAGGCGTAAGTTGAGCTGGGCCATGCAGCTAGTTTTAGTTAATCACTTGAAAGTTTTCTATCTAAAACCATCTATTGCTTCACTTTAATTCATTTTATAGAATTGAATACTTTTCTATGTATAGAAATGTTAATTTTGGATTTTATCCTGATTAATGACAGAACCAGTAGAAAATAATGAACTCGAGAAAGGTCTTAAGCAACCATTACTCATAACTTCTGAAGACAATCAACAAGATGAAGATGGTGATGCAGAATGTGATGGAAGTGAAGAAGGTCCTGAGGAATCTCATGGACCAGCCAATTCAATCAAAGCGGCATATAGACTACTTACACCCTCTGTTAAGGTATGTTGATTCACTAAAATTCATCATAGTTTCCAAAACATTGAAGTTAGATGACATTATTGTGTGGAAAGTACGTTGGTTTACTTAATTAATCAGATGAATCTGCTCATAGAACAATAAACTGTCTCCACTATATAGGATTTTCATTCCATCCAGATGCTAATAAGTTATCTTGTCCAAATTTGACCTGCCATTATCGATTTTTGACTAGATTGTTCTAATATCTTCATCTTCATTTCTATGTTTATTGACTTGTAAATCAGCTGGATATTGTTCAATGCAGTCTAGATATTATGGAATATGAACATTCATCAGATCAGTTATTGCTGAAGGACATAATAGCACAATTTTTGGTATTATTTATAAGATAATCTATTGTATGTAAAAATTTATTGGAAGATACTTACAAGCATGAAAATGAGTTGAGAGGGAACTGAGATCTTGTATTAATTAAAATCAAAGTTGGAGATTGGATGCTCTTCTTTGTACTACAGGACAAAATAACTATTTGACCTCTGTAATTTATAAATCATCACAGAGAGCTTGGGGAAGTCCACGCCTAGTGATCTTCTGATTGTTATTGTGTGTATACTTGGTTTCATTAGCGAGCTTACTGGTCTCGAATTTTATCTGCTTCTCATTGCAAGTTATTTAGCTTCAAATTTATTTCAAGATATAGCACGTCATGATCTCTCACCTGAATTCTTATGTACTTTCCAGGTTCAATTGTTGATATACTTTATGCTCAAATACGTAATGGAGGTTTTACTCTCTGAATCTAGTGTCGTTACCACATACTATTTTAATTGGTCAACAAGCAGCGTGGCTATTTTTCTTGCATGTCTTGGCCTTACTGTTCTTCCAGTAAACATTGTTGTTGGAAGCTATATAAGCAACATGTTTGAAGACAGGTAATGTTTCAATTAGGCATCTTTTTTATCTCATGTTAGGTGATATTAAGTTTAGAATGTTTTTATCATAACCTACTGATGTGTTATTCTTTTTGATCTGGTTTCAGGCAAATTTTATTGGCATCTGAAATCATGGTTTTAGTAGGCATTATCTTCAGCTTCAATGTGATAATTCCATACTCTGTGCCACAATATGTCTGCTCAGGACTCATTTTGTTTGTTTTTGCTGAAGTACTTGAAGGTTAGATCTATTTTTCAATTATTATTAAAAAGCTATAACTAGAATTGAGAAAGATAAAGTTAACAGAATCTTCTCAAAGGGAGAGAGGAAAAATAATTAAAAGCAGGTGTCCAACTTACATGCATCTCTAAATAGTAACAAGTTATCTTGAACAGAGCATCAAGAATGAACTAGCAGTTAAAATTTTATTTGTAATGTGTTAAATGGATCATTTACATACGTTAATTCTCATTTCTGACCATGTTATGTGTGCTTCAGTTTTATTTTTTAAGCAGCATGGCTAATTGCCTTTTATCAACTAGCTGAATGAGGAAAAGAAACAACAAAAATGTAATTTACAACATGATAACAAATGAACGACATAATTGTTAATGAAGTACCAATTTGCCGTATAATAAAAATAGATTTTGTCTTTAGGTCTCATTGTTTCTTCATCCTGATGAATCTGTCGGTTGATACTCTTTGATCCTAATTTATCTGTCGATTTTGGTACAGGCGTGAACTTGGCACTTCTCTCTCGGGTGATGTCTTCCAGGCTTTCTCGTGGAACCTACAATGGTGGTTTACTTTCAACAGAAGCTGGGACGATTGCGAGAGTGATTGCAGATGCGACAATAACGCTAGCAGGGTACTTGGGGGAGAGCAGTCTCTTAAATATCACTCTAATTCCTTCACTCCTTATTTGCATATCTTCCATTATGGCTACCTTCGTTACCTACAACTCTCTATATTGATGGGAGAAGATGTGGTTGGTTTGTCTCAACTCTCAACACAACCACTCCACCTTCTCCTATTACATAATTTGGGTAGCTATTCATTGTTGTATATTTTGTAAGAAGTAGTTCATTGATTCTCTTTAAATGGATTTAAATAAAATCTAAATTTGATTCTGTGCAAAGATAAGTTAGTTTGCAGTCTGCGTTAAACACATTCATGATTTTATATTTTACCAAAAAGCCCTCTATATACTTCCACGTAAGGTGGCAATAAACAGAGGATAATTATTAGCTTCAATTTCGTCTACCTTAGGATGATGGTTCGAAGATGTACATAAACACAAACTAGGATATGCTGACTTATTCGAAAAGAAGAAAGTTGACCTTCACAGTTACACTTGTACCAGTTGAGATCCATATTCATGATAATAAGGTGACTATGTGGATTGTGTGATGAATGAATATAAGACATAAGCCATATGTGATGATTCAAGGGACAATCCTTCATTTTTTACTCAGAAAAAGAAGAATATTGATGGGTCTTTCATAGATTTCTGCATGAAATTATTCAGAATCTGAGTTGGTTGTTTACGTGGCCGAATCTATTAAAAAAATTGGTGAAAGAGGAATACTTTGATATTTTGAATTAGTGGAGGGATTGAAAAAGAACGTTTTGCTAGAGATATCTTAGGCTTAGCGTCTACATTTGGCTTTCAGCATCGTTGTTCGATTTTTAGGGCCACACCGGAGTAAACTTGTTCCACAGACTTTAATGTGTGCTCAGAGTTTGAGAGGTAATGAAATCTGTTCTATTATTACTTTAATCTTATTATTATTATGTTAACTTTACAATACCCTTTTAGTTACAAATCTATATTTTAGTTTTTTAGGTAGACTTCCAAAAGATAAGACCATTGTTGGTCAAGAATTTAAAGAAGATGATAACCCAAAAACAACAATATCGTCATCTTAAAATGTGTTACTTAGTTGTTTTTGCGGCTATTAGGACTCCTTAAACATTACAACTTATAATTAGCTTTATGGATATGAACTTATGAATAATTGATTATGTTTTACAATTATTTTGGGTTGTTAATAATTGGCTATTATTTATGTTTAATATTAATGTTGATGCAAAATTCCATATCAACTAGAATGTCAAGCCGTGAACACCCGTCAACCAAAGGTACTCGATTGACCTAGAAAGGAACTGAGCCAGGTGAGTGCGTCATTCTGGGGAATCAACGAGGGTGGATGCGAGTGATTAGGATGAGGTTGGAGACTTGGAGTCGATGGCAATGTTAGCTAATAATAACAATAAAAAGGTGAGCTTTTTAAAACTGGTTCTGCTAAGCAAGAAATCAATCCTACATCCACTAGTTGTATTTTCGATATGAGTGATTACAAAGAGTTAAAAATAAAGATATAGTACTTTCTCTTTCTTCTTTCTCCTCTATATTTTTGTCTTCTCCCCTCATTTTTAAGGGTTTCGACTGGGTATTTATAGGATCTGTGATGGCAGTTAGGGGTGGAATAAAAAGTCCGAAAACCGAACTGAACCTAAAATCTTTTTTTTTTTTTTTTTTTTTTTTGAAAATTGATTCGGTTTCGGTTTGGGTAAACCAGATTTTTGGTTTGGTTTCGGTTTAGCCAAAAAAATAAACAGGTTAAAAAAAAAATCCTAAATTTTTAGTACTTTATTTACATTAAAAAATATGAATTTAATTGCAAAAGAATATGAATTTAATTCAAGTTAAAATTTTTGAAAAATGTTGGGCCAAAGTAGAGGGATGGATGGAATTGGGCCAAAGTGGTCCAAGCCCATTTGAAAAAAAAACCGGTTAATCGAACCAGAAAAACAGTTCAGTTAATAACCTGTTCAAGTGGAAAACTGGTCTGGTTTTAGTTCAATTTTCCACCTGAACTAGGATCCGATTCGGTTCAAGATTATGGTGAACCGGTCTGGTTAACCGGATTTTTCCACCTCTAACGGCGGTCGTTAGTGGGAGTTGCATTAGCGAAATGATTGTTGTCTAGTCTGATAGATTTTGGACGATTGAGGGCGTTAGGTCATTATTACGCTTATTCACGGTCATAGCCGTAATTAACTTGAGTTTGTCAGTGATTAGTCGTTTGGTTAGGAGAAGATGCTGCATGTACTGCACGTAGTGACCATGCAGCTAAGTAGGCCAACTAGGTGCCGCATCAATCGTTGAAATTTGTTGACATTGGTTCTTTTGTTGCAAGCTGACACCTGTATTAAGCGATGTGTTTTCTTCGACTTGTTCAACGAGGTACCCGAATTGGAACCCCTATGATTTCTCTGAGCTTGAGTTGGATGTTTATCCCGCACAACAATTAATTATCAAAGTTCAGGTGTAAGATTTTTTACATGTTTGAAAATAGTTCAACAAACTTAAAAATTCAAATGAAACATTTAAAGCAGGTTAATTACAAGTTGTCAATTTGAACCTATTTGTTTTGTTTTTTAAATAATTGCAAGAGTCTGGAATTGTTACCCGAGACCTAGACCTGGGTATTCTCGACTGTACACACGGGTCAAGTCCAATGCTTGAATAGAATAATACTACACATACATCATTCCCATACAACATTATATGGCAAGATGTGATTGGATGAAAGTTTAATTTTAACTTTAAATTAACCAATCATATCTTGTCACATAATGTTGTATAAAAAATATTGTATAAAAATAATATATGTGTAGTATTACTCGCATGAATATCTGAGCTAGGTCTAGAAAATTGACATCGTTAATTACGTATGTTCATCTCAATATGCACTACGTCTAGATTGTGTCTTATTTTCAAGTTTAGCAGCAACCCTTTTTTGACACGTAGACATTTGGATGTGTAAACTTGTGGTGCATTTCCCGTTTCTCGTTTACCACTGTATAGCGGAAACGACGATGCCTCATGTCACATATTTTGTTACGTAGACGATGTCACGAAAATTGTCTATTTCTTAAGGTATTTTGCCTTCAGAAATGAGTGTGATGCAATTCTTCGTCGGACGCTGTTGGATTTGAAAGATATATAAGTTGTTGGAAAAAAAAAATAGTATTTTCCAAGCTCGAAATGTGCTATTGTTGTAGGAAAATAATTATAAACTACCAAAAAATCTTGTTGGAAATATACAAGAAAATGGTAGGAAAACAAATTTACTGGTATAAGTGTTAGGGTCTTAGAAAAGGCGAATATTCTACACTGGTAGCTTTTTAAATTTTTTATATACCTGATTATATCATTATCAACTTCAAAGTTAATTAATTTCAAAATTTATTTACCAAACACTTTTATATTGTAGCTTAACAATTAAGTGGTTAATTTTTAAGTTACAACAACCCTAAACACACTCTTAATCCAAGTTGTTTCCGTACACGTTAACCTGTTTAACACATAAAATTATATATTTCAATATGGTAATTAATTTTAACTCTAAAATTCAAAAAGTATAATTGTTTTAGAAACTAAAACAAGTGATACATAAATAAAATAATGACGGGATTAACTAATTTTATTATTATGAGGAGATTATAACTTAATAAATGTGTAGATATAAAAATTATTATTTTGATTTCCTATTTTATAATTCATGTTTTAGTAGTATAGTATTAGGATTTCAATTTATATTTTAGTAGTATTAGAATTTCAATTCAACTAGTGCTTCAATTGCCTATTTTTGAAACAGATAGAAGATTGTGTCTTAGAACTAACAAAGATAAATGTCATTGATGAAATTATAAATGCACTTGTTATATGATCGATTGATGTGAAGCCACACACAATTACCAATTGTTTTAAGCACTGCAAAATTAGGATCCCCGATGTCGTTGAACTGTAAGTTATAAATGAAATGGATGAAGAGAATCAAAGAGTCATTATATAATTGAGTGATCAGATTAGACAACTTTACTATATTAATCAAATAGATATTAATGTCTTCCTCAATCATTCAAATAAGCAACATGTCATGTATGCTTTAACTAAAGAAGAAATCATTGCTATAGTTAGGCAAAAAAAGAAAGAAAATAATCATGAGAATGATAGTATGAAAATACAAAAGTTTCATGCCAAGAAGCTCCAAACATATTTGAGAAACTAGAAATATTTTGGCTTCAATAAGAAGGTGTCCATGTTAGTTAGTTATTACGTACCCGCAAGTTAAAAGATGTCCCAA
The DNA here is from genome assembly GCF_008641045.1 of Pistacia vera. Taxonomy (NCBI): domain Eukaryota; kingdom Viridiplantae; phylum Streptophyta; class Magnoliopsida; order Sapindales; family Anacardiaceae; genus Pistacia; species Pistacia vera. The sequence continues at coordinate 312,232 of NW_022196248.1, forward strand.
ACATCTCTAAACATAAATCATTGTTCCAAACAACTTTAGATAAATATTTTATTTCATTTGAAACTTTTAATATAATATAACATATATTTTTTTTGCAATATTCAGATAATTATTACTATATGGAGGAAACTTTTCTTAAGACGGAAATTCGAAAAATTATAATTTATTACAATGTAGAGTTTATTATTATTTATAACTATCCTAAATTAGGACTAAATTTTTTTATAATTATATAAAATTTATTCTTATATAGAATATTACTATAAAGATGTTTTAGTATATATATATATAAACTTTGGGTGAGTATATAATTAGTTTAGCCTAATACAAACTACCAACCTCGCTTTGATATTCCACCTTCGTTAGTCTACATCTACGTAAATTCCGCTTTGACCATCTTTGACCTTTTAAATACTTAAAATTCTTTATGTAATAATAAATAAATTAAACTCCAAATTAATAAAATTAAGGAAATAACTATCTACATCTCAAATTTCTCTCACCAAAACCCTCTTCGTCTCCCTCATTTTAACAAAGTACACAAATGAAAACTTGGCATCCTTAATCATCTCTGAACATATCAAAATCGAAACTTCACATAATCAAGCATCTCCAGACAAACCTAATACATATATAATAAATCTCACTGATTAGGCATCTCCAAACAAATCTAAAACAAAACTTCAAATAATCAAAATCCAAAAATAATGTCTACAACCCAAGAAAACCTTAAAAGAAACATAAAATCCAATCACTAAACCACCCCACTGTGGCCGGCAAACAAAAACGAAAACAGAGATTATAGTTGCCATCCTACTGATTGCGGCTTGGGTAGTGCTGCTTAGGCCACGATCTAGCCATGACATGGTCGGCCTAGTCGGTTTGTCATTTTTTATTTTATTTTTTACCTTTTGATTTGTGAGGTTTAAGAGTATTAACGTTGAATTGTTACGTTTAATGTTATATATGTTAAATCTTTTTTAGGGTTTTATGCATCAAGTGGAAGGACATAAATGCCCATTAACGGTTAAATTTACCGTTGAAATTTGAAAGAAGGGTGGAATGTTTGATGGTTTTTCAAAATGAGGGTATCAGTTTGTATGTAGGCTAAACTTCAGAGGATACATGTGTTATCGGCCTTTCTTGAAAATCCTATGGTTCAAGTTGAAGTTTTGAGGACGGGTTATTTTTGCACATCCCTGAACAAACAGGCCCTACGATTTCATGACTATTTGTTGTGTAGCAGTAGCAGGCAGCAACCATCTTCGGTGAAGCATTTAATTTTTTTTGCATTAGACTCACAAATTGTTGGTGTTTTGTTGCAACAGTGCGAGAAATACAATGTTAATATTAGACTCTTTGTTTAATAAAATCGAGGGAGAAAATATACAGAAATTCTTTGACATAAATAGCCGCCAGACCAGTTCAGATGTAAATCCATTTATGATTTACCGATGAATTATTTGAATGCGTGAAATTTAATTAAGGAGTGTCCCCAAATGCCAGCTGTGGACATAACTCTGCAAAACCTTCTACACCGCATATATTAGTTGCTGCAATGAATGCCTATGCTTCATGTTTCTAGAGGTTTTTATTTTTGTCCTTTAATTTTACAGACTTCATCTAACTCAATAATGAACTATTGGACTCCCACTCTGCATTAAGCTAAGCTGAACTACTTTCAAAGAGTTTGTTAGATTTCATTTATATCTTCTTCAATTCCCGATTTTAACCTTGGACCTTTATCACTTACATAACTGCTGCTTCAAGTATTAAAGGTAGTATTAATTAGCTTCCAAATCAGCTCTATCTCTCTTTCGCTAGTGATATTATTATCACCTTTATAGTATACGTATCTCTAAATTAATTTGTATGGAATTAGGGTAAAGATGATATGATTTAACGAAACCTTCTTGATTAAATCTAAGTTAAGAGTGATAATTGGTGTGTTTTAAAGACCATACACAATGGCCATATATCAGAAATATGGCATTTAATAAAATTCGGCGTATAATTAAGCATCGGCAATGTAAAGTGCAGACCAGTCGTAGTTATTAGGTGGCCTTAACTACACCTAACTAACTGCTTTTCTCTCTTTCCCATATTTTAATTGTAAAGTCACCCAAGAACTTTTATATGATCAGCTAATTAGTAAGTAATTATAAGTAGCGAAAGTTCATCTCCTACCTCTCTTTTATCTGTGCTACCTCATTATTGTTTTTATGAGCCTTTTATAAATGCGCTGACAGTTCGTTGTGGCTTTCACAGTTTCTGCATTTCATTGAATCTTTGTGGGTTTTTGTAATTTTTAATCTTTGTGCATGCAGAAGTTGTAGGCATCACCAAAGATTGTTGCATTCTAAATTATATGAGAAAGAGAACTTGTTTAGAGTTAGAACTATAATCTATCTCATAAAAGCGATTGTCAAAGCGTTTCTTAAATATCTTGATCTTGTTTGAGGTCATGGGTGTTTGGTGGTGGAGTATTTTTCTTGCTGCAATTCTCTTCTTTCATGACTTTTGTGCCTCTGAAACAGGTACTCTCATCTTCTTCTTCTTCTTCTTCTTCATCTTCTTTTATATATCCTCTTTTCTTTTCTTTATTAATCTTTCTATCATTACTACCTTTCATTGATCAATTGTAGAGTTTCTTTCTGGCATAGAATTAGAGCACTATATATATATATATATATAATTTCATTAATTTACCATATACTGAGGGATTATTTGTTAACAAATAATAGAAGATTGGCCTGTTTTTGGTCAAGTCTATGGTGTCATTAGACGTGAAAAGTGGGAAAGTTTTCTGCACAGTGATCAGAAGCTTTCTACTCAAAGTTTGATCATTTCCTTCATTTAAGTGTAGCAATATCATTTCCTTTATTAATTGTCTTATAAATGCAAATACTTTCTCCAAGAGTGTTCATCAAAATTTGCTAAAGGAAGACTTCATCATCAACTTCAATGAAATTAGAAAATACCAATTTTTTTATTTTTTTTTTAATTTGAAAAAGAAGAAAATAAAGTGAAAAACATTTTTAACCACACCGCGTGACTCATTTATGGTGATGTGACTGACTTAAATGCATATGTACAAAGATTCACTATAGCTCAAGATATGCATTTTGCATCGGTCATATCATACCAATTACTAGTTTATAATCTGCATTTTTTTCACCGAAAATGTAGTTGCTAACTACAATGCTTTTAATTTAATTTAATATATTTTTATATGATATTGAGCTCATCCTATAAAATGTATAAATTTTGTGGAGAGTACAAAGGTTGAGAAGAAAGAGAGCTTGTTTCTTTGTCGGCATATAAAGTAGTTGAGTATAAACAAATAATAATATCTTCATAAAATTAATTAATAACTTTAAGTATCCTCTCTTAATTAATATTATATTTTTCTAAAAATAATATACGCTTTCATTGCTAAAAATTATATGATCGAGGATACATAGATTTTTGTGGGTTTGAAGATTTTAAAAGAACCTCATTTTTTGAGTGTTGTCGTTATTATTAGTTATAATTTATAATTTATTGTTGAAAAAAAAATAAAAAAGATAATGCTATACAATACATCTTAATTAAGAATGAGTTTGGGTAACAAATCTATATAGTAGTATTAATTAGTTATTGTGTACAGCTCCAAACTACTCCTTTATGCAGAACGCAACCTCAGCTCCATCGGTATCCTACTACGATTACATAATTGTTGGTGGTGGTACAGCTGGCTGTCCTTTAGCTGCCACTCTTTCTCAAAACTCATCCGTTTTGTTACTTGAACGTGGTGGCTCACCTTATGGCAACCCTAACATCACGAGCTTATCTTCTTTTGGTGCTGCTCTCTCTGATCTCTCTCCCACTTCTCCATCCCAGCGTTTCATTTCTGAAGATGGCGTCATTAATGCCCGCGCACGCGTTTTGGGTGGAGGCTCTTGCCTCAACGCCGGCTTCTACACTCGCGCCCCTCCAGATTATGTCAGGTAAATTACAAGATTACTTGTAATGTATATGTAAACAATGTTTGATATGAAACTAAAGATTTTATGGTTATATATAAAATAGAGATGTGGGGTGGAACGGACGGTTAGTGAACGAATCGTACGAGTGGGTAGAGGAGGTGGTGACATTTGAGCCACCAATGCGGCAGTGGCAGTCTGCAGTGAGAGATGGGCTGCTAGAGGCGGGTGTGTTGCCGAACAATGGCTTCACATATGACCATCTGTATGGGACAAAGATTGGTGGAACTATTTTTGATCAAAAGGGTCAGAGACATACTGCTGCTGATTTGTTGGAGTATGCTAATCCTACTGGCCTCACTGTTCTCTTGCATGCCTCTGTCCATAAGATATTGTTTAGACATAAAGGTATCCATATATTTCTTGGTTTAGTATTGACGCACATAAAATTTGCTCTAGTTATTAACTATAAGTTTGTAATTAAACAGGCAAAATTAGGCCGTTGGCTCATGGAGTGATTTTCAGAGATGCAAAAGGAGCAAAGCGTAGAGCATATCTGAAGAATGGCCCCAAGAATGAGATTATAATATCATCTGGCGCGCTTGGAAGCCCACAACTTCTGATGTTAAGTGGAGTGGGTCCTGCAGAACACCTCAAGGCTCACAATATCACAGTAGTGTTGGACCAACCATTGGTTGGTCAAGGAATGTCCGATAACCCCATGAATGCAATTTTTGTGCCCTCCCCTCTTCCGGTAGAGGTTTCCCTTATTCAGGTCGTCGGCATCACCCATTTTGGAAGCTACATTGAAGCTGCAAGCGGCGAAAACTTTGCTGGTGGCTCAAGTCCACCTAGAGACTATGGCATGTTTTCTCCTAAGGTATGGTGAATCCCTTTTGCGGTCTAATTTATAATAGGGTGGTCCTAATGTATGCCCTTAATGCACATATTCAGGACAAAAAAAATTAGCATTTTGGTATATTATAGATTGTGTATTTTTGTCTTTCTCTACATAATATGTATCAAAATATCAGGAGAGGATCCTAATTCTAATTTTTTTTTGTTCATATATGCAGATTGGGCAGCTCTCTACAGTGCCTCCCAAGCACAGGACCCAAGAAGCCATAGACAAAGCTGTTGAGTACATGAACCAACTGGACGACACAGCCTTTAGAGGTGGATTCATTCTTGAAAAGGTTATGGGGCCAGTCTCCACAGGCCATTTGGAGCTCAGAAACCGCAATCCAAACGAGAACCCGTCAGTCACCTTCAATTACTTCAAAGAACCCCAAGACTTAAGCAGATGTGTCCAAGGCATTCAAACCATAGAGAAAATAATTGATTCAAAAGCTTTTTCCAAGTTCAGATATAATTTTATGTCGTTACCAACACTACTGAACATGACAGCAAGTGGCCCAATAAATTTGTTACCGAAACATAGCAATGCATCGACATCATTAGAGCAGTATTGCAAAGATACAGTGATGACCATATGGCATTATCATGGAGGGTGTCAAGTTGGTCAGGTTGTCGATCAGGATTACAAGGTTCTTGGTGTGGATGCATTAAGGGTTATTGATGGATCCACGTTTAATTATTCTCCTGGGACTAATCCACAAGCCACTGTCATGATGCTTGGAAGGTAAATATACTTCTAGCTAGTTTAGTCTTATTTTTAGTTGCATCCTTAGAATATTTGATTGATGGGGTTTATTTTTTATGTTGCAGGTACATGGGAGTGAAGATTTTGAGTGAAAGATTGGCAAAGTGATTGACACGCATCGTTTGATGTTTGTTTTTCTATTCGAATTAAATAAAATTAAAAAAAAAAAAGATGGCTTTTGTTCAGTTGGCTCCCTTAGCCCAAAACTAATATATGAAATGTTTGTTTAGAATTTGCTTCTTGTTCTATATTGTTGTTGTTGCTTGATAAATACTTATTTTGAACAATGAGACTGCAGAAATGTAATCGCGTACATAAACTATCATTTGTTTGTGGTTAATTTTTAATTAGCTGGTTTATAAATATATACGCTTTTGTATTATGTCCTGCTGTGTTATTCTAGAATTATAATTAATTATGTATAGTTTTCAGAGAGATGATGAAATTTGTTGTTCACGTCTTTTGTTCTTGAACTTGTCAACTCAACTTTCAGTACGTCATCTCAGATTTTCTACTAGAATTAAAACCCGATTGAGCAAAACGAATTGGGTTAACGAAATAATGAGAGAGTTAATTAACGACTACTTATCTTCTCAAAGCTAAAGAAATTTAAAGTTTACATTCGTATAAAACGCAAAATTAAAAAAGAAATACCCAATTTTGGTATTACAAAGACAATCTAATTAAACATACCACTTGTGTATAAAAGTAAATAATTTAAAGGCAAGAGAGGGACCGCGGTGTTTCGCATACAAATAACGGGAGACACATGGAAGACAAAGGCAATTACAGATCATTTATCAGGCCTTGGGAGTTATTCTGATTGGATGATGATGAAATGATCTTAAACATCGTAAGGGTCATTCGGATTTTCATAAACCCAAGAGGCAATATATATATATATATATAAAGCAAATCAGAATTAATGAGGAAAGAATATGTCATAGGATATACCTCGAGGCCCAGATTTTGGTGCCAAAAAGACAAAGTAGCTAGGCATCTCCTCTTGACTCCTTTTTCTCTCTTCGATCTCTTCCCTTCACAACTTCCATTCAAGCTTTAAGCATACATGGATACGGAGACATCACAGTCTAAATCATGCTAACAAGAATCTCAAACATTTGTAAGAAGCTTTTCAGATAAAAAGAGATCGACTTTCACAGAATGCGTGGAAAGCATGCACCAAATTTAAAGGATATTATATATATCAATGGCATATGCTATTTCTTCAACAGTTTATTCCACATCTAGTGCCCTTCAGAACAGCCTATAAATATCAAAGCTAGTTGACGCATCCTTCAATGAGATGAGTGATGAGGAGAAACCGATAATTAAGCGACTTAGTTGTAGGGCTTCTCTCCTTTGGCAGGTGAAGGTCATTGATGAATGATGACATCATATTGGGTTTTTTATGACCCGCCAAAGGAGAGTTGCCCTTTAACTGATTCAGCTTAAATATATAATCTCAAGGGCTATAGTATATATGCTTCTCTCTTGCACAACTCAAGGTATGATATTCAGAAAAAAACTGAATTTGTATATATATATATATATATATATATATAATATGTTCTTTTTGAATTGAAATGCTTCATACATCAAAATTATGTGCTTGACCAGCCGACGGGAGTGACATATGCATGATCATGATGTAGTATAGGTTCAAAGCTTAGATTTAAGAGTATGCATACATATATATATGCAGGCCACCGGCTTTTGTCGACAAAATGCAACAGTTTCAGTCGTCGACTAAATGAAAATTGAAGGGTAACGAAGAGAAGTTGAACTCTTACCAGTGGAAGTTGGCTTCTTTTCTTCTACAGACAATACAACGAAATAGAGGGGACTAATCGGCATCCACAGATCCACTTATATCTATACATAACTACATGCATTGATAATTTCTTATGATAAATTTGTTATAACCTTTTTCAACGTATAAAGGGGCCCTTCATTTGATCCGAAGCAGCTGGCAATATCCTGCTTATTAATTTGCTTCCAATATGTTTACTTCATCTCAGTTTCTTCAAGTAAAAAGGCCTTCTCTGTAGCTCTGTTCATGTATGCTTCACCTAAAGCTTAAATAACCTTGAATCGGCTTTTATGTTGGTGGCTTCTGTAGTAAAAGAAGATGATGGAAAAGGTATTTGCTATATATTAGAATTATTATGCAGGTATTTCACTAATATAGTGGTGATAAATAACTGATGGAACGATGAGACTGTAGTCTATATATAGAGCCTTTGAATTTTAAATAGAAGGATATGTTTTTGTGATATGACGCTCGATCGTTAGCAAAAAGGTTCTAGCTATCTAGATGGATCTAGTTACTTCTTTTGAGATTTCTGTAAGTGATCAATCTTCAGAATGAACTAGTCGTCATTAATTGAGAAATATTATATGCAAAATTACATGAATTGCCAGTGAATGGAAAGGTTGTCTTGCTACTATTAGGAATTTCCGTGATATATATATTAGCATTCAAGACAGTTTATATATAAATATTACGGCCAAAATGAGTCTACTACGTTTTTGTGTATTACTTGACCTAGCTACTTCTCGTCTTAAAAAAGAAAGGAAATTAATAACAAAATTTAATTGACTTGAAGGCATATATAGGATCAAATATCAATTAATTGTGCTACTTTCTGCACATGATGTGAAGGTGTAATTAATTCTTGTTACCAAAACAACGACTTTATTAATCTCTTGATACGGTGGTGCTGTTTCGACTTTCATTCTTTCAATGAAGCTACATTTTCCTTTCATTCTCTTCTTCCCTCTTGTAGAATGAAGATTTCTCAAGAGCAGGACAGTAGCCCAGCTCGCCTGTTTTCACTTCCTTAGATATCGGCCGATTTAGTCCAAAATAAAATTGGAGAAACTGGAAAAGGAAAAGAACATCCAAGAAATCACTGCATGAGTTATCATTTTTAACTTAATACTCATTTTTTCCTAAAATTTAGTGAATTGAAAAGGCTATATTTTTTTTTCTTTTCACTCAATGAATTGTTATCTAAATGATTAATCTTAATTGTGTTGACAACATCATCTTTATATACTATTATAATTACATCAATATCCATTTGTATAACCTTTTTTCAATTTTCTTCTAGTACGCCTGTTAGAGTAGGTGCCCTAGAGCCAACCAATTATTGTAGAATTGATTCTTTGTAATAATGTTGATTGATTAATAAAAGACAATTTATTTTATATCGTGTAAATTATATCTATATGTATTGATATATGTCTTTAAAATTGTAGAACCATGACGAGAATATCAAGTGCTTAAAATCTTGATAGTGAGAACCCTATGAGCACATATGGTGGCCATTCTAGAAACGTCCGTAGCCCCAGTATTATTCTGACCAAGGGCACAGATAATATGGTAAGATTATCATAGTGTTAAACGACCCTCTCGAAAGGCAGTGACTAATCTAACTTGTCAAGGTTGTTTGCTGACAACCTGGTACAACACATGGGTGTTTATTGTAGGCAACTTCGCTAGACTGACCCACCAGAGGATTCTATATAGATGGTAGCCCCAGTGTCCATGGAATAAATCCTCTAACGAATGGTGGTGCATGTGATCCTTAGACTTGAGATCACCGGAGCGCCTTGTGCACTGATTGGTGTAGTTTGACACTAGTCCAACACAGTTCTATTCAGAGCTGTCAATACGGTAGTGATTGGCTGCATCGAGGAGTGTATCAAGACTATGGTGGAAGACAGAGGATTCATCACTCTTGGGTACGAGAGGAGTTATCTCACGACGCAATTCAGTAATGACAATGACACTAAAACTGTGACCACAGTGGGATTGAGTTGTTGCTCAATCTAATTTATTATTTTGGTCATTGGTCTAGTAACTGAATACAAACATATCGAGAGTAATTGAGGTTGACACTATTTATGTACCTCGGTCTCGATGAGATAACAGATGATGAAATGATTTGATTGCACAGTAATCATATTGTTCACAGGTAGCTGCTTCGCTAAATTCGAATTTATCGGGTGGCCATGATGCCTTGCTAAGGGTCAATCTTAGTCTGTATGTAGTGAGACAATTAATTGGTGTTAATCGCGATACTAAACACTGTCGGTATGATGAGGAGCCTACGGGTCACATACATAGAAGATAATTTAAGAATCAGTTTGTGCAAGGGGCGTTATCGTCTTTTAGGGTGAAAGAGCATTTTGGTAATCTCACAGTGCAATTAAATTTGCTGAGATTGTTGCCTATATTTAATTTGATGTTAAAATTAAATAAGTGAGATTATATCTAAATATATGTACGCATATATTTAAATGAATTATTATTATTATTAAATGTTAATATATTTATAAATATATTAATTGAGTTTAATTAGAATAATAATAATTAAAATAAAATATCATGATTGGGAGTGTTTGGACATAGGGGCTGTGTGGGTTGGAGCCTAAGCCTATTCCTCATTGGAATAGGGTTCACATGCACTATATAAGTGCATGTGTTTTGTGATTTTAAACATACAGAAAATTCATTTTCATTAAAAGAAAAACAATCTCCTTTCTCTCTACATCTCACACCACCCTTGGTCATTGAATCAAAATCTCTTTGATTTTGTTTTGGTTCTTGAAGCTAAAGAGGATCTAGGAAATCCCTCTTTAGCTCTTTGGGTTATCTTCGTGTGGATTACCATTGGTTCGATTCTATTTTGAATCGGTAGTGAACCTAGTCAGAGACAAGTTTGAAGGAGTCTCTAAACGTGCGTATGAACTCTAATCTTTACTCTGATCGTTCATATTATTGCAGATTTTTCATTTAACATATTATCTGTAATATATGTACCCTGATCTTGGCTTAAAAAGGAATCGATCATTATTTTCGTTTTTGTTTTTTGCTGTCATGGGTTAGATCGTTTCCTAACAGTGGTATCAGAGCCTACGGTACCAGATTTTACAGTTTAATCTATGTTTGATAACATGTATTTGATTCATAATATGTTGCTTTTTTAAATCTGTATAAATTCTGCTTGAGAGCATGTTTAAAGAAATCAATATACTTGATTACTTTAATTTGTTAATGATCTGCAAGATTGGTATATTGAGATCTGGATTTTTGCATTGTTGATATCTGATGATTAGATTGATTGCAAAAATCTATTTGGCATTTTTTGTTGCTGGTTGAACTAATCTGTTATAGATCAGTGCATGCTTGCCGTGACGATATAACCCATCGCCGTGGCGATTGTTGTCATGCATACTCTTTGATTGGAAATCAGCGCTCGCCATGGTGAAATAACCCATAGCCATGATGATCTTTCTTTAGCGCAATCCCTGATTGAATATTAGCACTCGTCATGGTGATATAACCCATTGCTGCGACAATCGTGGTGTAAAGGAGGCGCTAACGAAAATGAGTGCTTGCCGCAGCGATATAACACATTGCCGCCGCGATATCACGTGGTATGTGTGCGTGGCGATAACCAGTGCACACCGCAACGATATAACCCATCGCCGCGATGAGCATACTTTCGAGTGCATAACGGTCAAAGTGAAAAGTTTTAAAACTTTTGGACCAAATGTAGATATGCAAATTGTTAGAAGGTTATTGATAATTCACCCACCCAATTCAAAAATTGATTGTTTTTGAATGTATGAAATGTACTTGTTTGAATATTGCATGGTGCCCGGTACATGAGCCTTAAGACCTATGGCGAATGTTTTAAAGTATTTTTAGGTATGTATGATTGTAATTTTAAATAGGGCTTGTGTGCCCTGCCTTTCTCCTACCTTCTTGATGTACATTCTTCTCATCTCATTCCCCTCGAATGTAAATCGAGGTTTCTAAATTTATTGATATAAAATTATTGTGTAATTAATTTCACTGTAAATTTAGTATGTTGTCTTTTGTAATGTACTTGAAGACGAAGCGAGGATGAGGCAATCATACTTGAAGACTAAATATATTTTTACAGGACCCCTAGGTGACCCATCGATTCCTCTAGGCTCGAGGAAATCGGTTTCTAGTTGGGCCATGTACCGATACGTTTAAATTTTTGTTTAGAATGCATGCTAAGATTGAATGTTCAATAACATGCCAATAAATGTCATTATAACAAAGATAATAATCTGGTGAGACATAAAAAAAAAAAAAAAAACCCTCAAATAAAGTATTTTAAGTCATATGTATGCCTTCCATCACCATGGGTTTAATCAAACCACTGTTCGTTAGAACCTTGTTCGCCACAGCGAAGGGTACACTTCTATCGATGGGAGGATAAATTTCATTGGAGTTTTCCTTAATGGTGATGGGTCGACTTAAAATGATAGTTTTGCTTGTTCGCTATAACAAAGGTTGATAACCACGTCATAGGCATAATAGAGAAGTACACATGTTGTGTACGTGGTGACATGTAGTATCCACTCTATCGATACTAGGAATCATACTTGAGGACGATGGCTAGGCCGTTGGATTGTGTGATTAGCTTGTTGGCCTGTTTCACATTTGAGGTTGGTAGTAGAAGCTATCAACTGGTGTTGATTAAGTTTGTTGGCTTACCTAATTAACCCGTTTTGGCTTGTTCGCTACAATGAAGGTTTGAAATGGGCCAGATAGGATCTTAGTCCACTAGGAAAGCCAACAGACTTTCCTGAGTTAATAGTGAGGGCTATTGACTTGAGGAAAATAATGGGAGCATTATTTAATAAAAGACCATATTAAACGTTAATGAACATTATAATGACTTTTACTTTTCTGCAATTGTAGATTCACCAAAATGAGCATTATGAACCTACGATCGATAATCAAGAAAGAATACATGTTCGATGGATCCAATTTCTCGGACTGGTATCTTAATCTTCGGATTATATTAAAGTCCAAAAAGAAATTGTATATCCTTGATAAGCCATATATGGCTGAACTTGATCCTGATGCCACTCAGGAAGTAAATGATACTTATCAAAAGTTCCTTGATGATGTTGATGGCGTTCAATGCCTGATGTTATCATCAATGACACTTGAGCTGCAAAAGCAGCATGAGAATATGGACGCTGCTGCCATTATTCTGCACCCCAAGGAGCTTTTCAAAGGAAATGCTCGACATGAGAGGTACAAGGTGTCAAAAGCACTGTTTGGAAGTCACATGACTGAGAGAGCCGAAGTTGGCCCTCATATAGAGGTGGAAAATTTGGGCCGGGTTAGGCGGGTCAACCCTAACCCGGCCCGGGAAAATGAGGGTTAAGCCCGGACCGCCAAGTTGGCGGTCCGGGTTGACCCTAACCCGGTAGCAACCCCCGGGCGGGCCGGGTTGCACAATGGCAACCCGCAACCCGGCGGGTTGCTATTTTGTCTCTTTTGCAAGAGACCCGGCAACCCGCCGGGTTGGTTGTGTGCAACCCGGCGGGTTGGCAGTTACAACCCGCCAACCCGGCGGGTTGCAACAGCCAACCCGCCGGGTTGGCCGAAAAAAATAAAAAAAAAATAAAAATTTTTATTTTATTTTTCAAATTACCTTTTTACCCTTGAAATATAGCCGTTTTATAGCCGTTGAAAGGGTCTTTTTCGTCATTTCTCTTTCCCATTTTTTCCTATAAATTGGCCCTAAGTTCTCACATTTTTCTCACAACTCAAATTCTCTCATTCTCTCATATTCTCTAATCTCTAATCTCTCAATTATTCATTTATTAGTTTTTGCAATTTGCTCATATTTTAATTTTTATTAGTTTTTGCAATTTTTAATTCATATTTCCAATTTTCCAAATTCCAATTTCCATACTTCAATAAGTCTAATTTTTCTTATATTATAATTTTATTGTATCAAAATTGAATTAATATTTGAAATGTTAACAAACAAAAAAATTGAATTGAATTATTGATATTAGAAAAGTTAATTAAAAACAATTATATTTATAATTATTTATTTGAAAAGTTAAATAAAAAAAAAAAAAAAAAAAAAAAAAAAGGAAAATCGGGCTAACCCGGCCCAACCCGCCACCTAACCCGGCGGGTTAGGGCTGGCGGGCCGGGCTGGGCCAGCCATTTTGGGGAAAATGGCGGGCCTAACCCGGCCTGCCTTTGTTGGCGGGCGGGTTAGGCCCAGCCCGCCAAACAAAGTAACCCGCCGCGGGCCGGGCCGGGCCGGGCCGGGCGGGTTACTTTTCCACCTTTACCCTCATATGCTCAAAATGATCGAGTACATGGAGAGGCTTGAGACTTTGGGGTTTGGGTTGGATGCAGAATTACAACTGGATTTAATTCTGCAATCTTTACCTGATTCTTTTTCGCCGTTCATAATGAACTTCAATACGAACACGATGGTGAAGTCCCTGTCAGAGCTTCTGAACATGCTGAGAACTATAGAGCAGGACATGAAAAGGTCCAAACCTATTTTACTGGTATGTGCTGGTAAAGGGAAGGGTAAGGGTAAGGGTAAGGGAAAGGCTAAGGCCAAACCCAAGTCCAAACCCAAAAGGACAGGGTGCACTTAGGCCTAAGAGTGGCGTTGGGAAAGGCGGGAAAGTAACCTACTTCTATTGCGACAAGGCTGGCCACTGGAGGAAGCACTACAAGGCTTTCCTCGCTAGCAAGAAGAAGTCAGAGGCTTCGACTTTAGGTATGTTCATGATTGAGATTAACTTCTCTCCTTTAACATCTTGAGTTATTGACACAGGATCTGGCACTAACATTTGTACATATGTGCAGGGACTAAGGTAGAGTAGATTACTCGCCAAGGGAGAAGTGGACCTATGAGTTGGAAACGGAGCACATGTGGCTGCATTGGCTATAGGAACTTACTGTTTATCTTTGCCTTCGGGCTTTTTATTGGAACTTCATAACTGTTATTACGTACCTTCTATTTCCAGAAATATTATTTCAGTATCTGCTTTGGATAATATAGGATATCATTTTAAGATTTCTAATGGATTGTTATCCTTTAGTTTGAATGGTATGCTATTTGGAATTGCAAGGTTATATAACCGGTTATATGTTATTGATCTAAACAATAAGGATATTCTCAAGGTTGAAACCAAGAGAGCTAAACATAGTGATCGAAACCAGACATACCTCTAGCATTGTAGATTGGGTCATGTTAACCAGACTCGCATTGCAAAACTTCAAAAGGGTGGAGTTTTGGATTCTTTTGTCATCTAGTCTTTTGAGGTATGTGAATCATACCTTTTAGGCAAGATGACCAAGTCTCCATTTATAGTTATGAAGTGAAAGGGCTACTGAACTGTTAGACATCATCCATAGTGATGTATGTGGTCCACTAATAGTTGAAGCTAGAGGTGGATATTCATACTTCATCACATTTACTGATGATTTCAATAGATATGGTTATGTATATCTTATGAGACATAAATCTGAAGCCTTTGATAAATTCAAAGAATTCAAGAATGAAATATTGAATATGTTTGGCAAAAGTATTAAAGCTCTTTGGTTGGATTGAGAAGGTGAATACTTAAGCTCATGGTTTTTTGAATACTTGAAGGAATGTGGGATAGCATCACAATTCGCTTCTCCGTATATACCCCACACAATTGAGTGTCTAAAAGGAGGAATAAGACCTTACTTGATATGGTTAGGTCCATGATGAGTTTTAGTGATCTACCTGCATCATTTTGGGGTTATGCCTTATAGACTGCAACTCACGTTTTGAACTGTGTGCCATCAAAGTCTGTAGATAAGATTCCATTTGAATTATAGAATGGGTGAAAGCCCAACTTGTCTTATTTAAGGATTTGGGGTTGTGAAGCTTATGTTAAGAAATTGACTTCGAACAAGCTGGGCCCGAAATCCCGCAAATGTATATTTGTGGGATATCCTAAGGAGACCAAATGATACTATTTCTACCACCCAAAACAGCGTAGAATTTTTATCGCTCGTACTAGTTTCTTCCTAGAAAATGAATTTTTTCTAAGAAGTTCTAGTGGAAGAAAAGTAAAACTCGATGAAGTTCTAATACCACAAGATACATTAGACAAAGGATGGGAAGATGTGCCATAAGAGGTGGTTGAACATCTTGAGGAGGTTACTCCACAATTTGTGGATTAAAGTGAACCACCCAGGTAGCACAAGAGCTACGTAGATCTGGGAGAGTACGTCATAAGTCCGAGAGATATGGTTATCTCGTGACTCAACATGGTGATGTACTGGTCTAATAAGACAATGAACCTAAAACCTACGAAGACACTATATCGGATTCAGATTCCATTAAATGGCTAGAAGTCATGAAGTCTGAGATGGACTCTATGTACCAGAACCAAGTGTGTGTTAGGAAACGACCCGGTTGCGCAGCGGAAAACAAAAATTTTACAACTACGGATCGTTCCTTAGAACCCAAAATCAGGGCATAGATTTTTCAGTTTATGCATAATATGAATCTGCAGAAAAATAAATCCAAAGGTTTAGATTTATACCCACGTTTGGAGGCTCCACCAATGTTGTCTCTGAATGTGTTTGCTACCGATCCAAGTGTAGGATCGAACCAAGAAGTCCACACGAAGACAACCACCAAGAACCAAGGAGGGATTTGCTAGATCCTCCTTGGCCTTAAAGAATCAAAGAAGAAGATCAATATTTGATTTTTCAATCAAACAGTGAGTTGGCGTGAGAGAGTGTATAAGGGGCTGCTGTGTTTTCTTTTAAAATTAAAGAATGAATCACACACTATTCTTTTTTTATAGGCAAACCAAGTTGCCCTATTCCCACATGGAATGGGCTTGGGCTCCAACCCAAACACCCCATGTTGCCAAACTCTCCCATGTGATATTTTAATTTAATTCATCATTATCTTAATTAAAATCAATTAATATTTAATTAACATTTAACAATAATGATGATTTAATTAAATATGTGCGAACACACATTTAATCGTAATTTCACTTTTTAATTTTTTAACAAATAATAATAGGCTACGACCTCAGCAAATTTAATTGCACTTGAAATTACCAAAATACCCTTTCGCCTAAAAAGACGAAAACGCCCTTCTTTCTTCTTGGCTCTTAAATTATCTTCTATGTGTGTGACCCATAGGCTCCTCATCATACCGTAGTGTATAGTATCGCGATTAACACCAATTAATCGTCTACTAATACACAGCCCAAGATTGGCCCCTAGCAAGGCATCATGGCCACCGATAGATTCGGATTCAGCAAAGTAGCTACCTGTCAACATATGGTTACCGTACAATTGATCCTTTCATCATACGTTTCTCTCGACGAGACGAAGGCATAGAAATAGTGTCAACCTTCGGTTACTCTCGATATTATATATTCGTTCTGGACCAATGACCCGTATTATAATCTGGATAGAGCACAACTCAATCCCACTGGCCACAGTTTTAGTGTCATTGCCATATACTGAATTGCGCCGTAGATACTTCTCCGTACCCGGAGTGATGAATCCTTTGTCAATCCACCATAGTCTTGATACACTTCTTGATATAGCCAATCACCACCGTACTGACACTCTGAATAGAACTGCGTTAGCTAGTGTCAAACTGTACCAGTCGTGCACAAGGCACTCCGGTGACCTCAGTCTAAGGATCACATGCACCACCATTCGTTAGAGGATTTGTTCCATAGACACTGGGGTTACCATCCATATGGAATCCTCTCGTGGGTCAGTCCAGTGAACTTGCTGCTATATCCGCCTACAACAACACCCATGTGTTGCACCAGGTTGTCACCAAACAACCTTAAAGTGAGATCATCACTGCCTTTCGACAGGGTCGTTCAACACTATGATAGCCTTACCGTATTATCTGTGCCCTTATTTCAGAATAATACTAGGGCTACGGACGTTTCTAGAACGGCCACCATATGCTCAAGGGTTCTCACTATCAAGATTTGAAACACTTGATACCCTCGTCACGGTTCTACCATTCTAAGAGACATATATCAATACATATTGCAATAATAATAATGATTTACGCGATTAGAATAAAATGCCTTTTATTATTGATTAATGAACATTATTACAAAGAGTCAATTCCACAATAATTGATTGGCTCTAGGGCATCTACTCTAACAATCTCCCACTTGCACTATAGCCAATCATTCATGTATTTAATACCAAATGATTCAAGTGCCTTTCATGCTTCTGCTGCGACAGAGGCTTTGTAAGTGGATCTGCGAGATTGTCGTCATTATGCACTTTACTAATCTGCACGTCTTTCCTCTCAACTATCTCTCTGATGAGATGGAATCGTCGGAGTTGTGTCTGGACTTCTGTGGACCGTGGTTCCCTAGCTTGAGCAATTGCTCCATTGTTGTCACATAGATGTCTATAGGATCACAAATCGTAGAAACCACACCAAGTTCAATGACGAACTTCTTAATCCAACTGCCTCCTGGCCGCATCTGACAATGCAATATACTCAGCCTCCATTGTAGATGTCCGCTACAGCTTGTTTGCTTGGAGCTCTTCCAGCTCACTGCACCGCCATTGAGACAAAATACAAACCCTGATTGCATCGATAATCGTCTTTGTCCGTTTGGAAACTAGCATCACTGTATCCTCTTACAGTGAGCTCATCTTCCCTCCATAAACCAAGAACATATCCTTAGTCCTCTTCAAGTACTTAAGATATTCTTGACAGCCATCCAGTGACGCTCACCTGGATCCGATTGATATCTACTACAAGGGCTCAAGCACATAGACATCAATCCGAGTACACAGCATGGCATACATGATGGATCCAATTGCTGATGCATATGGGATCCTCTTCATCCTATCTCTCTCATCTTGTGTTTTAGGACACAATTCCTTAGAGAGATAAACACCATGTGACATCGGAAGAAATCCTTTCTTGGATTCTTCCATACTGAATCGTTTCAGTACTTTGTCAATATATGCACTCTGACTTAGGCCAAGCAACCTACGCGATCTATCACGATAGATCTTTATACCAAGGATGTAGGCTGCTTCCCCTAAGTCTTTCATGGGAAGCACTTGGATAACCAAGTCTTTACCGACTGCAAGTTCGGTATATCATTCCGATCAGAAGTATGTCATCGACATACAACACTAGGAATGCTACTGCGCTCCCACTCACTTCTTGTAACACAGGGCTCATCTTCGTTTTTGATAAAACCGAATTCTTTTACGCCTCATCAAACGATGTTCCAGCTCCTTGAAGCTTGCTTGAGTCCATAAATGGATCTCTGCAACTTGCATACCTTATTAGCTTGACTATCAAGAACGAAACCATCAGGTTGTGTCATATACACATCCTCCTCAAGGTTTCCGTTCAGGAAAGCATTTTTGACATCCATTTGCCAAATCTCATAGTCATGATATGAAGCAATTGCAAGCATAATCCGGATGGATTTAATCATGGCAACCGGCGAAAAGGTTTCTTCATAGTCAATGCCATGAATTTGTTTGAAACCTTTGGCAACCAGCCGTGCTTTATAATTATGCACGTTGCCATCCATGTCAGTCTTCTTCTTGAAGACCCTTTACACCCTATAGGTTTTACCCCTCTCAGGTGGTTCCACCAGAACCACACTTGGTTCTGGTACAGGAGTCCATCTCAGATTTCATGGCTTCAAGCCATTTAATGGATCTGGATCCGATATAGCGTCTTCGTAGGTTCTGGGTTCATCGTCTTATAAGACTAGTACGTCACCATGTTGAGTCCGAGATAACCGTATCTCTCGGCTCATGGCGTACTCTCCCAGATCTACGTAGCTCCTGTGCTACCTAGGTGGTTCTCTTTGATCCACAATTTGTGGAGTAACCTCCTCAGGATGCTCAACCACTCCTTGTGGCACATCATCCCCTCCTTCGTCTAGTATATCTTGTGGTTCTAACTTCATCAAGTTCTATTTTTCTCCCACTAGTACTTCTTAGAAAATGTTCCTTTTCTAGGAAGACACCAGATCGAGCAACAAAATTTTGCGCTCTTCTGGGTGGTAGAATAGTATCCTTTGGTCTCCTTTGGATACCCCACAAATATACATTTACAGGATTTTGGGCCCAGCTTGTTCGAAGTCAATTTCTTAACATAACGTCGCAACCCCAAATCCTAGATAAACAAGTTGGGCTTTCGCCCACTCCATAGCTCATATGGAGTCTTATCTACAGACTTTGACGGCACACGGTTTAAAACGTGAGTCGCAGTCTCTAGGGCATACCCCAGAACGATGCAGGTAAATCACTAAAACTCATCATGGACCTACCATGTCAAGTAAGGTCCTATTCCTCCTTTCTGACACTCCATTGTTTGGGGTGTATAAGGAGGGGTGAGTTGTGATACTATCCCACATTCCTTCATTACTCAGAAAACCCCGAGCTTAAGTATTCACCTCCTCGATCCGACCGAAGAGCTTTAATACTTTTGCCCAACATTTCTGTACTTCATTCCTGAATTCCTTGAATTTATCAAAGGCTTCAGATTTATGTCTCATAAGGTAGACATAACCAATCTACTGAAATCATCAGTAATGTGATGAGTATGAATTCCACCTCTGGCTTCAACTGTTAGTGGACCACATACATCACTATGGATGATGCCTAACAGTTCAGTAGCCCTTTCACTTTGTCCTGTGAAAGGAGACTTGGTCATCTTGCCTAAAAGGCATGACTCCATACCTCAAATGACTGAAAGTCAAAAGGGGCCAAAACTCCATCCCTTTGAAGTTTTGCAATGCGAGTCTTATTAACATGACACAATCTACAATGCCAGAGATGTTTTGGTTTTGATCGCTATGTTTAGCTTTCTTGGTTTCAATATTGAGAATATCTTATTGTTTAAATCAAGAACATATAATCCTATTATACCTTGCAATTCCAAATGAATACCATTCAAACTAAAGGACAACAATCCATTAGATATCTCAAAATGATACCCCATATTACCAAACGGTACTGAAATAATATTCTAGAAATAGAAGGTACGTGATAACAGTTATGTAGTTCCAACAATAAGCCCGTGGCAAAGATAAACAATAAGTCCCTACAGCTAATGCAGCCACATGTGCTCCATTTCCAATCGTAGGTCCACCTCTCCTTGGCGAGCACTCTACTCTGCCTTAGTCCCTGCACATCAGTACAAATGTGAGTACCACATCCTGTGTCCATGACCCAGAGTTGAGGGAGAGAAGTTAATCTCAATCATGAAAGTACCTGAGGTCGTAGCCTCTGACTTCTTCTTACTTGCGAGGAAAGCCTTGCAGTGTTTCCTCCAGTGGCCAGGCTTGCCACAAAAGAAGCAGACTACCTTGCCCTTTCCTATGCCACTCTCAGGCCCAAGAGCAACCTGCCTTTGGGCTTAGGCTTGGTTTGGCCTTGGCCTTACCCTTGCCGTTACCCTTTGCTTTACTGGCAGCAACCAGAAACAGGCTTGGACTTTTCAAGTCCTGCTCTGCAGTCCTCAGCATGTTCAGAAGTTCTGACAGGGTTTTCTCCATCGTGTTCATATTGAAATTCATTATGAACGGAGCATATGAGTCAGGCAAGGATTGCAGAATTAAATCCATTTGTAATTCTGCATCCAAGCCACATCCCAAAGTCTCAAGCCTCTCAATGTGCCGATCATCTTGAGCACAGGAGACCAACTTGGCACCCTCAGTCAGACGACTCCCAAACAGTGCTTCGACACCTTGTACCTCTCATGTCGAGCATTTGTTTCATAAAGCTCCTTGAGGTGTAGAATTATGGAAGAAGCATCCATATTCTCATGCTGCTTTTGCAGCATAGTTGTCATCGATGCTAACATCAAGCATTGTACGCTATCAGCATCATCAGAACTTTTGATAAGTACCTTAACTTCCTGAGTGGCATCAGGATCAGGCTCAGCCATGTATGGCTTTTCAAGGATATCCAATTTCTTTTCTGACTTAAGTATAATCCAGATTACGATACCAGTCTGAGAAATTGGATCCATCCAACCTGTTTTCTTTTTCGATTATCGGTCGCAGGTTCATAATACTCATTTTCGTGAATCTACAATTGCAGAAAAGATAAAGTTATTATAGGTTCATTATTATTTAATATGGTCTTTTATTAAACGATGCTCCCACTATTTTACTCAAGCCAATAGCCCTCACTATAACTCGGGAAAGCCCGTTGGCTTTCCTAGTGGACCGAGATCCCATCCTGCCCATTCAAACCTTCGCTTTGGCGAACAAGCCAAAATGGGTTGATTAGGTAGGCCAACAAACTTAATCCACACCAATTGATAGCTCCCACTATCAACCTCAAATGTGAAAAAGCCAACAGCCAATCACACATTCAATGCTCCAACCATTGTCCTCAAGTGTGATTCTCAGTATCAGTAGAGTGACACTACATGTCACCACGTACACATAATATGTGTACTGCTCTACTATGCCTATGACGCGTTTATCAACCTTCGCTTTGGCGAACGCAAAACCGTCATTTTAAGTCACCCATCACCATTAAGGAAAACTCCAATGAATTTTAACCTCCACTGGTAGAAGTGTACCCTTCGCTTTGGCGAACAAGGTTTCGACGAACAGTGGTTTGATTAAAACCATGGTGATGGAAGGCAGAGTGACTTAATAACTTAGTTGAGGGTTTGTTATTTAATGTCTCATCAGATTATTATCTTTGTTAGAATGACATTGTTTGGCAGTTATTCAACATTCAACCTTAGCATGCATTCTAAACAAATATTAAACGTGCCGGTACATGGCCTAACTAAAACGATCTCCTCGAGCTTAGAGGGATCGGTGGGTCACCTAGGGATCCTGTAACAAATATCTTGAGTCTTCAAGTATGGTTGCCTCGTCCTTCGCTCCGTCTCCAGGTACATTACAAAACATCATTCTAAATTTACAATAAAATTAATATTAAACTAATTTTACATCAACATTTAGAAACCTCGATTTACTTCGAGGGAAGAGATGAGAAAAAATGTACATTAAGAAGAGAGAGAAGGCAGGACACGCAGGCCCTATTTAAAATATTACAGCCATACATACCCAAAATAATTTAAAACATTCACCCTTAGGTCTAAGGCTCATGTCCCGCGCACACTGCATATCACACAAGTACAAAGCATACTTTCAAAAACAATCATTTTTGAATTGGGTGGGTTAATTAATTAATTACCCTCTTAAATGTGCAGAATGTACTTGGCTTTATAGGTTATTAAAACTGCAGATTAGTCCCTTTCAGGAAAAAAAAATACAGAATGGGAAACTACATCCTTCGCCGCGGCGAAGGTTTTATCTTCGCCGTGGCGAGGATTTAAGTATGCATTTCGCTCTGGCTTACTTCGCCGCGGCGAAGGTTTTATCTTCGCCGCGGCGAGGATTTAAATTAGGTCTAGCCGCCACAGATTTCGCCGCGGCGAAGGTTTTATCTTCGCCGGGCGCAAACTGTCCAAGGCTCCTCGCCGCGGCGAAGCTAAAGCTTCGCCGCGCGAAACCTGGAAATCCCCAATTCCTACAGTTCACGTTTTTGCAGTTTTGTTGTATAAACACTAATCCAATCAAATCAACGCACACGCGTTCAACCAGGATATTAACCAACCAATATAACTTCATCACACATTTTAAACAGTTTATCATTTGAATCATTCATGCATAAACTGATTTTTCAGATTTTACAGATTTTTCAAAACGGGTTTTTCATGGCAGATTCATCAAGGCAGCATGTTATCAACAATACATGTATCAACCATTCAATAACTGTAAATCTAGTACCCTAAGGCTCTGATACCACTGTTAGGAAACGACCCGTTTGCGCAGCGGAAAACAAAAATTTTACAACTACGGATCGTTCCTTAGAACCCAAATCAGGGCATAGATTTTACAGTTTATGCATAATATGAATCTGCAGAAAAATAAATCCAAAGGTTTAGATTTATACCCACGTTGGGGCTCCCCATGTTGTCTCTGATGTGTTTGCTACCGATCCAAGTGTAGGATCGAACCAGAAGTCCACACGAGACAACCACCAAGAACCAAGGAGGGATTTGAGATCCTCCTTGGCCTTAAGAAATCAGAAGAAGATCAGTATTTGATTTTTCAATCAAACAGTGAGATTGGCGTGAGAGAGTGTATAAGGGGCTGCTGTGTTTTCTTTAAAATTAAAGAATGAATCACACTCTATTCTTTTTATAGGCAAACCAAGTTGCCCTATTCCCACATGGAATGGGCTTGGGCTCCAACCCAAACACCCCATGTTGCCAAACTCTCCCAATTTGATATTTTAATTTAATTCATCATTATCTTAATTAAAACAATTAATATTTATTAACTTTTAACAATAATGATGATTTAATTAAATATGTGCGAACACACATTTATCGTAATTTCACTTATTTAATTTTTTAACAAATTAAATAATAGGCTACGACCTCAGCAAATTTAATTGCACTGTGAAATTACCAAAATACCCTTTCGCCTAAAAAGACGAAAACGCCCTTCTTTCTTCTTGGCTCTTAAATTATCTTCTATGTGTGTGACCCATAGCCTCCTCATCATACGGTGTGTATAGTATCGCGATTACACCAATTAATCGTCTCACTAATACACAGACCAAGATTGGCCCCTAGCAAGGCATCATGGCCACCGATAGATTCGGATTCAGCAAAGTAGCTACCTGTCAACGATATGGTTACCGTACAATTCGATCCTTTCATCATACGTTATCTCGACGAGACGAAGGCATAGAAATAGTGTCAACCTTCGGTTACTCTCGTATTATATATTCAGTTTCTGGACCAATGACCCGTATTATAATCTGGATAGAGCAACAACTCAATCCCACTGTGGCCACAGTTTTAGTGTCATTGCCATATACTGAATTGCGCCGTGAGATAACTTCTCCCTTACCCGGAGTGATGAATCCTTTGTCAATCCACCATAGTCTTGATACACTTCTTGATATAGCCAATCACCACGTACTGACAGCTCTGAATAGAACTGCGTTAGGCTAGTGTCAAACTGTACCAGTCGGTGCACAGGCACTCCGGTGACCTCAACTAAGGATCACATGCACCACCATTCGTTAGAGGATTTGTTCCATAGACACTGGGTTACCATCCTATGGATCCTCTGGTGGTCAGTCCAGTGAACTTGCTGCGGTATATCCGCCTACAACAAGCACCCATGTGTTGCACCAGTTTTCACCAAACAACTTAACAAGTGGATCAGTCACTGCCTTTCGACAGGGTCTTTCAACACTATGATAGCCTTACCGTATTATCTGTGCCCTTATTTCAGAATAATACAGGGCTACGGACGTTTCTAGAACGGCCACCATATGTGCTCATAGGGTTCTCCTATCAAGATTTGAAACACTTGATACCCTCGTCACGGTTCTACCATTCTAAGGACATATATCAATACATATTGCAATAATAATAATGATTTACGCGATATAGAATAAAAGCCTTTTATTATTGATTAATGAACATTATTACAAAGAGTCAATTCCACATATTGATTGGCTCTAGGCATCTACTCTAACAGTGTGTTCTCTGGTGGATCCACCTGAAGGGATAAAACCCATAGGGTGTAAATGGGCTTCAAGAAGATTAACATGGATGCAAAGTGCATACATATAAGGCCACGACTGGTTGCCAAAGGTTTCAAACAAATTCATGGTATTGACTATGAAGAAACCTTTTCGCCAGTTGCCATGATTAAATCCATTCAGATTATGCTTGTAATTGCTGCATATCATGACTATGAGATTTGGCAAATGGATGTCAAAATAGCTTTCCGTTCGAGGAAGTGTATATGACACAACTCGATGGTTTCGTTCTTGATAGGTAAGCTGACAAGGTATGTAAGTTGCAGAGATCCATTTACGGACTCAAGCAAGTTTCAAGGAGCTGGAACATTCGTTTCGATGAAGTCGTAAAAGAATTCGATTTCATCAAGAACGAAGTTGAGCCCTGTGTTTACAAGAAAGTGAGTGGGAGTGTAGTGGCATTCCTAGTGTTGTATGTCGATGACATACTTATGATCGGGAATGACATACCGAACTTGCAGTCGATAAAGACTTTGTTATCCAAGTGCTTCTCCATGAAAGACTTAGGAGAAGCAGCCTACATCCTCGGAATAAAGATTTATCGTGATAGATTGCGTAGGTTGTTTGGCCTAAGTCAGAGTACATACATTGACAAGGTATTGAAAAGATTCAGTATGGAAGAATCCAAGAAGGGATTTCTTCTGATATCACATGCTGTTTATCTCTCTAAGGATATATGTCCTAGAACACAAGATGAGAGAGATAGGATGAAGAGGATCCCATATGCATCAGCAATTGGATCCATCATGTATGTCATGTTATGTACTTGGATTGATGTCTCATGTGCTTTTAGCACTTGTAGCAGATATCAATCAGATCCAGGTGAGCATCACTGGATGGCTGTTAAGAACATTCTTAAGTACTTGAAGAGGACTAATGATATGTTCTTGGTTTATGGAGGGGAAGATGAGCTCACTGTATGAGGATACAGTGATGCTAGTTTCCAAACAGACAAAGATGATTATTGTTCGCAATCCAGGTTTGTATTTTGTCTCAATGGGGGTGTAGTGAGCTGCAAGAGCTCTAAGCAAAGCATTGTAGCAGATTCTACAATGAAGGCTAAGTATATTGCATTATTCGATGCGGCTAAGAAGACATTTTGGATTAAGAAGTTCATCGCCGAACTTGGTATGGTCTCCACAATTGTTGATCCAATAGATGTCTATTGTGACAACAATGGAGCAATAGCTCAAGCTAAGGAGCGACAATCTCACCAGAAGTCTAGACATATACTCAGACGATTTCATCTCATCAGAGAAATGGTTGAGAGAAAAGATGTACAGATTAGTAAAGTGCATACTGATGACAATCTTGCCGATCCACTCACAAAGCCTCTGTCGCAGTAGAAGCGTGAACAACACTTGAGGTCATTTGGTATTAAATACATGAATGATTGGCTATACTGCAAGTGGGAGATTGTTAGAGTAGGTGCCCTAAAGTCAATCAATTATTATAGAATTGGCTCTTTGTAATAATGTTCATTGATCAATAAAAGGCAATTTATTCTCTATCGTGTAAATCATATCTATATATATTGATATATGTCCTTAGAATGGTAGAACCGTGATGAGGGTATCAAGTGCTTCAAATATTGATAGTGAGAACACTATGGGTACATATGGTGGCTATTCTAGAAACATCCGTAGCCCCAATATTGGTTGACCAAGGGCATAGATAATACGGTAAGGCTATCATAGTGTTGAACGACCATTCAAAAAACAGTGACTAATCTCACTTGTCAATGTTGTTTGCTGACAACCTGGTGCAACACATGGGTGCTTATTGTAGGCAAGTTCACTAAACTGACCCACTAGAGGATTCATATAAATGGTAACCCTAGTGTCTATGGAATAAATCTTCTAACGAATGGTGGTGAGATCACCGGAGCGCCTTGTGCATCGATTGGTGTAGTTTGACACTAGCCTAACGCAGTTCTATTCAGAGCTGTCAATACCGTAGTGATTGGCTGCATTGAGGAGTGTATCAAGACTATGGTGGATCGACAGAGGATTCATCACTCTTGGGTATGGGAGAAGTTATCTCATGACGCAATTCAGTAAATGGCAATGACACTAAAACTTTGCCATGGTGGGATTGAGTTGTTGCTCAATCTAATTTATTATTCTAGTCATTGGTCTAGTAACTGAATATAAACATATCGAAAGTAACTGAGGTTGACACTATTTATGTACCTCAGTCTCGATGAGATAATAGATGATGAAATGATTTGATTGCACGGTAACCATATCATTAACAGGTAGCTGCTTCGCTGAATTCGAATATATCGGGTAGCCATGATGCCTTGCTAAGGGCTAATCTTGGTCTGTGTGTAGTAAGACGATTAATTGGTGTTAATCGCGATACTACACACTGTCGGTATGATAAGAAGCCTACGAGCCACACACAAAAAAGATAATTTAAGAATACGTTTGTGCAAGGGGCGTTATTGTCTTTTAGGGAGAAATGGTATTTTGGTAATCTCACAATGCAATTAAATTTGCTGAGGTTGTTGGCTATATTTAATTTGATGTTAAGATTAAATAAGTGAGATTATATTTAAATTTATGTGCACATATATTTAAATGAATTATTATTATTAATAAATGTTAATAAATTTTATAAATATATTAATTTAGTTTAATTAGAATAATAATAATTAAAATAAAATATCATGATTGGGAGTGTTTGGACATAGGGGTTGTTTGGGTTGGAGCCTAAGCCTATTCCTCATTGGAATAGGGTTCACATGCACTATATAAGTGCATGTGTTTTGTGATTTTAAACATAGAGAGAATTTATTTTTATTAAAAGAAAAACAACTTCCTTTCTCTCTACATCTCACGCCACCCTTGGTCATTGAATCAAATTCTCTTTGATTTTGTTTTGGTTCTTGAAGCTAAAGAGGATCTAGCAAATCCTTCTTTATCTCTTCGGGTTGTCTTCGTGTGGATTACCACTAGTTCGATTATATTTTGAATCGGTAGCGAACCCAGTCAGAGACAAATTTGAAGGAGCCTCCAAACGTGCTTATGAATTCTAATCTTTACTCTGATCATCCATATTACTGCAGATTTTTTTATTTAACATATTATCTATAATATATGTACCCTGATCTTGGCTTAAAAAGGAATCAATCGTTGTTTTTTTTTTTTTTTTTTTTCCGCTGCCATGGGTTAGATCGTTTCCTAACAATGCCAACATATTTTACTTCAAAAGTTTAAATATTTTTTCTCATCTTCAAAGTTTATGTTTCTATTATCATCGAACTTCTTAATCAAGTATTTAGTTAATCTAGGTTTCCCTATCCTTGTATTTACTTTTTTTCTTTTTTAAGCTAGAATTTTATTATGTTTGATATAATTTAGTTTAAATTTGTCAATTTATTAGTTCTTGCATTATTTAGACTAATAAAATTTAAAATGTTATTTAGTAACATTTAATTTAATATCAAAGGTAGAGGTGGAACAAATGGGCTGGGTTAGGCGGGTCAACCCTAACCCGGCCCACAATGAAGAGGGTTAAACCCGGACCGCCAATAAGGCGGGCCAGGTTGAACCCAACCTGGTAGCAACCCCTGGGGGGCCGGGTTGCAAAATGGCTGTTTTGTCCTTTCTAAAGAAAGGACCACCAACCCGCGGGTTGGCTGTTACACACCAACGGCCAACCCGCCGGGTTGACCTGCGGGTTGGCCAAAAAAAAAAAAATAAAAAAAAATTGAAAATTTTATTTGTTTTTTCAAATTACCCCTTTACCCTTGAAATATAGCCGTTTTATAGCCATTGGAGGGGTCTTTTTCGTTATTTTCTTTTCCCATTTTTTTTCTATAAATTGGCCCTAAACTCTCACATTTTTCTCACAACTCAAATTCTCTCATTCTCTCATATTCTCTAATCTCTATTCTCTCAATTATTCATTTATTCTCTTAATCTTTTTGTTATCAATTTGCTCTTATTTTAATTTTTATTAGTTTTTGCAATTTTCAATTCATATTTCCAATTTTCCAAATTCCAATTTCCATATTCCAATTCTCTTTCTTTAATTTTTATTTCTTCTACATCAATTTTTTTTTTCAACTACAATGGATAGATATTTCTCTCCCATCAATTTCAATGATGAAGAAAACTACTATCCTAGTCCTAGTCCCGCTGATTTTACTATGAATGCAGGAGATTCAAATAGTCCCGCTGTCCCAATCCCAGTCTCAGAATCCGATACACCTCAAAATATGCCGTCGATTCCAACAGCTCCCGGTGGTTCTAGAAGTCGTCCTCGTAATCGTCGTGCTCGTCCAACTTCATCTCAAGCTGAGGCGGGATCATCAACTGCCGTCGAAAGCGAAGACAGACACACATCAGACGTTTGGGCGCATTTCGACAAGTTTTACGAGACAGAAAATGGCGTTCAAGTCAAGAAAGCGAGATGCAAATACTGTGGAAATATTTATAAAGCTGATTCAGGTAATGGTACTAGTACTTTAAAAAGGCATGCTAATAAACATATTAATCAACATGGAAATAGAGAAAGCAATCAAACTCAAATAACTAATATGGGTACTACTTAGCGTTATAATTCTGATGTATATAGGGAACAGTTAGCTTTATATATTGCTGCAACTGATCAACCTATTAATATGGCTGAAGATAAATATTTTGAAAGATTTGTTCAAAATTCATTTTTTCCAGGATTTAAAAGTTATTCTAAAACTGCAACTAGAAATGATTTAATAAAATTGTTTAAAAAAATGAAATTAGAATTAAAAAATAAAATACATACTTGTCATGTTAGTGTGGCTCTAACTGCCGATATTTGGAGTGGTAGAGCTAAACAAGATTATATTTGTGTGACTAGTCATTATTTTGATAATGAATGTAAATTAAATAAATCTTTATTAGGATTTAGATTAATGGATGTTGATCATAGTGGTGAACAAATTTATAATAAAATTATTGAAGTTTTAGAAGATTATGATGTTGTTAGTAAAGTGATAAGTTTAACTTTAGATAATGCAAGTTCTAATAGTAAAGCTATAGATTATTTTCAAAGTAATTATCCTTTATATAACAATTTGAAGTTTTTTCACCAACGTTGTGCATGCCATGTTATTAATTTAATTGTGAAAAGTGGTATGAAAACAATTAAAGAAAATATTAATAGAATTAGAGATTGTTTAGCTTGGATTACTAGTAGTAATAAAAGAAATGCTGAATTTCAAGACGCTTGTATAAAATCAAATATGTCTCCTAGAACTTTTGCATTAGACATGCCTGTTAGATGGAATAGTACTTATTTAATGCTTGATTCATGTTTACCTTATGCTAATATAATTAGTTATTTTGTAGCAAATAATAGAGGTCCTCATTATTTGGTAGAAAATGATTGGCAAATAGCTAAAGTATTTCATTCTTTTCTTAAAACTTTTTACCAATCCACTTTACAACTTTCTGGTGTGTATTATCTTACTAGTCCATTGGTAATACATACAATTATAAAAATTTCCGAGTTATTTATAAAAAACAAAGACAATGTAATTTTAAATGCACCAATAAAGGCAATGGAATTTTTTTTTTTAAAATATTGGGAACCCATTCATTTTCTTTATTGTTTAGGTGCTATATTTGATCCTAGAATTAAATTAGCAGGTTTAGAAAATGGTTTTGACAATTTATGTGAAAATTTACAAACCGAAGTATATGCCAATCAAATAGGAGAGGTAAAAAATACACTTTTCGAAGTATATTTCCAGTATGAAAACAGGTATGGGAACCCGCAAAGAGGCGAAACATCCAGGGAAGCTGCATCAGAAGAAACAAATGAAGACTTCTACTCTTGGGGTGCACTGAATAGGCCGAAGAGGACCCGAATCCGAAGCACAACCTCCTCTTCAGAAGCTCCACCAACAACAACAACTAATGTACTGTCTTCCATGCAGTCGCAGAGTAATGAGCTTCAACAATATTTGGCAACCCCTGAAATGTTACCAGTAGATCCATAACAGAGAGCCAACATTGATCTCTTAGACTATTGGAGAGCCAGAAAATGTATTTTTCCGGTATTATCAAGACTTGCCTTTGGATGTTTTCGCTGTTCCTGTCTCAACCGTCTCATCCGAACAAACATTTAGTGCAAGTGGAAGAATTTTAAATGAAAGGAGGACTAAACTTTCTCCAAAAATGATTGAAGTCCTCACATGTCTTCGAGACTGGGAACGGTCGCGCCATCAAGATCAATATGAGGTTGTCGACGATATTTTAATAGAATCATTTCAATTTTGTAATATAGATGATACGGATGAGGGAGGTCCTAGTGAACCACCCCCAAATTAGTTGTTTTGTAAAATGTAATTTGTAAATTAATTGTCAATTATTGCACTCTTTTTTCTTTACTAAGTTTTTCTCCTATTGGGTTTTCTTGGTGAGGTTTTTAACGAGGCAATAATTGTTGTAATTTCTTATTTTATTTTTTGATAAATGAATAAGTCTAATTTTTCTTATATTACAATTTTATTGAATTAATATTTGAAATGTTAACCAAAAAAAAATTAATTTAATTGAATTATTGATATTTGAAAAGTTAACTAAAAACAATTACATTTATAATTGTTAATTATTAATTTGAAAAGTTAAATAAATAAAACAAAACAAAACAAAAAAAATAGGGCTAACCCGGCGGGTTAGGATTGGCAGGCCGGGCTGGGCCAGCCATTTTCTCCAAAATGGCGGGCCTAACCCAGCCTGCCTTTGTTGGCGGGTGGGTTAGGACCAACCCGCCAAATTGTGTAACTCGCCGCGGGCCGGGTCGGGTCGGGCCGTGCGGGTTACTTTTCCACATTTAATCAAAGGGGCATATATATCAAAATGATAATTTTAAGATATTTTTATACACAAAAACAAACAACTTAACACTTGTAATCAGACTATACATATATATAATTTAAATATTCAGTTTGTAAACCAATTCAGACTAATTTAGTTTTTAGATAAAAGAACAAACGCTACCATAGTTTATTTAATAATTATGTGAGATTGGTTAATATTAAATGCATTCCAGGTTATACTAAAGATTCACATACTTTAACTAGAAAAGTATTTAAATAAATTTATAGGGATTTTTTAAAATTATTTTAGGGGTCTTAATAATACTCGAATGTTTTTTATTATTTTTGAAGTATATAATGTTTTTCTGGTAATTGTATGAATGTGTTTTATGTTAATCAATTATACCAGGGCTATAAAATGTTACATGATTCACGATTCCATAAAATAGTGTTGAAGGGTTACTGTGATCAACTCTTTTGTGAGATAGTTAAACATAGAATGATAAGAGCTTGAAAATACGCATGTACTTAATTGTTTACTGGGGTTATTTATGGGAAATTAGTTTTGATTTATGCAGTTTAACTTAATTATTTTATAAATGTCTTTTATGAGATCATGTGTATGTTTATAGTGTTTTTAGGTTATCAATGTTTAAAGATGATATTCAAATGAAGAATAATATCGGCAACGGAAAGAGTGACGACAAGAAACAAACGGTTCAAGAATTGGAATTGAAACAAGGAAGTTATGGTGTTTTAAAGTAGAAGTGCAAATCCTAGAAAACGCCCCCATTTGAACATGCTTCAGTATTTTGACAATAACTTGCTCTATAGAAATCAGATTGAGATGATGCTTGAGCCATTGGAAAGCTAATTCAAATTGCTACAATCATATGACTACTTTTGGTCAGATTCGAACGTTATCATGCTTAAAAGTCAATGTCTTTCCAATGTCACGGCATAGTGTCGTAGCACAGCACATTATGGGCAAATCAAGACTTCGGGGCAAAACCAACTGTGCTGAGGCACAATGCCATGGCATAACCACGATTTTGGAATTTTTTACATTAAATTTATTATGTGTATTTCCTATTTTAAGAGTTCTAAACTGAATAGGATAGTGGGAAACACAACCCTAGCACCCTAGTGATATTTAAATATATGTCTTTAGCCACTTTTATGGAGAATAATAGAAGAGAATTAGAGAAGGCTAACGGCAAGAGAAGATCAAAGTGATAGAACTTCTAGAGCTTTCAATTCGCAATATAAAGAAGTTCTTCTTATTTCTTTCTTAAACTCATGTTGATTATTTTAATAAAGATGATTGTTTCTTTCATAATGATTATGAACTAAATTTATTTTATAGGGCTAAGATGTAGGCCAATCTTTATGATTATGTGTTGATGTATTTTTGTTAATCTTCAATAAGCATTCTTTCTAAGTTTTATTAATGTGCTTAATGCTTTTAATTCTGAAGGGCCCGAGAATTGAATGAATTAATGGACAAGGTTGAGATCGAGAGATGATACTTAGTTGGTCTAAGGTAATAAAACCATGGGTAGAGCAAATGCTAGAGATATGTTACCGCAAATTGTGAAGTTTTAGTAATCTTTATAAAGCATAATTATCTTTTAATACTTAAATATGATTTAGAGATATCTCAGGTTAGTAATTAGGAGTTAATCTGGTAATTATTCGATTGGAATTCTAAGGAGTTTGACCTGTAGAAAAAGCTTAATAAGGTTAGCATATATTATCAATATGTATAAGTAGAGTTGGTGTGAAATCTATACCCTAAGTTTAGTCACCTTGCTTTACAATCAAGGGTTTTGTTCAAAGTCTATTTTACTTTTAGTTTTTAATTTTTTTCGATTGATTAGTTTAGTTTAGGTTTTTCTTCATAAAAAATTGGTGAATCAAATAGCAATAAGATAATCAATTTTATGGACAATTGCCAAATTCATTTGTAAGGTTTCTAGAAGAACAAGGTATTATGACACAATACACTATGTTAGGCTCACCATCTCAAAATGGTGTGGCTAAAAGGAGAAACCGAACATTGATGAACATGGTGAGGAGTATGATTAGTAACTCCAATCTCTCGTTGTCTTTGTGGAGTGAAACTGTAAAAACTGTGGCTTATGTACTAAATAAGGTTCACCAACCAAAGCGGTTCACCAAATGTCGTTTGACTTATGAAAAGGTTGGAAACCTAGTTAAAGGCATGTAAATGTATGGGGTTGCCCAACTAAATATATGGTCTACAATCTACATGAGACAAAGTTAGACTATAAATAGTTAATGAATATTTCATTGACCATGTAGAAAAGTCTAAGGGATACAAATTTTACTGTCCATCCTATGCGACGAGAATTGTGGAATCTAAGAATGCAAAGTTCCTAGAGAATAATGATATTAGTGGGAGTAGCTAACCTCGAAACTTAGTTTTTGAGGAGAATAGTAGTTTTGAACCTGCTCCTCCATCTTCACATAGATTGGTTTTGTTTCGTGACAATCATCATGATTTGATAATTCAGGAACAACCAATTACTGAAGAACCACATCATCATAAGGATATTCTTATAGATCTAGTTACTCAGCATTCTCAAGTTGTAGATGTTTTCAAGAGTTAGGAAACCTGCAATTTCTTTAGATTATGTTGTGTACCTACAAGAAGCTCACATCGATATTGGTGTTGAAGATGACTTTATTACATTTTCATAGGCTATGAGTGGAAAAAATCTACATTATGGTATGATGCCATGAAGGATGAGTTGAATCCGATAGCTAATAACCAAGTCTGGGATCTTGTTGAATTGTCTAAAGGGGGAAAGACCATTGGTTGTAAATGGGTCTTTAAAACCAAAAGAGAATCTTTAGGCATTATTGAAAGATATAAGGTCAGAGTTGTAGCCATAAGATTCACTCAAAAAGAAGGAATTGATTATCACAATACCTTTTCTCCTGTTTAAGAAAGATTCATTTCAGATAATCATGGCATTGGAGGCTCATTTTGATATGGAGCTACATCAAATGGATGTAAAAATGACATTCCTTAATGGAAACCTAGAGGAAAAGGCTCACATGAAACAACAAGAAGGTCTCATTTGAGAGGGGATCAATTACTTGGTTTATAGGCTGAAGAAAACTAGATATGGGCTAAAACAAGCCTCCAATGGTAGTTAAAATTTCATAATGTCATTTCTTCATTTGGTTTTATGAAGAATATTATGTATTAATGATATACCATAAAGTTAGTGGGAGCAAAATAATTTTGTTAGTCCTATTTATAAATGATATCTTACTTGCTTCAAGTGATTTGGGCTTACTTCATGAGGTTAAACAATTTATCTCGAAACAATTTGATATGAAAGATATGGGCAAAACTTCATGTCATAGGCATAAAGATTGAGAGAGACTGGTCCTGAGAGTCATTAGGATTGTCTCAAGAAGCCTACATTAATAAAGTTTTAGAGAGATTTTATATGAAGGATTGTTCATCTAGTGTTGCACTTATTGCTCAAAGATGACTGATTTAGTTTGGAACAAAGCCCAAGAAATAATTTAGAGAAATAACAAATTAAGAAAATGTGTTATGTCCTTGCCATTGGAGTTTAATGTATGCTCAGGTTTGCACAAAACCAAACATTGCATATGCAGTTGGAATGTTGGACATATATCAAAGTAACCTAGGATTGGACCATTGGAGAGCTGCAAAGAAAGTCATGTGATACCTTCAAGGGACTAAGGACTACAAGCTTACTTATATGTGATCTGATCATCCAGAAGTGATTGGATATTTAGATTCTGACTTTGCTTGTTGCCTTGACTCAAAAAAGTCAAAATCAAGATATGTCATCTTATTAGCTGGAGGGGTCATTTCATGGAAAAGTGCAAAAAAATCTCTGCTTGCTACTTCTACATTGAAGCAGAGCTTGTATCATGCTTTGAAGTGACATCACGGCTATATGGTAAGGAGTTTTATTTTGAGGCTTGGAGTTTTTGGTCAAGAACATTAAAAGCGAAAGTCATAGTAAACATATCGACATTAAGTATCTAGCTATTCGAGAACATGTGAAAGCAAACGAGGTGGTTATTGAACTCATCAGTACTAGATTGATGATTGTTGATCCGTTAACAAAAGGTTTACCACCTATTGCTTATAAGGGACATGTTGAGAATATGAGACTCGGTTTTATTATGTAGTTTTTATGTGATTGAGATACCCTTTATGTTTTTATTGCCTTTTTTTTATTTGAAAGACTTCATTTTATATTTGTCTTCTCTCATTTAGTTGTATACATGAAGTTTTGAGAATGGCAGTGCATGTTTGAATTTCGTTTGTTGACCCTGAATGAGCATTTGGAAGCTCATTCATAAAGTTATATACCACATATGGCTCTCATTCAATAGGGAAAGTTGCATTGTAATACATGGAACATAATTGCTCTAAAGGACTTATCACCATGATTCAAGCAATTTAAACTCTTTTTGTTTGGGTATGAAGATATTATATCTATGGGAATTTTTTTTAATGATGTATCAATATTGAATTGGCACATATTCAATGTTGAATGGGCGAAGTGGGAGACTGTAAGTTATAGTTATGGCCCACTATCTTTAACTTCTCACTTTTTAGTTATTTGGTAACTACCTATCTGGTAGCGACTCTTCGTTTGATGGAAAAGAAGAATTCAAGGAATTGGTTACATTAATTTCTTTAAAACAAAAATTTTGGGTCTTTGGTAGTCTGTGATTTCTCATCAATTGCTTGGATTAAGACTTTTGAATAGACTAGAACTAAACCCAATTTACAAGCATCTCTTATGGTATTTCAATGGTTTTATTTTCTCACAATAGGGCTTGGAATTTGATTATTATGGCTAGAGGTATGTTTTTTGGCTTCCATTTTTATATTTTAAATTAATGATATTATAGATGGTAAAAATCTATGGTTGCGGAAAAGGACTAATCTTGTGAGGTTAAGGTCATTGATGATCTGTTGAACCTGTACACACAAATAAACAAGCGCAAAGCTTATGGAAAACACTAGTACGGTGTCTACCATAGACACTCTGACGCTTAAGTCAACAATGCTGAAATAGGCTATTTAGTGAGAGCTAAGAAGAGGAAGGGTTACTGAAGTCTGATTAGAGACTATAGCTACGACAAAGGTGTATAATTCTTAGGAGCTAATATATGGTATTGAACAATGGGTGCTTAATGAGAGGCAAGACCTTTACTTATATAGCGGACATAAGATCTTCTAATCCTAGTCAGACTTTGAGTCCATAATAGTTGATTTCTAGTAAACAAGAAAGACTTGTTTTACTTACCTTTGTAGAAGTGAGAGTGCTAATTCATATAAGATTCAGGATCTTAGGTGAATTAGGATAAAGATAGAATAAGAAGTAGATGTATTAGGGTTTGAGTAAGACTCTGGACCCCTAGTAGATAATAAGGGCCAATGGGCCTGGGCTTAGATAGGCTAATGATGAGGCCCAATCTAGATGACCCAATTTACGGAGGTTGGGTTGGTGTCATGGGTGTGGTCCTTGACATGGATCTTGGTATAGGCCCAACCGAAATTGGGCCATGGCCTCAAGCTACTTAGTAGATGTTTCATGCTAAGGCCTGGTAAGGCCCAAAATGAGTTTTGGCCTATACAATTAGCCCTCCACTCTCTATGTTAAGAAGTACTTAGCTTGAAGAGTAATCCAATTTGAGTGGAGGTAACTTGGGCCAAATGAAGGTGTACTAGGCGAATAGCGAGAGAGTACCTTGGATAAGCAAAGGTGCTTCTTATTGAGGAGGATGCAAGATATATCCTTTTTAGATGTCCCTACTTGGTCAACCAGGCCGAGTGGGAGGATGCTGTAAGTACCTTTAGTGGATGTCCCCACTCGATCGACTGAGCTGAGTGGAAGAATGTGAGCTATGTCTTTTGTAGGGTCCCCATTCGAAAAGCTGAGTTGAATGGAATTGCTGATTTGGTGAAGTAGATTCCATCTTTAGTTTACGCGAGTTAAACTCGAGTAGAGGTTGAATGACAGTACTAGGCCGAATGGAAGAATATTAGGTTGGATGGTGTGTTAAACAGTAGAAAGATACCTGACATACCCTATAGATGTCTTCACTCGGTCAATTGAGCTGAGTGGGATTATAACTATCAAAGGTGCCAATGTCATACCAATCAGCTAGTACTGTCATGTAAGTATGTGATCACGTAAGCTCAATTACAGCCACTCAGCAAATCGAGTAGAATGGAGACAAGGGATGTCTTCGTCTTAGAGGAAAAACTTCAATTGCACATGGTGTCCTAATACGTTGAATCGGTTTGGTTTTGACCCATACGCTTGACCGAATCATACAAGTTTTTTATCAGTGGCTTGCACAAACGACACATGTATGACTAGATGAAAGCCATGGGTGGGAAAATGGAAAGTCGAATTTCTCTAAACGTTATATGGTTTCACCACCTGTCCCTTGGTGAAAGGACATGCCTTTAATGCCCACCAGTTACTTTTGTAAGGCATTAATTACATCTTTTTAAATCATCTTCTTCGTTATTCGAAAGCAAAAAAGAAAGAAGGGAGATGACTTACAGAGAGATTCGGTTCTACTTAGGAGGTTTTTTGACACAGTTGCACGATAATTTGCTCTTTGTTTCTTCTGTTTGTTTGTTTCGCCTTCTCTGTAGGTTCTTCATAAGTTTAGACTTGTTTTGGGGTAAAAGTTGTAGATTTTAAGAGAAAAATTGTGAAGAAACAAAAAGTTTTGGATTTTAGTTGGAGGTCTTCGAGAGAGGATTTTGCGGAGACGAAGCATCTGTATGAATTTTTGCGTTTTTCTTCAAAGGTTTTGAGCCATAACTAATTCTAGATCGAATATTAGGTTGTTTAGGAGGATTTTTGTTGACATTGGTCAATTTTGAGGAGAATTTGGGGATTGTTTTGCTGAGATTGATAGGGATTGGGGATTTTGGAGGAAAGAAGATAAGTTTAAGTTACCCTACTATCTCACTCAGCGTGTCTCGGTTTGCTTGGATGAGTGGAGTGATTTTTGAAGGCGTGAATATTAGTCTAGACCTAGTGGGGAAACTTAATTGTGTTTAGGCCCTTAAGGCCAAGTAAGCTTTTGAGATCATGTGGAGTTTTGAGGTTGGCACCATTCGATCACTTAGACTAAGTCGAGTGAGATGAAACTGTTAGCAAGTGATCGGGTATACGCAGCGGAAAAACACAGTTTCAAAAACAAATAAAAACCGATCAAATGCTTAATCCCAAATCTGGGTATAGATTATAGTGTTTATAAATTATGCATTACAACAATATAATAAATCCATACAAGGATTCAAAATGCTTACACACGTTTGGAGGCTTCTCCAAATATCTCTGGATTTGATTTTGCTACTCGATTCAACATAGAAACACACTCATGCTATCCACACGAAGACAATCCGTAGAACCCTTGATTATTTTGCTAGAATAACCAAGGGCTTCAAGAGTCAAAGAAATAAAAACACGAAAAAAAAAAATTTCTTTTTCAATCAAGAGTGAAACGTGAGAGAAAGAGAGCTTTTGTGTGGCTAGGGTTTTAATTGAGTGAATAATTCTCCTATGTTTTTAATTTTAAGTTGGACTTATATAGTACAACAATTAAAAACCCTATTCCACTTAGGAATAGTCATGGGCTCTAACCCTAGTTCACCCTTGCAACCAAACACCCTTTAATTGGTATTTTAAATTTTAATTAATTATTATTATAATTAAAATCAATTAATATATATAAACAATAATATATTAACATTTAATTAAATAATAATAATCCATTTAAATACATGCGCACATATATTTAAATATAATCTCACTAATTTTAATATTGATATTAAAATTAAACACAAGCAACAACCCCAGCAAATTTAATTGCACTATGAGATTACCAAAATACATTTTCATCCCAAAAGATGAAAATACCCCTTTGAATGATCTGTTTGGTGTGTGGAACGATTAGGGTGACTGGTTCATCATCTTCGAACTAAATGATTTGTTTGGTTGGTGTTTATGAATGGGATGAGCGGGCTTCAGGGTTATGACTAGATCAGAAATATCATTTGGCAGACGAGTGGCTCACCCCACTGACTTCGGAGCTACCAGAGATGATGTTACAAAACCCTTTCGGGGTTGGTTCTCGTGGAAGGGAAGATGGTTCTCTACCTTTGCTTCTCTAATTGATGCTGTTTTTGAGTTTTTGGTTAGTTGGTCCCAAAGGTGTCATTTCTTCAATAAGGTTGCAACCTCTAAACAAAGAGCGAGGCAATCAACGGTGTTCTGACCATGATCGCCGTGGAACTCACACCACTTTGAGGTATCTCTAATGATCTCAAGATTGAGCTTGGCTAGCCACTTCATTGTCTGTCCCACCCATTTCATGATTGCTACTATTTAGGTTGGCTCTATGTTGTGGATTTATTTTGGGACGGTGAATGGGGTAGAACTGGATGATTGGTTTGCATGTCGAGCCGATTGGTAATCATTCGGTCTCCTGTTGTTTCTACTGGAGTCGCATGGTGGAGATGGGTAATGTGGCTCATATTAGAGAGGTTTAGGGAGTTTGTCATTCCACCTTTGACGGCGGTCATCATAAGAGGTGTGTCTGATTTGGCTCATCTCATCCTCTTTCTTGATTTGAGTGATGGCTCGGGCTAGAGCATCCTCCACAGTGTGATAGCCAAGTTTGGTAAGGTCCTTGTAGAGTTCTCCATCAAGGAAGAGTCATTTCCTGAAAGTGTCCACTGCTATTTCAATATTGGAAGATGGGATGGAGATGTTTTCCTTATTGAATCGACTAACATATTCTTAGAGTGGTTCTCCCCGATTTTGGTAGACCTTGTATAGATCGGTCAATAGCTTTTCAATTTTCTTATTGTTGGTAAACTATTCAACGAAGGTGCTGGCGAGTTGGATGAAGGAGCTTATGATGTTATGGGGAAGGTTGGTGTACCATTGGAGCATCGGTCCTAAGAGACTAGAATCAAAGCTCTTACACATGTAGGCTTCTCTTAGGTTTTAGAGTATTGAGAAGGCAAACATCTGTTGTTTGTAGGAGGCAATATGATCATCCAGGTCAGTTGTACCATCATAGGGC
Source organism: Pistacia vera (assembly GCF_008641045.1). Classification (NCBI taxonomy): domain Eukaryota; kingdom Viridiplantae; phylum Streptophyta; class Magnoliopsida; order Sapindales; family Anacardiaceae; genus Pistacia; species Pistacia vera. Next base: position 353,322 of record NW_022196248.1, read on the forward strand.
TTTATGTTTGGGAAGATGAATTTATGTGGCATCTCGGCTAGGGCTATGACATCCACAAAAGGTGAGTTGACATAGCTATAGGGTAGGCTTTTCTTGGCTAGGGTTGGTACTCTAGGTATACACCTTAGCATGGCTTCCATGTCGGCTAACTTTTTAGCCAATACTTGCTCAAGGGGTAATGTGATTGATGAAATGTTTGCATTGATGGTGTGGTGGTGAAGGTGTTGTCCGTTCGACATGCTAGGATGAGCTAAGTTCAGAGGTGAGGTATGGGGGTTATGGCCAGCATGGAGAGTTATTTGGGAGCTAGGGTCTCCACTCATCCTTTTTGGAGGAGTGGAGTCGAGTGTGATTGTTCGTGTGCTTTGGCCAGCATGGATGGTGAATGGGGTAGTTTGGGGGCCACTCGACCCATGATGGTGAGTGGAGTCGAGTGGTGATAGGTGTAAGGGTGTCCACTCAACCTATGTGGATGAGTTGAGCCGAGTGGAACTTGGTAATAGAGTGTGTCACTCACATTTAGATGAATGGGTTGGCTAATGGTGGCGAATGTTTGTAATCGCTGGTTTGGGATTATTTGAGTGATTGGATCAAGGGTGAGTGATTGGTCAGTTGAGAGGGGTCATGTTTGCATGGCTGGGTTGGATGTGTTTATTATGGTTGGAGCCAAGCCATCTATTAAAGATGACTAGAGTTGGGAAGATTGAGGGTCTGAAGCCGAGGATCTGAGGTCTGGGGTCATTAGAGGTTACATGGAGTTCACAGGGACCTGAAAAAGGTTTTTTGGCACCTGGTTGAATAGGAAATCGAGAGAGTAGAATTGAGTTACTTTTTCCTGTAGGGTTTGGTTCTCAACCTGGATGTTGGCGTTCTTGACTTCCAAAACTGTGACCTTGTCTGAGTGTTGTTGCATTAACACAGTAAGGGCCTTGACCTTAGCTCTAAGGTCTGCTGAGGCATTGTTTGTGGTTTCAACCATGACGTGATTCTTTGTCGAGCAGATTGTTGAAGGAAGGTTGATTTTCAAAGGCCCCACGGTGGGCGCCAAACTATAGATGGTAAAAATCTACGGTTACGAAAAAGAACTGATCTTGTGAGGTTGAGGCCACTGTGATCTGCTGAACCTACACACATAAAGAAACAAGTGCGAAGCTTACGTAAAACACCGGTGTGATGTCTGCCATAGGCACTCCGCCACTCAAGTCAGTAAGGCTGAAAAAGGCTATTTAGTGAGTGCTAAGGGGAGCAAGGGTTACCGAAGTCTAATTGGAGACTAGAGCTACGACGAAGGTGTACAATTCTTAAGAGCAAGAACATAGGAGCTAATAGGTAGTATTGAATAATAGATGCTTAATGAGAGGCAAGACCTCTGTTGGGATTTATACATTTCGGACATGGAAATTATGTAAAAATGATGAACAAGATCATGGATACAAGGTATAACACAAACATACTAGCATGTTCTTTTAAAGAAAAGGAATAGAAAATTACCTACTCCTTTTTCTACTTAGCTTGAATCTTCTTTCTTGGAGTTTTAATTTTTCTCATGAGATTGAAGAATTTCAAAATGTGATCCACACAAGCCAAGGAAGAGAGAGTCGAGAAAGTGAGAGAAAATGAGAGAGTGATTTTTGTTTCAATTTTTTAAATCAATGAAAATGGTATAACACTTGGTTTATATATCATGGGCACACAGTGTAATTTTAAATTGTCTTGGGAAATCCTCAAACAATTTAAAATTAATCTTGGAAAAATGGCATTTATGTTAAGTCCTTGGTTTTATGATTAATTCATAATAAGCCCATTAAATATTCTAACTCTTTAGAATAAAACCAATGTACTTTTGTCCCAATTATTGAATCCGATTCAATAATAATATTTAATAAATCCTTATTACCCTTGGTTAGTGCTATATATTAATGGATAATCATTTCTCATCAATACATTAATTTGAACGCAACTGTTTACGTTCGAACATCATTAACCTGATCAATGATATGTATTACTCTCTCTCCTTGAGCTTGGTTTTATGTGTGACCATTTTGGTTTACTATGATCTAGCTGTGGGCCTAATATCAGATTCTAATACGTTTCGTTATAACTTTTTATAATTGAAACTGCCACTGATTATGGTAAACGTCTAACAATGTTCCATAACCCTAAACCAAAATAAAGTGTAAACTCCAATGAACTTATTCTGATCGTACGTACTGTGTAGTAAAATCTCTTCGTCATCTAATCTCGATTAAGAATGGTCCATGGTATGTCAAAACCTTTAACTTAATCTTTAATTGAATTGTCAATCGATACAATGAAACTTGTTAACATGAAACTACTTTTCATCTGACATTCATTATACTCTGGCCAAAGATTTCCCTTTTCCAATGTTTATTGACATTCATCTGGAAACTCGAGATTGAACTATTTTGAGTTAACGAATCTCATCTTAACCATCACTTGTCCTTGCACATGAATAACATCTGACTAAACCGGCTTATTACACAAGACATGATTAGTCTCGTGCTTATACACTATATAAACCATATGCATCCTATGTTGAATCCAACCGTGATGTCTCAGGTCTAAGGATTAGTGGTACACTAGCACAATTCTACGATGCATCATTGACCACATTTTTAATGTCCGTGTGATTCATCATAATCGGTCGTATTCGATAAACAGTTTACTAACCGTTTATCCATGCTAATGCCTAGTGACATATCTTTTTTAATCACCCACACTAATACCATCACATGATATTCAATGGAGACATTCAACATGCCTACTATGCAATGTTATTGCCCAATTAACATTACTTGCGTAAGGAATTCTTCGATGATTGATCTTCTAAAGATCCGTGTCATCCGGACTTTTCACATGCATTATTAAATATAATATAAATGAAGCAGTAATCAACATGTGAAATAAGAACACTTTTTATTTATTTATTTATAATACATTCACAAGACATAATGTCCTGAAACCGACAACAAGACTGGTTCCTAGGACATACAATAACAACCTCTGCTTATATGGTGAACATATGATCTTCTAATCCTAGTAAGACTCCGAGTCCATAATAGTTGATTTCTAGTAAATAGGAAAGACTTGTTTTACATACCTTTGTCGAAGTGAGAGTCCTAATTCACATAAGATTCAGGGTCTTGGGTGAATTAGGATAAAGATAGAATATGAAGTAGATGTATTAGGGTTTGAGTAGGACTTTGAAGCGTTAGTAGATAACAAGGGTTCATAGCTGATTCAGGGTTAATACGATCCTTCCACATTCCAACTTACCATGCAATGAAATTTGCACAAGACTTACTGTTAATGGTTTTAACTACTTTAGTTTTGGTTGCAATCCAGTGGCAGAAACTAGTATTATTAATTAATAGATAAACAGAATGTACAAAAACAAAAAGATGGTGTTGCTTGATGCAAAGGGTAGTATTATGACTTTCCGGATCAGCTATGAACCAAACGATTGCTGACAATAAATTTCAGATATCAAGTCATTTTCTTGTACATAAATATGTTTGACCTAGGGCAGTCTATGAGAGACTTAGCGTGTCTTCTTTTATGAATGTGTTTCTATTTTTTCTTTAAAAAAAAAAAAATTAGAAGATAGAAAAATGAACTAAACGAAAACATATTTGTTTGAAGACACAGAAAAAATAAAATGAAATTGATCATTTATATAATTGATAAAACCCTTTCCAATTATCACTTACTTTGTTTGGCTCAAAAATTTTATATTAAACATGTCAACAACGGATTCCTATTTGCAATTTTGTAGCAAAAATCTTGATTTGAACGAAATGAGTTTAGAACAAAGTGAGAGTGAATTAGACGAGGAGGAAGGAGAGGGAAAGAAAGAGAAAGTGCCACATTTTTGTCTTCTATTACAAAAGTTATAACTATATTGCAACAATTATTATTCATTTCTTTTGAGGTTGATTACTCGATTCATAAATTCCAATGGAAAAAAAAAAAGTATTTCATAAACTAACGCATCCTTAATTATTTAAAATTATCTAGGTTCATTTACATTAAACAGAATTCGGGAGAAATTAAGTGTTATATTTTTAGATTAGAAAGTACAAATGTAATTATCAAAATGGAGAGTATTTTTTCAGATTAATAATAAAAATAAACCCACAAATAAAATTATCAAAATGGAGAATTTGTTCTTAGATTAATAATAAAAAAAAATGAAAATAAAAGTATGAAAATGAAAAATGAAAAAATCCAATAAAAATAAAAACGGAAAATAAACAATCCAATAAAAATAAAAATAAAAGTGTGAAAATGGAAAATGAAAAAAAATACAATTAAAAATAAAAGTATGAAAATGGGAAATTAAAAAATATAGTAAAAAAAAATTAAAGCATGAAAATGGAAAATGAAAAAAATGCAATTAAAATAAAAATAAAAGTATGAAGATGAAAATTGAAAAAAATACAATAAATAAAATTACGAAGATGGAAAATAAAAAAATTGAAAGCAATATCTATATGGACAAAAAATCGTCTTGGGCCTGCCAAGCATGAAACATCTACTATAGCCTAAGTTCATGACCTAGAAATGTCTAGGAGATTTCTCCCAAACATATTACACACGGCATTGCTTGTCAGAAACGACTAGTGGAGTGGTGGGCGCAATTGAATTGACTAGTCTCTTCGAATAACGTGGAAAGTATAAGAATATCAGTCACATAAAGACAGTTTCCAAACAATGCCGGCCACTTCGAAAGCTTCCCTTGCCCTTTTCTGCTTGTTGTTTTCCAATCAGATCGTCTAATTATTATCCTCTTTCCATTACCACCACTTCCTTTAAAGTTAGATATCAAGTCACTTTGATGATGTAATTAAGAAGATAATAATTTATAATTACTCGATTAAGACGAAATTAACTGATATTTCATTCCTAAAGTCAGCCGCCAACGTTTTGTAGAAGCAAATGGAAGAAATTGGCATTGTAATTAATGGTGGACAAAGTCAATGACGACCTTTATATGTGCGTGGAATTTTCACACAACATTAAGCCAATCAAAGAAAAAACCAGTATTATTACGTGATTTCTACCGAAATAGAAGAAGAAAATACAAACTAATAAATCAGGTGAAAGGAGGAAAACAGTATGCCTTCACCTTGCGCGAGAGAGTCCTCAGGAGCCTGCTGTAATGGTTGTTGTCCAAATCCTTTTGTTGAGCATCCTGAGTTTCATTCTCTATCTCCCAAGTCTCCAACAACGGCAGCTTCTGCAAGAAAAGAGTTTAAAGTTACCACAACTTGTTCTCTTTTCCCAACAAATGATCATTTCACCAATCATGAGTCTTTGCCGTCTTTACACGAATCATATTCTAATTTCACCAAAGTATTTCCACAATATTCCCAGAATGATGAGGCAGATCGAGTCCGATCCGAACATTATTTCCATCTCTCCTTGTCGAATCATGTTTGTTTTGATTACATTGGACATGGACTCTTCTCTTATACTCAGCTACAGGCCCCTTCGTCATCATCTTCATCACTTCAATTAGAACCACCCTTTTTTGATATTTGCTACAAGTCTGTGAACTTGAATTCTCGAATGCAATTTGGCGGTAAAGAATCGGAATTGGAATGCAAAGTCCGGAAAAGAATCATGGCTTTTATGAACATCTCCGAAGAGGATTATACCATGGTGTTCACAGCCAATCAATCATCTGCTTTCAAGCTTCTGGCAGAATCTTATCCCTTTTATTCTAATAAAAATCTACTCACTGTTTATGATTATGAAAATGAGGCAGTAGAAACCATGGTGGAAAGCTCCAAGAAGAGAGGAGCGCGAGTCAAGAACACGGAGTTCTCGTGGCCTAATCTGAAAATTCATTCGGAAAAATTGATGAAGAAGTTAGTGGGCAAGAGCAAGAACAGAAAAAAGGGACTTTTTGTATTTCCTCTTCAATCAAGAGTGAGTGGAGCAAGGTATTCTTATCTGTGGATGAGCTCGGCTCAAGACAATGGTTGGCATGTATTGCTTGATGCAAGTGCATTGGGGCCTAAGGACATGGATACATTAGGCCTCTCCCTTTTTAAGCCTGACTTCCTCATTTGCTCCTTTTACAAGATTTTTGGAGAAAATCCTTCCGGGTTCGGCTGCTTGTTTATCAAGATATCTAGAGCTTCAGTCTTGCAGAGTTCAACTGGTGCTGCAAACGTTGGGATTGTGAGTCTTGTCCCGGCTATGAGACTATCTCAAGTGCCAGAAGGTTCAACTTTTACTGATGCAGAAACGGAACAAGGTTCAAAGTTAGAGTTACAGAAAGATAATATGGCTACTTCTGAAGAATCTGAATTGCACAAAGCTGAAAGAACCAATGTGAGAGTGAAACATAAGGAGTTATCATTTTCTGAAATCGTGGAACTAGAGACAACCAATGAATCCACCCAATCTTTTATCAGAGAAATCGGCATGATTGATGATGGGAAGACAAAACTGGAATGTAAAGGGTTGGATGATGCAGATTCATTAGGCCTAATACTGATCAGTCATAGAGCAAGGTACCTGATAAACTGGTTAGTAAACGCACTAATGAGTCTTCGACATCCATATTCAGAACATGGGCTCCCCCTGGTCAGAATCTATGGACCAAAGGTAATGTTTGACCGAGGTCCGGCTGTAGCATTCAATATATTTGATTGGAATGGGGAAAAGGTTGATCCTGCACTGGTACAAAAGCTAGCTGATAGGTACAATATTTCATTAAGTAATGGATTTCTAGTGAATATATGGTTCTCGGACAAGTATGAAGAAGAGAGGGAGAGGGTACTGGAGAGAAGAAGTGGAGAAGGAGATAGAAATGCTAGAGGGGTATCAGTGGTAACAGCTGCACTGGGATTCTTGACAAATTTTGAAGATACATACAGGCTTTGGGCATTTGTTTCAAGGTTCTTGGATGCAGATTTTGTGGAGAAAGAGAGGTGGAGATACTTGGCTCTTAATCAAAAGACAATTGAAATCTAAACTAGTAAAATTATTCCTTCATTCTTTTATTTTATTATATATACAGAGACTATCAAATATAGAGCTGTGCACAGCCAATTCTTCTGATCAAACTTCAGTTTTTGATTTATTTGTTCACAGATACAGTGAATAATCTGTGTAAGAAAGAGAATCAATGTATGCAGTTCTTCACTGCCAAGATAATTGATTATGAAAATGTTTGCATGTGTCAAGTTGTGATAATATAAATACTGCTTTAATTTGAGTATCCATATGACAAATTTCCAATCTACCAAAAAGTGTCCTGTTACTGTTAGACTGCAGTCTCGGTCCCCCACATTTTGATAAAAAAAAAAAAATTGGGCTGCAATTTAACAAGTTGGGCCCGGTCTTTGGACTATTTATATAAAAGATGGGCCTTGATGGGCTCAAACTTTGATTAAACTCTGTAATGAATTAAATATAAAAAAGATATAAAATGAACATGAATATGATACAGAAAGGAACATGCTCTTTTAAGTGAGCAAACTAAATCTGCTTTGTTAGTTAAAGTCCAATTTTTCAAAGCCCATACAAAATCTCTTTAAGATATAGTATCATCTACGTGTTTAAAACATTTTTTATTTATTTATTTATTTATTAACAAACAATCCTATCTTTCTTGAAACAAATTTTTAAAAATAATTTTGAAGGACACTCAAACTCATTGGCCTGTTGCCAAAGTCCTCGACGATTGCAAAATATGGAATCATATTTTAAATTTATTAGAATATTTAAATTAATTTTTTGAATTTTATAACTGACAACGTTGGCAGTTGGGTGGTAGCAGCTCACAGTGTCAAATCCTAAATATAATATTTATGAAATTATTTGAAGTATTTCACCCAAAAATGAAAATTTTAAAGCAAATAAAACAGCTCAAGCATTTTATAAGACTAATTGGAAGTCAAAGTAAAATCCCATTATTTAGTTTTATGATTGAAAGATTTGACCTGGTTTATGGTGTATCACGATCCCACTAAATCAAAAATTGAGAAATTATGTTAATTAACCACTATTTTTATGTACTCTTTTAAATCTCTCCAATATCTCAATCCACATTTTGTAATATTGGGTTGGTAGGACGAAGGGCATATAATTTGATGTAGCCTAGTTAGGTCCTAAGGATGATAATGAAAGTAAGTCACTTCCCAACTAACTTCAATTAGTACAAATGAATCTTTCTTTTCATTATTGGTGTGGTAATGAAATTTATTATTTCCTAGTATACAGTACGAGTAGTTGAGCACATTCCAGCTGCTCAAAAAAATTAATATTTTTAGTGTGCATATTGTGCTAGTCACAAAATCTACCAGCTAAATGCATATTATTAAATTTAAATTAAACATCCAGGTTTAGGCGAGCTACCTTCATAATTATTAAATTAAACTACAAGTGATGGTGATTGAAATTTCTAATCTGAAACATTGCGAATTTAACATGATTCTTTATCTTTCATAGAAATTTCAAAAATTGTAATGTTTATAGATGAAATCCTTTCACTTCTAAGGTTGTTAGAATAACAATTAAAAAATTTGAGTGCATCAATTAACTTATAAATGCAAAAGTAAAGAAAAATTAAAAGGGAAAATAACCAAGCAAATAATAGTTTCAATTACATAAATTTTGTTTCCACATTGTTTAAAAATAGAATTAAGATTAATTGAATTAAGGTTCATGATTGAAAGAGAAAATAAAATTTTTAGATACGTATAACCCTTTTAGGTCTTATAGGGATAAATTAGTAAGTAAAAAATTAATAATAATTGGGGTTTAAAAATATAAAACATGGGGGTTCAATAGCATCACTCACTCTGAATTTATTTTATAGATGTTCTAGATGAGTATAATTTAATTTTAACCTAACTTGATGTTTTAGATGAGTATAAAGGAAATATTAGAAAATATGAATTTTTTTTTTTTTTTTTTTTGACATATGCTATTTTTGTGAATGATAAAAAAAACAATTTTGTTATTGAAAGAATTATATAATTTATAATTTTATTTCCAAAACAATTATATACTATTATAAAAAATGAAAAAAAAACCTTATAAATTGGTGAATTTTTAACATTAATAATATATATAATATTAATAATTTTCATATGTAGATATTATTAGACATCCAAAGTCAAATTTCTAACACCTAACTTGTCATATAAATAAATGTTTCAAGTAAGCGTTACATCAATCAATACACGTGATAGAAATTATAAAATTTAATAATGTTTTATGTAAAATCCAATTCCGATCCAATCAATTTTTCAACAATGTGTATTAATTTGCTTCAATAATTTTCATTCAGATAGATGACATTGTTTCCACTATAACATCATGTGGGCCACCGGTTGCGACTGTCAACCGATAACTGCTTACATAATTCCATATGCAACTCATGTGACATTACATTACTACAAAATGCCACCAATCTATTTAACCAAATTAATTTCTCCTAATAGTAGTAAACACACATTTTAATGTATTTACAAATAAATAATTAAAAGAAACAAAAATCTGTATCTTATTTTCCTTCAACTTAGCATAGATACCCGCCCCGCACGCACTCTTCACCAACTACCACTCAACGGACAACAGTGGAGTTTTATCCTACTCCAAAAAGCAAAAACTGCTTTACTCTACCTACTTAGATTCAATTTATTGAAGGTGTGAAACTGGTTCTTATAAATTTGTATATATATCGTACAAGTAATAAATGAGGAAGAAGCCAAATACTAATAGGAATAATATAAAACTTCATGCACGTGATAACGGAGGTGATATATTAGTCAATTTGAAGATTTTTATTTTTATTTTTAAGAAAAATATAGACCTAAAAATTAGATTGGATGGGACATGGGTGAGAGACTATGATAGCAATACGATTGCCATTTGCCAATAAGTAAACCACATGTTCCCACCAGTGGCGGATTCAAGATTTTTGTCGAGGGAAGACCTCCGCGGCTCGGCCATTATTTACGAAATAATTAGTAAAAATTTTAAAAAATCACCAAATCTTAATAAAAAAATAATATAATATTAAGAATTTGAGAAAAAATAATATACATTAACACAATATTTTCTTACTTGAATAAATCTATGAGAAGTAAAATTTTGAGTAAAAGTGTTGAGTAAGCCTTGAACAAAACCTTCTTTTAATATTTTTATTTTTGGCTTTCAAATATAATAATATAAATTTTCATAGAGTTGGTCAAACTTAGCTTAATTAAGCTAAAGTCAACTAAAACTTAAATCAAGTCAACGTTATTTTGCTTTTAATATAACTTAATAAAATAGGAGAAATTTTTTTAGTATAAACATAGATAGTAATTCAAATTTCTTTAATAATTTTGAATAACTGAACGGTGACGTTTAAAATATAGAAAAGTGGTAGGTAAAGGATGAAGAATAATGTCTTTTAAAATATAGTTAAGGTTTTAATTTGAGAAAGCAGGTTCATTGTTAAACAGAAAATACAAAATAAACTCCCAAGATTAATATTTTTTTCTCTCAAATTAGAATAAAAAACCTCAAAAAGAAAAAAAATGATTCAATCCTTAAATAAACTAAATTGAAATGAACAATACACATACCTAAAATCTATAAAACAAAATATATAGCTAATCATGATACTTTGAGTGATGAAAATTTAACAATTTCAGTCTTTAAAATTTTTAAGAGAGAATAACATGAGAAAGAGAAAGAGAGAGTAAAGAATTTGAGGATAAAATCATAAAAAAATAAGTAAAATTGTGTAGGAAAACACTGGAGAGAGTTTTAAACTTTTAATATGATGTGGGCTTGGAATATACATATATTAATAACAAATTTTTTTATAGATCTAGATATACAATATGTATAATAATTCTTATTTTTTTTAAATTTGAAAATATGTCTAAATATATATGTTAATTAACAATTTTTTATAGCCCGTATATTAATAACATTTTTTTCAAATATGGCCTACGCTCAAGGGCTACAACCGCCCTTGGTTCCCACCCTAAGTTTTAGCGAATCTAGAAGTTCTTACCCTTGGTTTCATAAATTTCAAATTCCCCCTTTAAATCAACGCCATTTTTCATTTTTGGGATCTAATAAGTACTATTACCAAATTACCCTTGATCAATAAATTACTTTTAACCCCCAAATTAGCATAATAAAAAATGACTATCTTATTTTCAATTTTATTTCAATAACACCACATTCTTCAATAATTCACTTCATCCCCATCTCTAACCACCCAACCACTGCCGCCACCGCCATCGCCACCCAGCCACTATCACCATCCAGCCAAATTAATAAAATATAGTATGAAGTTTAGTAAATCCAATCAACCCATCATTTCCTAATTTCTTCCCAAATCACAATGGACTTTATGCTGTGCTAACAAACCTCTTATTGTTCTCGCTCTTGACTTTCTGTGATTTTAACCTTTGAATTTTATTCTCTAATACCTCCAATTCCACTCATCTTTCCTCTCCCAAATTCATCTTTAACTCCGCCACCTCCGCATTCCAAGTCTTTGTAATAGATTCCTACTATGCACACCATCTGTTCTATGTAAATTCTCTATTAAAAAAGAATTAACATCTCCCATTTTATTTTTTAAATTATTTATTCTTCTCGTAAATTTGAGAGTAGGATAGTGGTATTGTTCACAAGGTTAGATTTATTCTGATGGCTTTGAGGAAGAAATCATATTTATGGATAAATGTTTTGGGAGAGTTGGGTGGTGGCTTTGGGTGAGGAATTTTGTCAAACAGGTGGTGGGCGGGTGGCTATGGGAAGGTTGGAAACGATGGAGAATCACCGACGACTAGGTAATTACACACAACAGACTTCAAACAGGAAACCACAGATCAACACTAAGGAAATCCGACGATTTGCAGAGACTTGAAATGCGAAAAGATGAGTGGAATTGGAGGTATTAGAGAATAAAAGAGAGGGGTTTTGGTGAGCGTGATGTGAGGATTCAGATGGAAGTGTTGGGGGGTTCGGTGGTGCCGGAATCTGGCTAGATCAGGCCTGAAACGGCGGTTGAATGGGTGGAGATGGTTCACGGGAACGGTGCAAATCCGACCAGAAGAATTCGTGTGCTTAACAAGGCTACGACATGAATTCTTTTTGATGGATGAATAATGTAATTTACAATTCTCAATTTTTACATGATACCATTTCAGATTTTTCATGGTTCTGTTGCCATGGAAGTGTTCTTTTCTTTTTAATTATTTTATATATATGTTTTTTTAATAGATATAGTGTTAATATCTCACTTGTTGAGATTATTCCAAATTAGTAAGGAGCAAACGAGAAGGAGAGAAGAAGAAAGAAAGGAAGAAGAAGAATAAGAAGAGAAGAAAGAAACAAGATGGATAGGTTTTGTTGGGTATGAATGGGGGAAGCTACTGGTCCAACGCGATGGAATTCGGCCAGATCTAATTTTTTGCGACTGTCGTGAAGGAGGGGAGTGACGAGGGGTGCTTGTGCAAGAAATTAGAGATGTACAAGGTTAAGTTGGAATTTTTATTTTTATTTAAGATTTAATGCCATTCAAATTATTATTTTACCCGTTAGATTAAACGATTTTCTGTTAATTTAAAGGTAAAGATATGGAATAAGTGAAACTAGGATGAGAACTTGAGATTTTGCTAATGTTTGGTGGGAACATGTCCTTTATTCTTTGCCAATTGAGAAAGATCTTATTTAGTATTTACAGTTGGCAAGGGTTTTGTTGTCAGTAAGGGTAACATGAAAAGTAAAATGACCTGTTTGTCACCGTCAGTTCTTCATCTTAATAATAGTCATTGTTTGTTATTACGTATTATGCATCTAAAATAATAAATACATAATATTTTTAAAGGGATATTATTAATCAAGGGACAACGTGTTTTGAAATGAGAAAAAAAAAAGAGATACAAATTTCAAAATTACTTAAAAGAGGACAAAATGCAGTTAGAAAATGTTAGATTTAATATTTAATAAGATTAAAAATGGTATTTACTAAATTTGTAATTTTGACATTTTTATATAATTTGAAAAAAAAAAAGTTTAAAACTATAATAATTAGAAAGGTTAAAAAGAAAATAGGGCAGCGGTGCCTGCAACGGCGGCAGCCCCTCTTGCCAAGAGCTAATGGAAAATTAGATGTCATACGCCAGATGAAGAGAAATTAATAGAGATTGCTAAGATAATCAATGACCAATACCATTTCAGTCAAAGAAGGAATGATGTAGAACAAAAGGCAGAGAAGGAGAAAGAAAATTAGTAAGAAGGTATCTGAGAGTGATTGGGCAGATTGCTGGGTAGTGGGTACACAATTTGAAAAAACCAAATCGAAATGCCAAATTCAATTAATTTGAGGAATTTTCCATTATATGCAATACTGAGATTTTTTCTATAATTAGATTCAATCACAAATGTCCAAATACAGAATCCTCTTTCCTTATAAATTACAAATAGTAAATAAAAATACAGATTAAGACGAAAAGGAGGATGAAAAAGGCCTGCCTAACGTCCTCCTCCTGTCTCTTTCTTTAATTATTGTTAAATCTTAGGGACATTATAATTTTAAATCGCTTCTTTATAAACTTACACTTTTTTTCGTATTTTGAATTCTTAAAATGAAAAGAAAAATATTCTTATGATTTCAATTAATATTAACATACTTATTGAAAGCAGTTTTTAAACACAGATTTCATTATTGGAAAGCAACTATAGCATTAGAAATCCCATTAAATGCACACGATAAAAATAACAAAAATGTGTTATTATAATTTGATTTTCTTTCATTTCAGTAAGTATTTCATTGATAATTAAAAAATATCTATATATTACATACACGAAATAAGATTTTTAAAAATTAGGAGGAAATCATAATTGAAGTTGTATACTGTAATTAGATTTTACGTGGATTTGTCATTAATATTTTATGTTTGGACAAAAATAGGTAACTGTTATATAGATAAACTGACAATGCGCTGTCACTCTGACAACTCTCACTAGGTCTTGCCAGCCTAATACTAACAAAGAAATGCATTTTAATTTGTTACAATTTACAATAACAAAAACGCCCTTGAAGTTTTTTAAATAATATCTTCTATCCTTAAATTTGTAGAATTAAAACAAATTATAAAAAAAAATTTTGATAAATATTTGTTAACTCTTAAAAGTATAAATTATACTAATTGACTAACGGTTTACTAACAATAATAAATTTATGTTATTTTATAAATTTTAATAGAATTTTTTGTAATCATTAATCAATCAAATCTAATGGTTAATAATATTAATATTATTTTTTTAAAACTTTTGCTTTCGAATATGTAGTCCCAGTAACATTACTGGTGAGGTAATATCACGGGTAAGATATATAATGGTAAAAGAAGTAAATAAATTGGAACAGGAGGGGCAAATATCAAATAGAGCAGCCAAGAATAAGCATAACAGAAGCTCTTCAAGTCTGCGTTGGAGTAGAGCAAGAGAAAAAGAAAGACCGCTTTTCTAATCAATTAATTTCTAATTTCCATTAAATTTTTTGTTTATAAATACCGAGGACTCGAGGAGCACATTCATGTGAGTCTCACCATTTCTCTCTCCGTCTCCGACTTTCGAGGTTCGTCTTTCTCTGTAAACAACTACCAGCTCAATACACCTGACCATCACACCTACAAGAAAGAAAGCATAGCAACACAAATTTCTATTTGTTGTTGCTCTTGTTTTCTTTGATCCTTTTGTTTTTGCTGTTGTTTTCAGAATCAAAGACTAATAGAAATGGCAAAGAATGTTGGAATCCTTGCTATTGACATCTATTTCCCTCCAGTATGTGTTCAACAGGTGACGATCTCACACTCTTTGTTGTTGTTTGATCTTTCGTTCTTCTTTTTTTAATTTTTTTTTACGGTTTTTATTGTGTTTCAAGCTTTAATTTTTAGGGATTTTTTTTTTTTTTAAATTTTATTCTGGAGGTAGCTGGTTCAAGATGCGGTCATGATTTGAAGTTGGTGGATTGAATTTCAGGCTCTTAAATGTTGGTTGTTATAGAATCTAATGCCCTTCTATTTTATTTTTCAATAAAGCTGCTCGAACACTCTAAACAAGATGAAGCTATTATACGTTTTTTGATCATCATGCAAGACTAAAAGTTAATTTATATCAACATATTACCTCTGGGATGCCTATATTGGTGGGTTTGGTGGTGGAGATTTTTTATAATGATGACATAACCATGATCTTCTTCCTTTGAAATGGAGGTCACATTATTTGACGTTGGTTGAGTTGAGAAGAAAGATGTTTTTTATTTTTATTCTTTCGGGTGGAAAGAACTATATTTGTGGTTCTGTTAATTTTTTGTCAAATTAATTTGCAAGAAGAAAAGAAATAGGTTGTGTTCTAAGTTATGAATTTGGTTCATGAACTTCCATGTTTTTTTTTGTAAACTCATCTAGTTGCCTTTGCATAATATCTTAAATTTTAGTTCATTTTTCTTTCTTTCAATTTGCTAAACAGGAAGCTTTGGAGGCTCATGATGGAGCAAGCAGAGGAAAGTACACCATCGGACTTGGGCAAGATTGTATGGCATTTTGCACAGAGGTGGAAGATGTCATCTCAATGAGGTTGCAATTCCACGTTTGATCCCTCACCCTTTTTATATGATGCTAACTGCAAATAAACCTGTTTTTCTGTTTATGATTAATTTCAAGTATTATTGATATTAAACTCTTTAATTAGATTCAGGTAGTAGTGTTGCTTATATCGTTATTAACCCTTTTGGTGTAACTCTTGGATCTCCAGTTTGACAGTTGTTACTTCCCTCCTTGAGAAGTATAAGTTTGATCCAAAACAAATTGGTCGTCTTGAAGTAGGAAGTGAAACTGTGATAGACAAGAGCAAATCCATCAAGACCTTCCTGATGCAAATTTTTGAGGTATTTTTCCTGGTCTGTGTGCTCTAAGCATCTGAAATATTGCATTTCTTTCATTGAGTGGATGAGGCGTGACTGGAATTCTAAGTCTGAAATGTAATTGTGGTAAATATTTTGGAGAGCTACAACCTGTTTTTTAGTTGAAGTAGATGTATATGTCATCCATAGTTAATCTCAAGTGCGGACTTCCTTTAGAAAGATGTTAGCTGAATCATTTTTTTCAGCTTAACCAAATAAAAAGTCGAAGCCGCAAAATATTAGCTAGCTCTTCTTTTTTTTATTTATTTATTTATTTTTTTTATTCTTATGCACTTTAGGTTTGCACCTAAGATTTTAAATCTAGACAGATAATAAACGAGCAAGTAGCTTAAGGCTGAACCTGGCTTTTGATCGTGTTTAGCTTTGCATCCCCTCTCATATTTACCATTTTTTATGTAGTAAAATTCAGTGACTTAATTCAAATTATTACTGGGTATAGCTCTGTTGCATATTTTCCTCTTTTCATAGTCTGATTCGGTGCTTTTAAAATGTCTGTTCCTTATGTAGTAATATTTTTCTTGCGTGAAATAAACAGAAATACGGAAATACTGACATTGAAGGTGTTGACTCAACTAATGCATGCTATGGAGGAACTGCTGCCTTATTTAACTGCGTAAACTGGGTGGAGAGTAGTTCATGGGACGGACGCTATGGACTTGTTGTGTGTACTGACAGTGCGGTATGAGAAAGTTTCTTCAAACATTACTTTTGTTAAATTTCTTAGTGAGCTGTGATTCCAGTGGGCATGAGTTGCATTTAAATTTACTATTTGCCATTTCACTTGGTGGAATATAAACAGAAATGAATATATCACAAAAATGGGTAAAATTATTCAATGGGCAGTCCAAATTTTATTGTTCTATGTTTTTACGGCATGTCTTTTGTAACAGGTTTATGCAGAAGGACCTGCCAGGCCCACTGGAGGAGCAGCTGCTATTGCCCTGCTAATAGGACCTGATGCTCCTATTACTTTTGAAAGCAAATTTAGGGGAAGTCATATGTCTCATGCCTATGATTTCTACAAGCCAAACCTTGCTAGTGAATACCCGGTAATTGTTTGCAATGCCCTTCGACATATATATATATATATATATATTTATGAATTTTGGTTGTTGATATAAATGAGGGCCATCTTTTGCCGAAGTTTTTTGTTTATAGAACGTTCACCTGATAATTTCATCTTGACTGGTTATGCAAAATTTCCAGATGGATTTTGATTGCATCTTTTGAATACTTTTTAGTCCATGTAATTTGTTGGCTGACTAAGTTGCTGGCCAGACTAGTAATATATTGAGAAACATTTTTAGACACCTCCTCCAATGCTCCTCTTTGGTAGGGCTTCCATTGCACACTGAGTAAACTTTTAGTTGGTATATATATTTTTTGGATAACAAACGAAATCACTTTTTAGTTGGTATATGGTTGCCTTTGACAGAGCAATTACTTGAAATATTTGAATTTCAAATATGAAATACACATAACTGCCCTGCATCTTTGATCTTAACCATTTGCTATTGTACTTGAACTGCAACTGGCGTTTTTATTTTCCTCTAATACCTCATGGATTTCATCTGTTGACAATTATGCTGTAGGTTGTTGATGGGAAACTTTCTCAGACTTGCTACCTCATGGCTCTTGATTCTTGTTATAACTATTTATGCAGCAAGTAAGTCTGCATTTAAAGTCCTGAAAGCATTTTCGTTTCCATATGGATTTTTAGTGATTGATTGTGCTATTTAAATGCCTGATGGCCTTCCTTTTTATAGGTATGAGAAATCGGAGGGCAAACAATTTTCTATGTCTGATGTTGACTATTTTGTGTTTCATTCTCCATATAACAAGGTGCATTATGTTATTCATTATGATTCATCAAGAGTTATTTATTTTGATTCATCGAAATATTAGAATAAGTGAAGCAATTGCTTGTTTCTTACACATTGTTTTTAATCTTTTGAACTACTGCAGCTTGTACAGAAAAGCTTTGCTCGTTTGTTATATAATGACTTCTTGAGGAATGCTAGGTTCCTTCTTTTTCCTTTACCTCTCTTTAGTATTATAGCTTTTAGAATCTTGGTTTCCTTTTTTCTTTTTTTTCTTTTTTTTTTAATTTGATGTACATGTACCTGGTGATTGACTATATTTGCTTTTATTTTCAGTTCTGTTGATGAGGTTGCTAAAGAAAAGCTGGGACCCTTTTCAACTTTATCCAGTGATGAAAGCTACCAAAGCCGGGATCTGGAAAAGGTCTGCTTTGAACCCTGGCTATTAGTATTCTGAGGATTTTTTTCTTTTTCTTTTTGTTTATATATTCTAGGGGACAGTGAGGTTGGTGACTTTGAATTCTTTACGTTTGACAGCAAAGTGACAGTTAATTGAATATCTTCTTCAAGTACCAAAAGATGTTCACTTTCCTCATTTACCCTGTTCCATATATGCTAATAGGTCTGCAATGGCAAGGCACTTTTTGGTTTTCACCTTGCATGTCTCCCTATTAATTTTTCCTATTCCATATATGCTAATAGCTCTGCAATGACAAGTCACTTCTTGGTTGCTACCTTGCATGTCTCCCTATTAATTGCCCTATTACAAATTGTATACAATGGCCAAAGTTTCTTGAATATAAATCACAAAATGTTTAAATGTTGAAATTGGCGCTCCTGCTGATATCATGGTTCTTCAGGTATCCCAACAAGTTGCAAAGCCCCTTTATGATGCAAAGGTTCAGCCAACCACTTTAATACCAAAACAAATTGGTAACACATACACAGCATCTCTATATTCAGCATTGGCTTCCCTTATTCACAACAAGCACACTGAACTGGTAATTGCTTTATGTTTCCTAATTTGACATTCTCGGTCTGTTAGTACATACAGATCCTAATTCTGTTTGATAACTTGTAGGCTGGCAAACGGGTGGTATTGTTTTCATATGGTAGTGGTTTAACTGCTACAATGTTCTCTTTGAAACTCAATGAAGGTCAAAATCCCTTTAGCTTGTCAAACATTGCATCTGTGATGAATGTTGCCGCGAAGTTGAAGTCAAGGACTGAGGTAATTCCCATTGCTCCCTGCAGATGTGCTCTGTAAAGAACAAATATACACACACACATCAACTTTTTGGGACTGTTTTCAAGTATATATAGTTGACGCATCTAATCTAGTCATACAAGGGAGTCCTGTTGGTGTTGATAAGAACTATAATTGAATATATTATGTAAATTATCCTTGAAACTTTTCTCATGGATATGTGCTTTTGATGCAGTTTCCTCCAGAGAAATTTGTTGAAGTATTGAAGGTAAATGAACATAGGTATGGATCAAAGGACTTCCAGACGAACAAAGACATTAGCCTTTTGGCTCCAGGAACATATTATCTCACCGAGGTTGATTCAATGTACCGGAGATTCTATGCTCAGAAGGATGCTGAGAAAACCAGCTGTGAGAATGGTTCACTTACCAATGGTCATTAGTAGTGAAGCAACTCTTTGTGGGTGTCTTGTTAGATGTAGCGGCTCACTGGATGATGTTGACGTTATTGAAACTATCCCAGATTCCATAAGTGTGTGATGTTTAAAGCAAGTGTAGTTTGTTCATCAGCTCAAATCTTTTTCTTTTTAATAAAAGCTCCTCTAAATCCCCTTCTAGTTTAACCAAAGTAGTCCACCGGATTTCGACGGTACGTGTTACGTAGTAGTTAAGATATTGAATAGGTTTTACATAATTGAACATTATTCTCATGTAAGCTTATATTTATGATGAAATAAGGATATTTTAAGTTTTTTTTTTTTTTTTTGTTTTGTTTTTGTTTTTGTTTTTGTATTTGTTTTTTAATGTGTCCTACAATAGTTAAAGCATTCGGATAAACCTTTGACAGGTTAAACATTCAATCTTCAAAGCCTACGTTTAAGCAACGTGTGTTCATGGGTTACTGTTGAGGTTGAGTGGAATTAGTCGGCAGTTGTTCCTATTTTGTAACATTAAATCAGTATGTACTTTCTTCTGTATCTTATCTATGATTAGGTAGTTGTTGATCGTGTTGTAATGTTTGCTATAAATATGAATAAAATCTCAGCAAAGTCTATCTGAGAAGTAATCTCTAAAAGCCTTTTATTTTAATTTGGTATGAGTCAGTCTTGATCAATGCCATCAATGATAACAAAAACAAACACATACCCATCACCCTCATGGCTACTCCTCCAAACACTCTGATAATCCGTGGATTATATAGTTTTCATTAGACTTTTTAATTGGATTTCAGATACTTTCTAGTGCATTTTGATATGAATTGTTGCTTAATTCTTTACATTTCGTGTTTCAGGTTAAAAAGGACATTTTGAGAAAATAAGGAAAAAAAATTGGAAATTTTTGACTCAGAATTTAGTGGATCTCAGAAGTTAGGAGAGTTCTAAAGCAGGATAAAACATGATGAGGCTTGTTCCAAAGGGAGAGAGAGAGAATCGAAGAATCGAGCGAGGAACCAAGCAGAGTGGCAGTTCTGTAAATTTCAGAGCTTTTCAAGAAGCTTCGCCGCGGCGAAGTGAGCCAGTCAAGCACCAGATTTGTTGGTTCTTCGCCGCGGCAAAATTTCTTCTTCGCCACGGCGACTGTCGTAAATTCCAGTTTGTGAAACGCATAGTTTTACTTTGTGCGTGTTTTTCTAAGGATTTTGGGGCGAGATATAAAAGAAACACTTAGCCTTTTTGTCAAAGGTCGTCCAGGAATTAGGTTTAGCATCTTTTGCATTTTCTTTGATTAAGCTTGGAGAGATTTAGCAATTAAAAGAGTGAAGATTCGATTTTGAACCAAGGGATTCATCATTTGGGGAGATTTCTTGTCATTTCTCTTACTTTTCATTACGTTGAACTTGAAGATTATGTGACTTCTTAAATGCCCCCCCCCCCCCAGGAAAAATATTCTTATGATTTCAATTAATATGCATACTTATTGAAAGCAGTTTTTAAACACAGATTTCATTATTGGAAAGCAACTATACCATTGGAAATCCCATTAAATGACACAATAAAAATAACAAAAATGTGTTATAATTTGATTTTCTTTCATTTCAGTAAGTATTTCATTGATAATTAAAAATATCTATATATTACATACACGAAATAAGATTTTTAAAAATTAGGAGGAAATATAATTGAAGGTGTATACTGTAATTAGATTTTACGTGGATTTGTCATTAATATTTATGTTTGGACAAAATAAGTAACTGTTATATATAAAACTGACAATGCGCTGTCACTCTGACAACTCTCACTAGGTTTCGCCAGCCTATACTAACAAAGAAATTCATTTAACTTGTTACAATTTGCAAAACAAAAACGCCCTTGAAGTTTTTAAAATATCTTCTATCCTTAAATTTGTAGAATTAAAACAAATTATAAAAAAAATTTGATAAATATTTGTTAACTCTTAAAAGTATAAATTATACTAATTGACTAACGGTTTACTAACAATAATAAATTTATGTTATTTATAAATTTTAAAGAATTTTTTGTAATCATTAATCAATCAAATCTAATGGTGTATAATATTAATATTATTTTTTTAAAACTTTTGCTTTCGAATATGTAGTCCCAGTAACATTACTGGTGAGGTAATATCACGGGTAAGATATATAAGTGGTAAAAGAAGTAAATAAATTGGAACAGGAGGGGCAAATATCAAATAGAGCAGCCAGAATAAAGCATAACAGAAGCTTTCAAGCTGCGTTGGAGTAGAGCAAGAGAAAAAGAAAGACCGCTTTTCAATCAATTAATTTCTAATTTCCATTAAATTTTTTGTTTAAAATACCGAGGACTCGAGGAGACATTCATGGGAGTCTCACCATTTCTCTCTCCGTCTCCGACTTTCGAGGTTCGTCTTCTCTGTAAACAACTACCAGCTCAATACACCTGACCATCACACCTACAAGAAAGAAAGCATAGCAACACAAATTTCTATTTGTGTTGCTCTTGTTTTCTGATCCTTTTGTTTTGCTGTTGTTTTCAGAATCAAAGACTAATGAAATGGCAAAGAATGTTGGAATCCTTGCTATGACATCTATTTCCCTCCAGTAGTGTTCAACAGGTGACGATCTCACACTCTTGTTTGTTGTTTGATCTTTCGTTCTTCTTTTTTTAATTTTTTTTTCGGGTTTATTGTGTTTCAAGCTTTAATTTTAGGGATTTTTTTTTTTTAAATTTTTATTCTGGAGGTAGCTGGTTCAAGAGTCATGATTTGAAGTTGGTGGATTGAATCAGGCTTTAAATGTTGTGGTTATAGAATCTAATGCCCTTTTTATTTTCAATAAAGCTGCTCGAACACTCTAAACAAGATGAAGCTATTATACGTTTTTTTGCATCAGGCAAGACTAAAAGTTAATTTATATCAACATATTACCTCTGGGATGCTATATTGGTTAGTTGGTGGTGGAGATTTTTATTATGATGACATAAACCATGATCTTCTTCCTTTGGAATGGAGGTCACATTATTTGACGTTGGTTGAGTTGAGAAGAAAGATTTTTTAATTTTTTTCTTTGGGGTGGAAAGAAACTATATTTGTGGTTCTGTTAATTTTTTGTCATATAATTTGCAAGAAGAAAAGAAATAGGTGTGTTCTGAGTTATGAATTTGGTTCATTAACTCCATGTTTTTTTTTTTTGTAAACTCAACTAGTTGCCTTTGCATAATATCTTAAATTTAGTTTATTTTTCTTTCTTTCAATTTGCTAAACAGGAAGCTTTGGAGGTCATGATGGAGCAAGCAGAGGAAAGTACACCATCGGACTTGGGCAAGATGTATGGCATTTGCACAGAGGTGGAAGATGTCATCTCAATGAGGTTGCAATTCCACATTGATCCCTGCCCTTTTATATGATGCTAGCTGCAAATAAACCGTTTTCTGTTTATGATTAATTTCAGTATTATGATGATAAAATCTTAATTAGATTCAGGTAGTAGTGTTGCTTATATCGGTATTAACCCTTTTGGTGTAACTCTGGGATCTCAGTTTGACAGTTGTTACTCCCTCCTTGAGAAGTATAAGCTTGATCCAAAACAAATTGGTCGTCTTGAAGTAGGAAGTGAAACTGTGATAGACAAGAGCAAATCCATCAAGACCTTCCTGATGCAAATTTTTGAGGTATTTTTCCTGGTCTGTGTGCTCTAAGCATCTGAAATATGCATTTCTTTCATTGAGTGGATGAGGCGTGACTGGAATCTAAGTGAATGTAATTGGGGTAAATATTTTGGAGAGCTGCAACCTGTTTTTTAGTTGAAGTAGATGTATATGTGATCCATAGTTAATCTCAAGTGCGGACTTCCTTTAGAAAGATGTTAGCTGAATATTTTTTTCAGCTTAACCAAATAAAAAGTCGAAGCCGCAAAATATTAGCTAGCTCTTCTTTTTTTATTTATTATTTTTTTTTTTATTCTTATGCACTTAGGTTTGCACCTAAGATTTTAAATCTAGACAGATAATAAACGAGCAAGTAGCTTAAGGCTGAACCTGGCTTTGATCGTGTTTAGCTTTGCATCCTCTCATATTTACCATTTTATTGTAGTAAAATTCAGTGAATTAATTCAAATTATTACTGGGTATAGCTCTGTTGCATATTTTCCTCTTTTCATAGTCTGATTCGGTGCTTTTAAAATGTCTGTTCCTTATGTAGTAATATTTTCTTGCGTGAAATAAACAGAAATACGGAAATATGACATTGAAGGTGTTGACTCAACTAATGCATGCTATGGAGGAACTGCTGCCTTATTAACTGCGTAAACTGGGTGGAGAGTAGTTCATGGGACGGACGCTATGGACTTGTTGTGGTACTGACAGTGCGGTATGAGAAAATTCTTCAAACATTACTTTTGTTAAATTTCTTAGTGAGCTGTGATTCCAGTGGGCATGAGTTGCATTTAAATTTACTATTTGCCATTTCACTGGGTGGAATATAAACGAAAATGAATATATCACAAAAATGGGTAAAATTATCAATGGGCAGTCCAAATTTTATTGTTCTATGTTTTTACGCATGTCTTTTGTAACAGGTTTATGCAGAAGGACCTGCCAGGCCCACTGGAGGAGCAGTGCTATTGCCTGCTAATAGGACCTGATGCTCCTATACTTTTGAAAGCAAATTTAGGGGAAGTCATAAGTCTCATGCCTATGATTTCTAAAGCCAAACCTTGCTAGTGAATACCGGTAATGTTTGCAATGCCCTTTGACAATATATATATATATGAATTTTGCTGCTTGATATCAACGAGGGCCATCTTTTGCCGAAGTTTTTGTTTATAGAATGTTCGCCTGATAATTTCATCTTGACTGGTTATGCAAAATTCCAGATGGATTTTGATTGCATCTTTTGAATACTTTTAGTCCATGTAATTTGTGGCTGACTAAGTTGCTGGCCAGACTAGTAAATATTGGAAACATTTTTAGACACTCCTCCAAAGCTCCTCTTTGGTAGGGCTTCCATGCACACTGAGTAACATTTTAGTTGGTATATAATTTTTTGGATAACAAACGAAATCACTTTTAGTGGTATATGGTTGCCTTTGACAGAGCAATTACTTGAAATATTTGAATTCAAATATGAAATACACATAACGCCCTGCTCTTTGATCTTAACCATTTGCTATTGTACTTGAACTGCAACTGGCCTTTTTATTTTCTCTATACCTCATGGATTTCATCTGTTGACAATTATGCTGTAGGTTGTTGATGGGAAACTTTCTCAGACTTGCTACCTCGTGGCTCTTGATTCTTGTTATAACTATTATGCAGCAAGAGTCTGCATTTAAAGTCCTGAAAGCATTTTACTTCGTTTCCATATGGATATTTAGTGATGATTGTGCTATTTAAATGCCTGATGGCCTTCCTTTTATAGGTATGAGAAATCGGAGGGCAAACAGTTTCTATGTCTGATGTTGACTATTTGGTGTTCATTCTCCATATAACAAGGTGCTTATTATTCAATGATTCATCAAGAGTTATTTATTTTGATTCATCGAAATATTAGAATAAGTGAAGCAATTGCTTGTTTCTTACACATTGTTTTTAATCTTTTGAACTACTGCAGCTTGTACAGAAAAGCTTTGCTCGTTTGTTTATAATGACTTCTTGAGGAATGCTAGGTTCCTCTTTTTCCTTTACCTCTTTTAGTATTATAGCTTTTAGAATCTTGGTTTTTTTTTCTTTTTTTTTTTTTTTTTTTTTTTTAAATTGATGTACATGTACCTGGTGATTGATTGATATTTTGCTTTTATTTTCAGTTCTGTTGATGAGGTTGCTAAAGAAAAGCTGGGACCTTTTCAACTTTATCCAGTGATGAAAGCTACCAAAGCCGGGATCTGGAAAAGGTCTGCTTTGAAACCTGGCTATTAGTATTCTGAGGAATTTTTTCTTTTTCTTTTGTTTATATATTCTAGGGGACAGTGAGGTTGGTGATTTTGAATTTCGTTTGACAGCAAAGGACAGTTAGTGAGATACCCGCCCCGCACGCACTCTTCACCAACTACCACTCAACGGACAACAGTGGAGTTTTATCCTACTCCAAAAAGCAAAAACTGCTTTACTCTACCAACTCAGATTCAATTTATTGAAGGGAGAACGTAATGTTCCCACCCAAGGTTAGGCAAAACGATATTTTCTCACCCATCAAGTTTCAAAATGACACTTGTTCATCATTCGTTACTCGTTAGATTCTGTTATGTTTTTTGTTAATATTTTATTGAAAAGACGAAAATACTTTTAAATATTTCACTTTATAAATTTTTAATTAGTCAAAAAGTCAAATATTAAAAATTCAAAAAAAAAAAATAGTTAAACCCACCTAAAAATTTAGGAGTAATACTATAAAATTGTTTAAAGTTAAATAATCTTAATATTTATTTATAATGTCATCAATATCACATCACTATTATTTATAATATTTTCATTTTTACTAATTAACACAAAAAATCAATATTCTTAATTAATTAAATAAATAAATAAAAAAATGTATCTTTATACTTGAACTAATAAATAATTGAATAAAGATTTTGAATTAACTAATTTTAATTTATAATAAACTATTTAAGGGTATTTTCTTATTTTCAGTCAAATATTAACTAAAAACACTAATAGAACCTGACGAACGGTGGGAAAGTGTCGTTTCATCAAACCTTAGATGGGAAAATGTTGTTCTCCCTTTATTGAAGGTGTGAAATAGTTCTTATAAATTTGTATATGTTCTTTTCCTTTTTAATTATTTTATATATATGTTTTTTTTATCTCACTTGTTGAGATTATTCCAAATTAGTAAGGAGCAAACGAGAAGGAGAGAAGAAGAAAGAAAGGAAGAAGAAGAATAAGAAGAGAAAAAAGAAATGAGATGGATAGGTTTTGTTGGGGATGAGTGGGGGAAGCTACTGGTGGTGGTGGTGATGTCCAACGGCGACAGAATCCGGTCAAATTTAATTTTTTGCGATTGTCATGAGGGAGGCGAGTGACAAAGGGTGCTTGTGTAAAAAATTTGAGATGTAAAGGATTAAGTTGAAATTTTTATTTTTATTTAAAATCTAATGCCATTTAAATTACTATTTTACCCTTTAAACGTTAAATTAAATAATTTTTTATTAATTTAAAAGTAAAAATTTGGAATAAATGAAACTATGGTACGAACTTCAAATTTTGCTAATCCTTTGCTCTTTGCCAATTGAGTAAGATCTCATTTGGTATTTACAGCTGGCAAGGGTTTTGTTGTCAGTACGGGTAACAAGAAAAGTAAAATGACCTGTCACCGTCAGTTCTTCATCTTAATAATAGTCATTGTTTGTTATTATGCATCTAAAATAATAAATACATTTATTTTTATGAGAAATGTTAGTCTTACAAATATACATATAGAAAGAAATATAAAAAAATAAATTTTACTCTTAATCTTTATAATTATCTTTTTTTTCTTTTTTTAAGGGTTAAATTTATTTTTGTATACCTCTCTTTATATGTATCTTTGTAAGAATAACATTGCTTATATTTTTAAAAAGATAATATTAATCAAGGGACTACGTGTTTTGAAATGAAAAAAAAAAGAGATACAAATTTCAGAATTACTTAAAGGAGCAATGTTACAGTTATTTAAAAAAATACACTAAATTCATGTACTGATATACGTGGTATTATCTTTTTTCTAAAAAAAAAATTTTCATAATTAATGTATGATCAAGATGGTGTTACATCTGCGGTGCATGAATTCAGTATATTTTTTCATAACTATATCATTTTTCTTACTTAAAAGAGGACAAAATGCAGTTAGAAAATGTTAGATTTAGCATTTAATAAGATTAAAAATGGTATTTACTAAATTGGTAATTTTGACATTTTTATATAATTTGAAAAAAATAAATTAAGTTTAAAACTATAATAATTAGAAAAGTTAAAAAGAAAATAGGGCAGCGGTGCCTGCAACGGCGGCAGCCCCTCTTGCCAGGAGCTAATGGAAAATTAGATGTCATACGCCAGATGAAGAGAAATTAATAGAGATTGCTAAGATAATCAGTGACCAATACCATTTAAGTCCAAGAAGGAATGATGTAGAACAAAAGGCAGAGAAGGAGAAAGAAAATTAGTAAGAAGGTATCTGAGAGTGATTGGGCAGATTGCTGGGTAGTGGGTACACAATTTGAAAAAACCAAATCGAAATGCCAAATTCAATTAATTTGAGGAATTTTCCATTATATGCAATACTGAGATTTTTTCTATAATTAGATTCAATCACAAATGTCCAAATACAGAATCCTCTTTCCTTATAAATTACAAATAGTAAATAAAAATACAGATTAAGACGAAAAGGAGGATGAAAAAGGCCTGCCTAACGTCCTCCTCCTGTCTCTTTCTTTAATTATTGTTAAATCTTAGGGACATTATAATTTTAAATCGCTTCTTTATAAACTTACACTTTTTTTCGTATTTTGAATTCTTAAAATGAAAAGAAAAATATTCTTATGATTTCAATTAATATTAACATACTTATTGAAAGCAGTTTTTAAACACAGATTTCATTATTGGAAAGCAACTATAGCATTAGAAATCCCATTAAATGCACACGATAAAAATAACAAAAATGTGTTATTATAATTTGATTTTCTTTCATTTCAGTAAGTATTTCATTGATAATTAAAAAATATCTATATATTACATACACGAAATAAGATTTTTAAAAATTAGGAGGAAATCATAATTGAAGTTGTATACTGTAATTAGATTTTACGTGGATTTGTCATTAATATTTTATGTTTGGACAAAAATAAGTAACTGTTATATATATAAACTGACAATGCGCTGTCACTCTGACAACTCTCACTAGGTCTCGCCAGCCTAATACTAACAAAGAAATTCATTTTAACTTGTTACAATTTGCAAAACAAAAACGCCCTTGAAGTTTTTTAAATAATATCTTCTATCCTTAAATTTGTAGAATTAAAACAAATTATAAAAAAAAATTTTGATAAATATTTGTTAACTCTTAAAAGTATAAATTATACTAATTGACTAACGGTTTACTAACAATAATAAATTTATGTTATTTTATAAATTTTAATAGAATTTTTTGTAATCATTAATCAATCAAATCTAATGGTTAATAATATTAATATTATTTTTTTAAAACTTTTGCTTTCGAATATGTAGTCCCAGTAACATTACTGGTGAGGTAATATCACGGGTAAGATATATAATGGTAAAAGAAGTAAATAAATTGGAACAGAAGGGGCAAATATCAAATAGAGCAGCCAAGAATAAGCATAACAGAAGCTCTTCAAGTCTGCGTTGGAGTAGAGCAAGAGAAAAAGAAAGACCGCTTTTCTATTCAATTAATTTCTAATTTCCATTAAAATTTTTGTCTATAAATACCGAGGAGCACATTCATATGAGTCTCACCATTTCTCTCTCCGTCTCCGACTTTCGAGGTTCGTTTTTCTCTGTAAACAACTACCAGCTCAACACACCTGACCATCACACCTACAAGAAAGAAAGCATAGCAACACAAATTTCTATTGTTGTTGCTCTTGTTTTCTTTGATCTTTGTTTTTGCTGTTGTTTTCAGAATCAAAGACTAATAGAAATGGCAAAGAATGTTGGAATCCTTGCTATTGACATCTATTTCCCCCAGTATGTGTTCAACAGGTGACGATCTCACACTCTTGTTGTTGTTTGATCTTTCGTTTCTTTTTTTAATTTTTTTTTTCGGTTTTATTGTGTTTCAAGCTTTAATTTTAGGGATTTTTTTTTTTAAATTTTTATTTGGAGGTAGCTGGTTCAAGAGGCATGATTTGAGTTGGTGGATGAATTCAGGCTGCTCTTAAATGTTGGTGGTTATAGAATCTAATGCCTTCTTTTATTTATTTCAATAAAGCGCTCGAACACTCTAAACAAGATGAACTATTATACGTTTTTGATCATCAGGCAAGACTAAAAGTTAATTATATCAAAACTATTACCTCTTGATGCCTATATGGTTAGTTTGGTGGGAGATTTTTATATTGATGACAATAAACCATGATCTTTCTTCCTGGAATGGAGGGTCACATATTTGACGTTGGTTGAGTTGAGAGAAAGATTTTTTTTATTTTTATTCTTTGGGGTGGAAAGAACTATATTTGTGGTTCTGTTAATTTTTTGTTTAATTTGCAAGAAGAAAGAAATAGGTTGTGTTCTGAGTATGAATTTGGTTCATTAACTCCATGTTTTTTTTTTTTTGTAAACTAACTAGTTGCCTTTGCATAATATCTTAAATTTTAGTTTATTTTTCTTTCTTCAATTTGCTAAACAGGAAGCTTTGGAGGCTCTGTATGGAGGAGAGAGGAAGTACCCATCGGACTTGGGCAAGATTGTATGGCATTTGCACAGAGGTGGAAGATGTCATCTCAATGAGGTTGCAATTCCACATTGATCCCTCGCCCTTTTATATGATGCTAGCTGCAAATAAACCTGTTTTTTTGTTTATGATTATTTAAGTATTTTGATATTAACTCTTTAATAGTTCAGGTAGTAGTGTTGCTTATATCGTTTTAACCCTTTGGTGTAACTCTGGGATCTCCAGTTTGACAGTTGTTACTTCCCTCTTGGAGAGTATAAGCTTGATCCAAAACAAATTGGTCGTCTTGAAGTAGGAAGTGAAAATCGTGATAGACAAGAGCAAATCCATCAAGACCTTCCTGATGCAAATTTTGAGGTATTTTCCGGTCGTGTGCTCTAAGCATCTGAAATATTGCATTTCTTCATTGAGTGGATGAGGCGTGACTGGAATTCTAAGTCTGAAATGTAATTGGGGTAAATATTTGGAGAGCTGCAACTGTTTTTAGTTGAAGTAGATGTATATGTGATCCATAGTTAATCTCAAGTGCGGACTTCCTTTAGAAAGATGTTAGCTGAATCATTTTTTTCAGCTTAACCAAATAAAGTCGAAGCCGCAAATATTAGTAGCTCTTCTTTTTTTTATTATTTATTTTTTTATTTATGCACTTAGGTTTGCACCTAAGATTTTAAATCTAGACAGATAATAAACGAGCAAGTAGCTTAAGGCTGAACCTGGCTTTGATCGTGGTAGCTTTGCATCCCCTCTATATTTACCATTTTATGTAGTAAAATTCAGTGATATAATTCAAATTATACTGGGTATAGCTCTGTTGCATATTTCCTTTTCATAGTCTGATTCGGGCTGTTTAAAATGTGTTCCTTATGTAGTAATATTTTTCTTGCGTGAAATAAACAGAAATACGGAAATACTGACATTGAAGGTGTTGACTCAACTAATGCATGCTATGGAGGAAACTGCTGCCTTATTTAACTGCGTAAACTGGGTGGAGAGTAGTTCATGGGACGGACGCTATGGACTTGTTGTGTGTACTGACAGTGCGGTATGAGAAAATTTCTTCAAACATTACTTTTGTTAAATTTCAGTGAGCTGTGATTCCAGTGGGCATGAGTGCATTTAAATTTACTATTTGCCATTTCACTGGGTGGAATATAACAGAAATGAATATATCACAAAAATGGGTAAAATATCAATGGGCAGTCCAAATTTTATTGTTCTATGTTTTACGGCATGTCTTTTGTAACAGGTTTATGCAGAAGGACCTGCCAGGCCCACTGGAGGAGCAGCTGCTATTGCCCTGCATAGGACCTGATGCTCCTATTACTTTTGAAAGCAAATTTAGGGAAGTCAATGTCTCATGCCTATGATTTCTACAAGCCAAACCTTGCTAGTGAATACCCGGTAATGTTTGCCATGCCCTTTGACATATATATATATATATGAATTTTGCTGCTTGATTCAACGAGGGCCATCTTTTGCCGAAGTTTTTGTATAGAATGTTCGCCTGATAATTTCTTGACTGGTTATGCAAATTTCAGATGGATTTTGATTGCATCTTTTGAATACTTTTAGTCCATGTAATTTGTGGCTGACAAGTTGCTGGCCAGATAGTAATATATGAGAACATTTTTAGACACCTCCTCCAAAGCTCCTCTTTGGTAGGGCTTCCATTGCACACTGAGTAACATTTTAGTGGTATATATATTTTTTGGATAACAAACGAAATCACTTTTTAGTTGGTATATGGTTGCCTTTGACAGAGCAATTACTTGAAATATTTGAATTTCAAATATATGAAATACACATAACTGCCCTGCATCTTGATCTTAACCATTTGCTATTGTACTTGAACTGCAACTGGCCTTTTTTTTTCCTCTAATACCTCATGGATTTCATCTGTTGACAATTAGCTGTAGGTTGTTGATGGGAAACTTTCTCAGACTTGCTACCTCGTGGCTCTTGATTGCTTGTTATAACATTATGCAGCAAGTAAGTCTGCATTTAAAGTCCTGAAAGCATTTACTTCTGTTCCATATGGATATTAGTGATTGATTGTGCTATTTAAATGCCTGATGGCCTTCCTTTTTATAGGTATGAGAAATCGGAGGGCAAACAGTTTTCTATGTCGATGTTGACTATTTTGTGTTTATTCCCATATAACAAGGTGCATTTGTATTCATTATGATTCATCAAGAGTTATTTATTTTGATTCATCGAAATATTAGAATAAGTGAAGCAATTGCTTGTTTCTTACACATTGTTTTTAATCTTTTGAACTACTGCAGCTGTACAGAAAAGCTTTGCTCGTTTTTATAATGACTTCTTGAGGAATGCTAGGTTCCTTTTTTCCTTTACCTCTCTTTAGTATTATAGCTTTTAGAATCTTGGTTTCTTTTTTCTTTTTTTTTTTTTTTTTTTTTTTAAATTTGATGTACATGTACCTGGTGATTGATGATTTATTTGCTTTATTTTCAGTTGTTGAGAGGTTGCTAAAGAAAGCTGGGACCCTTTTCAACTTTATCCAGTGATGAAAGCTACCAAAGCCGGGATCTGGAAAAGGTCTGCTTTGAACCCTGGCTATAGTATTCTGAGGAATTTTTCTTTTCTTTTTGTTTATATATTCTAGGGGACAGTGAGGTTGGTGATTTGAATTTACGTTTGACAGCAAAGTGACAGTTAGTTGAATATCTTCTCAAGTACCAAAAGATGTTCACTTTCCTCATTTACCCTGTTCCAATATGCTAATAGGTCTGCAATGCAAGGCACTTTTTGGTTCCTATTCCATATAGCTAATAGCTCTGCAATGACAAGTAACCTCGGTGCTACCTTGCATGTCTCCTATTAATTGCCCTATTACAAATTGTATCAAGGCCAAAGTTTCTTGAATATAAATCACAAAATGTTTAAATGTTGAAATTGGAGCTCCTGCTGATATCATGGTTCTTCAGGTATCCCAACAAGTTGCAAAGCCCCTTTATGATGCAAAGGTTCAGCCAACCACTTTAATACCAAAACAAATTGGTAACACATACACAGCATCTCTATATTCAGCATTGGCTTCCTTATTACAACAAGCACACTGAACTGGTAATTGCTTTATGTTCTAATTTGACATTCTCGGTCTGTTAGTACATACAGATCCTAATTCTGTTTGATAACTTGTAGGCTGGCAAACGGGTGGTAGTTTTCATATGGTAGTGGTTTAACTGCTACAATGTTCTCTTTGAAACTCAATGAAGGTCAAAATCCCTTAGCTTGTCAAACATTGCATCTGTGATGAATGTTGCGCGCGAAGTTGAAGTCAAGGACTGAGGTAATTCCCATTGCTCCCTGCAGATGTGCTCTGTAAAGAACCAATATACCACACACACATCAACTTTTTGGGCTGTTTTCAAGTATATATAGTTGAGCATCTAATCTAGTCATACAAGGGGTCCTGTTGGTGTTGATAAGAACTATAATTGAATATATTATGTAAATATCCTTGAAACTTTTCCATGGATATGTGCTTTTGATGCAGTTTCTCCAGAGAAATTTGTTGAAGTATTGAAGGTAAATGAACATAGGTATGGATCAAAGGACTTCAGACGAACAAAGACATTAGCCTTTTGGCTCCAGGAACATATTATCTCACCGAGGTTGATTCAATGTACCGGAGATTCTATGCTCAGAAGGATGCTGAGAAAACCAGCTGTGAGAATGGTTCACTTACCAATGGTCATTAGTAGTGAAGCAACTCTTTGGGGGGTCTTGTTAGATGTAGCGGCTCAATGGATGATGTTGACGTTATTGAAAACTATCCCAGATTCCATAAGTGTGTGATGTTTAAAGCAAGTGTAGTTTGTTCATCAGCTCAAATCTTTTCTTTTTATAAAGTCCTCTAAATCCCTTCTAGTTTAACCAAAGTAGTCCACCGGATTTCGACGGTACGTGTACGTAGTAGTTAAGATAATAGGTTTTACATAATTGAACATTATTCTCATGTAAGCTTATATTTATGATGAAATAAGGATATTTTAAGTTTTTTTTTTTTTTTTGTTTTGTTTTTGTTTTTGTTTTTTGTATTTGTTTTTAATGTGTCCTACAATAGATTAAAGCATTCGGATAAACCTTTGACAGGTTAAACATTCAATCTTCAAAGCCTACGTTTAAGCAACGTGTGTTCATGGGTTATGTTGAGGTGAGTGGAATTAGTCGGCAGTTGTTCCTATTTGTAACATTAAATCAGTATGTACTTTCTTCTGTATTATCTATGATTAGGTAGTTGTTGATCGTGTTGTAATGTTTGCTAAAAATAGAATAAAATCTCAGCAAAGTCTATTGAGAAGTAATCTCTAAAAGCCTTTTATTTTAATTGGTATGAGTCAGTCTTGATCAATGCCATCAATGATAACAAAAACAAACACATACCCTCACCCTCATGGCTACTCCTCCAAACACTTGATAATCCGTGGATTATAGTTTTCATTAGACTTTTAATTGGAATTCAGATATTCTAGTGCATTTGATATGAATTGTGTAATTCTTTACATTTCGTGTTTCAGGTTAAAAAGGACATTTTGAGAAAATAAGGAAAAAAAATTGGAAATTTTTGACTCAGAATTTAGTGGATCTCAGAAGTTAGGAGAGTTCTAAAGCAGGATAAAACATGATGAGGCTTGTTCCAAAGGAGGAGAGAGAGAGAATCGAAGATCGAGCGAGGAACCAAGCAGAGTGGCAGTTCTGTAAATTTCAGAGGTTTCAAGAAGCTTCGCCGCGGCGAAGTGAGCCAGTCAAGCACCAGATTTGTGGTTCTCGCCGCGGCAAAATTTCTTCTTCGCCACGGCGACTGTCGTAAATTCCAGTTTGTGAAAAGCATAGTTTTACTTTGTGCGTGTTTTCTAAGGATTTTGGGGCGAGATATAAAAGAAACACTTAGCCTTTTTGTCAAAGGTGTCCAGGAATTAGGTTTAGCATCTTTTGCATTTTCTTTGATAAGCTTGGAGAGATAGCAATAAAGAGTGAAGATTCGATTTTGAACCAAGGGATTCATCATTTGGGGAGATTTCTTGTCATTTCTCTTACTTTTCATTACGTTGAACTTGAAGATTATTGTTTTTCGTTTTTGTAGTGTTAATTTAGCTATGAACTAACCCATTTTGGGTTAGGGTTTCGATTGTAATTCGGATTTTTAATGGGTTAAGTTATTGATTGTGTTATGTTCATATGACTATGCTTTGATTGTGTGTTTGCTCTGAGTTTTAATGCTTTATGCAATGAACATGATGAGATTAAGAAATGAATTATGTTAGACTTCTTGGGTAAACGTCATTATAGTATTGGATGCTAGAGATAAATTCAAGAATTAATGAAATCATTGTAGAATTCTTATACTTAATGAGTTTGAAATTGTTAACTTTCAAATTGTTGGGTGCGGATAGTTAATAAGGAAGAATAGGAAAACATAGCCTGAGAAGATATGTTTAACACCTTAGTGAGTTCGATTTACAACTAACGCATATGATTATGAATGTAGTTTAATTTTTAGGTTTAACCCATAAAATCCGAATGAAGTCAAAACCTTACCCATTTTACTTGAATTGATTACTATCCGTGTTTTTCATCTTGCATTCATAGTTAATTTTAGTTTAAAATTTATTGTTCAGTTTTAATTAGAAATAGGTCCCATCAATCCAAAGAAATCGATGCTCCAACTTGAAAACAGTAGAATAATTAGTGCTTAGCTAGCAGTCCTCATGGGAACGATACTCACTCATCACTTTATTACATGAGCGATTAGTATACTTGCTACATATTGCATATTGTAGGAAACACGCATCAAGTTTTTGGCGCCGTTGCCGGGGACTGTTTTAAGTTAACATTGAGTTTTTCTATAGTTAGCTAGATTGGAGTTTTTATTTTTGTTTTTGTTTTTGTTTTTTATCATTATTTGTTTTATTTTTGTTTTTAAATTTTCAATTGGTTTATGATCTCACTTTCCTTCAATTCTATTTTTGCAGTTTATGTGAAGAATGAGACGTCAATCAGTGGTTCCTGTTGATCCTAAGATTGAGAGAACCGTCAGACGACGTAACAGAGAGAGAAGAGAAAGAGATGATTTTTTTGTTGAAGCAGATGTAATAGTTGTTGAAATGGCAGAACAAGAAAACAGGACACTGAGGGAATTTTCAGTTCCCACAGTGAATGGTAGTGGGTTGAGTATTACTAGACCTATGGTGCAAGCTAACAACTTTGAGATCAAGCCAGCAATCATCCAGATGATCCAGCAGTCGGTTAGATTTAATGGTGATTTGAAGGAAGATCCGAACCAGCATATTGCAAATTTCTTGGAAATTTGTGACACCTTCAAGTCGAATGGAGTGTCGGATGACGCAATTAGGTTGAGGTTATTCCCATTCTCATTGGGGGATAAAGCCAAGGGGTGGTTGATGGCATTACCACCGGGAACTATAACAACTTGGAATGATCTAGCACATAAATTCCTTACCAAGTTCTTTCCTCCAGCTAAATCAGCGAAATTGAGAAATGATATCACATCATTTCTACAAGATGAGTCCGAGTCCTTGTATGAGGCTTGGGAGAGATACAAGGAATTGATGAGGAAATGCCCACACCATGGCTTGCCAGTTTGGCTTCAAGTCCAAACATTCTACAATGGATTGATGGGTAACGTGCAAACCATGGTGGATGCAGCTTCAGGAGGGGCCTTGCAAAACAAGACACCAGAAGAGGCCTATGAGTTGCTTGAGGTTTTGGCAAGCAACAATTATCAAAGACCAAATGAGAGAGTTACACCAAGAAAATCTTCGGGTCTTCATAAAGTTGATGCCTTTACAGCCATCTCAGCCCAACTCACTGCACTTCAGAAACAGTTGGGAACTATGCAGGTAAACTTTATACAAGCACCTCAACTAACTTGTGATTTTTGTGCAGGAAACCATGCGAGCAGCGAGTGTCAAGTTGGGAACACATTTGCTTCGTCATCTTCATCAATGGAGCAAGTGAACTACTTGGCAGGGAATCAGAGGCAACCAAACAACCTATACTCCAACACATACAACCCGGGGTGGAGAAATCATCCAAATTTGGCTTGGGGAAATCAGAACTAGCAAAATAACTAATGGAACCAGAGGACAGTTCCAAATAACCAACCAGGGGTGAATAATCAACCGGGAGATCCAAGAGTGACGAAGTTGGAAGATATGTTTGGGAAATTTATGCAGGAGACAATGGGATTCATGAATGAGACGAGGATCAATTTTAGAAATCAAGGGGCGTCCATTCGGAATCTTGAGGCACAGATAGGCCAACTGGTCGAGAAGCTT
This sequence comes from Pistacia vera, assembly GCF_008641045.1. Classification (NCBI taxonomy): domain Eukaryota; kingdom Viridiplantae; phylum Streptophyta; class Magnoliopsida; order Sapindales; family Anacardiaceae; genus Pistacia; species Pistacia vera. The sequence goes on from NW_022196248.1 coordinate 390,476, forward strand.
AATGAGAGACCGCAGGGTTCCTTACCAAGCAATACAGTAACTAACCCACGTGAGCAAGTTAATGGAATTTCGTTGAGAAGTGGAAGAGTTTTAGAAGAGGTGAGAAATTCAAGGAAAGAGGAAACCTCATCAAAGAAAAATAAAGAATCTGATGAGAAAGTTGATGAAGAAATTGAAGCTAAAGAGAAACCACCTAGTCTAAGGAAAGATGAGCAGAAGCAGGAAGAGGGGAAAAAGAAAAGGAAAGAGGAATTGCCATTCCCCGAGATTCCACCAGAGTTGGCGCATCACACACCACCCGTACCTTTTCCTCAAAGACTCAGAAAAGAAAATTAGGATAAGCAGTTTATTAAATTTCTTGATGTTTTTAAAAAACTGCATATTAACATTCTTTTTGCAGATGCATTGCAACAGATGCCAAGTTACGCGAAATTTCTTAAAGAAATTTTATCGAACAAGAGGAAGCTAGAAGATGAGGAAACGGTGATGCTTACGGAAGAGTGCAACGCCATTCTCCAGAAGAAGCTACCCCCGAAAGTCAAAGATTCATGGAGTTTTACTATCCCGTGCACTATAGGAGATATCTCCTTTGATCGAGTTTTATGTGACCTAGGTGCTAGCATTAATCTTATGCCTTTTTCTATTTTCAGGAAACTAGGAATTGGTGAAGTTAAACCGACAACCATATGCTTGCAACTTGCAGATCGATTAGTAAAGCATCCGAGGGGGATTGTGGAGGATGTGTTGATTAAGGTGGACAAGTTTATTTTTCCTACGGACTTCTTTGTGTTGGACATGGAAGAAGACAAAGAGATTCCTCTTATCTTGGGACGACCATTCCTAGCCACCGGAAGAGCTTAATCGACGTTCAAGAAGGGAAATTGATCATGAGGATGCAAGATGAAGAAATAACATTTAATGTCCTTGAATCAATGAGAGCTCCACCCAGGAAAGAGTCGTGTTTAAAAATCGATGTGGTGGATCAGTCAAAAATTGAACCCTTCCAATTGAATAATCCTAAGGTGGAAATTAAGAGCTACATTGTCAAACCGAATCAGTTCGAAATTGAGGACCATTACAGACGGGGCTGCACAAAATTCTGAGACACGCCACAGTTGAGTTTGAGTTCGCACAAGGAACGGGTCTCTGAGATCAAAAAGGGTGAAGTAAAGCAAAGAAAATGGAAGGTGGTAGGTGAGAAGAGTCGAACGACCAAAGTTATGACCAAGGGATGGAAATGGGTGGTGAAACTCTCAACAAGGCCACTGTGTGAAAAAGATCATCAGCAATTGAAGCTCCAGTACAAGGAAAATTTCCGGGATGTGATGTACTTGGATAGTCCGGGCTGATGAGAAGGATTGAGAGAGTCGAGCTATCGACTACAAACAAGCGCTTCTTGGGAGGCAACCCAAGTGTTTTTAATTGTTTGTTTTTCATTTTGGTTTTTTGAATTTGTTTGTTTTCATTATGGTTTGTATGATTTTAATGTGTGTATTTTTGGGTGTTTCAGGTGAAGTTTTCAGCCAAAGAAAGGAATTAAAATGCTCCAGACTTCGCCGGGGCGAAGAAACCTGAAAATTGGGGTAGCTCCTGGAAGTTTTCGCCGCGGCGAAGAAAGTGAAATTTTTTTTTTCGAAAATTGGCTAAGGCATTTGGCCGCGGCAAAGAAAAATTCTTCGCCGGGGCGAAGTAAGCTGTCTATCCTCTGGAGGTTTTCGCCCCGGCGAAGAATTTTTCTTCGCCATGGTGAAACCTAGGTTTTTTTAGGGTTCATGAAAGATGAATTTCGCCGCGGCGACGGTCCTTTTCTATAAATACCCACTCTTCTTTTTCATTCTTCACGCAACTTTTCATTTTCACTTGAGAGAAAAATTTTCAAAATTCAATCTTTTGCTTTCCTAGTGCTTTTCCAACCAAATTTCTTACTCCATAACCTTCCTAAACACCAAAACAACCAATTTCAACAACAATTTTCGCGAAAATTTCACGAAAATTTTTGGATCCAAAATTTGGAGCTTTTCAATCCGGGATGTTTCTGGTTCAATTGGTGGCGAATACTGCTTCATATAGGTAAGATCTGGCATACCCAAAGCTTTTTATCGCACAATTTCAAGTTTTTAATTATAGATCTGAAAATTTTTGTTGCGATTGAGTTGTGGAATTTGGGTGATTGTGAGCATTGATTTTGTTAGAGGAAGAGTAGTTTGTGCATTAAGTGATTGTCAGGAGTGTGGGTTTGTGAAATTATGGAGTGTTTGTGTGGATTTGAAAAATTTGTCGTTTGGGGGTAAAGCGCGAATTTTTGGAAGTGTTGGTTGCTTTTGCAGGATTAAATTGGTTGTGTGGAACAACTAAGTTTGAATTGTTGGGGTACAATTGTTGAGTGGATTTTTATTGTGAACAATCGCTCCCAAAGTTAAGCATCAATACAAGGGTAAGGGCAAAGGAAAAAATGTTGACGACCGTTTTGTTAATGAGGAAGCCCGTAAAAGGTATGAGGGGGCAATGCAAAGAAAGGATAAGGGTATTATTCCTGAGCGCAGATTGAACGCGAGTCAGGCCTTGGATTAGAGTAGAGGGAGACGTTGGGAGATATTCATGAGTGCTCTTGCACAACCGGCTGTAGAGCCGCTAGTAAGGGAGTTCTATGCCAATCTCTCGGATTGTCCGGAAGGTATAGTTTTTGTAAGAGGGACTGATGTTCACGGAAAGGGTGATCAATGAGTTCTATAACCTGCCTGAAATTCTCATAGATGGGTATGTGCAGTTTAAGAGATCACAGTTTCAGGACAATGTCATCCCTCCGGTCATTGCAAAACCGGATGCAGATTGGGCACTTTCGAAGAAACAGAAGAAGACTCTCAAGGGAACTCAGTTGACACCGATGGCTAGACTGTGACAATATTTTGTTTGTGCGAAATTGATGCCGGAATCGCACTACAACATAGTTACTCACGAGAAGGCAGTACTGCTTTACTCAATTGCCACAAGGAAGAGCATCGATGTGGGAGACATGATCTGGAACAACATTAAGCTAGCAGCCAAACCAGGGCGAACAAGTTACGGTTTCCCACATCTCATCACAGTCTTATGCCTTAGAGCTAGAGTCAAGGTTCAGGGTGACGAGCACCGTATTCATGCTGCCCCAGTTTTAGACTCAGAGTATTATAGGAAGTACCTTGACCGTTCGGAAGCTGCGCAACCAACAGTAGGGGCAAAAAGGCAGAGAACAGGCTTTGCCACATCATCCAGCTCCACAGCTACACAGAAAGAAATGATACAGCAAATGATGGGTTTAATGAAATATATGAAAAAACATCAGGATTGGTTGGTTGAGCAGACCCAGATGATGCATGAGATGCAGAGGAATAGCTTTAAGGAGCTCAACGTTGACACTTCAGCATACCAATGGGTGGACTGGAACTCAGATGAGTGGATAGACTCCGAGGAAGAAGAGGAAGATGAGGGAGATGAGGAAGAAGAGGAAGAAGAAGAATGAGCCGGAGCACCTGTGTTTGTTTGTCTTTATGTTTATTTGTTTTTATTGGATTTGGTTGTTCATTCTAAACATTAAACTCAGCTTTATTTTTGTTTTGGATTTTGTTTAGTTGTTTAGTTATTGCTGTTAATTTGTAGTTGTTGACAGGACGAGATTAGGTTGTAATGTTTTCAAGTTAGTTGTGAATTTGTGCTAACATAAGGGATACCACAGTTTCAATTGTTTTGACAGATTATGGGTGATGAAAAGTCTGAGACCGGGTGTTCATTGTGGAGCGACACTTCGTGGATTAACCAGGGAGCATTCTCGTACCTTTGTTGTTTTTATTATTCTCTATTCCTGATTTATGCATATTGGAACATTAGGGACAATGTCATGTTTAGTTTGAGGGTAAGAAATAGAAATAAAACCTAGTTTAAGGGTATATTGGCTGGAAACCAGTGCCCGCCTTAAAAACTGCCTAGCAGTATTTGGCAACCTCTGGTAGAATAACGCCATGTACACCTTAAACTAAAAAAAAAAAAAAAAAAATTTTTTTTAGTTATGTTTTCTTTAGTTTGTTTGTTTTTGCCAATGATGAATTGTATAAATCAATGATGAGAATAGGGTTGTTGCAATTTTATTGTTGAGAAATGTTAAGCATTGCTTCAAGTTTATGTTTATTGACTGGATTTTGATTGAGGTTTGTTGAGTGGGTCAGCCACAATTTTCATTTATTTCGGCATGCTTAGATTCATTTTATGTGATTAGGTGAAGTTTGATAATGTTGGTGGACTCTAGAACCTAGTAAAGAAGTGCTTGAGGCGAAATTCTAGGATTAGACATGGTTAGGGAGATGATTTAGGCATTCTTGTTGGAACGTTTGAGCCTTTCTAGCCGACCAAGGAATGAAATTGTCCCTAGTCACCCGTTTGAGCCGTATGAATCAGTATTGCTTTATTTTTCTTGGCAAACCGAAAATTGTTCGATCCTGTTACCCTAAACACTTTTTCGTACCCTTAGGAGAATTCGGCCTTAGTGCAAACACAAAGAACGGAAAAAGAGTTGTACGAATAAGCCAAAAGAATAGTTTGGGGGTTGTGAGAAGGGCAGAAAAAAAAAAAAGAAAATATATAAAAGAGGTAGTTCACCTCAATTCAATTAAATGTTTAAATATATATATATCTATATATATTATATAATAATAAATTCGTTTGCGGGTTTAGGGTATATCGGCTGGAAAATAGTAATCGCCTTAAAAACTGCCTAGCAGTGCTTGGCGACCCAGGTTAGCAACGCACGTACCCTTAAACCCGCAATTTGTTGTACAAAAATAAGAAGGATACAAGTTTGAGGGTGGTAAATAAGTGGCACGTTGATTGCTGGTTGAAAAGAAGTGGAGTTCGATTTGACTTGAGTGTTTGTAGAGGAAAACGAGTTCTCTACTTGTTTTTCTCTCTTTTTCTTGGAACCCACTACCCGAGCCTAACGTTACGGACCCTTTTAAAGACCTTTTGATTCTCATCTTTGTTTAGTCCTCATTAGTGGAGAGTAGTTCGATATTTGGGCTTATGGAGTCTGCCACCATTTGATAAACTTTACATTTTTGCATAAAATAATCCAGGAAGTTAGGATGTGGATTGAAGTGGGGATCACCTACTTGGTGAACCGATTGAGGAAGACAGTCGATGTAGCTTATAACTTCTTGGAGTGTTGAACATTTCCAGATAATAATGTTTCAACAACTTTTGAGACTTGTGCAATTTCTAGGCAATTCGTTTGTTGAATTTGAGTCTTGTTGGTTTTGTTCACTTTTCAGTTTTGATGTGTGTGTGTTTTGTGTTTTTGTTCGTAATTTGTTCTTTTGTTTCCTTTAGTTGTGTACTGTATGCTCGGGGACGAGCATATCTTTAGTTTGGGGGTATTTGATAATCCGTGGATTATACAGTTTTCATTAGACTTTTTAATCGGATTTCAGGTACTTTCTAGTGCATTTTGACCTAAATTGTTGCTTAATTCTTTACATTTCGTATTTCAGGTTAAAAAGGACATTTTGAGCAAATAAGGAAAAAAATTGGAAATTTTTGACTCAGAATTTAGCGGATCTTAGAAGTTAGGAGAGTTCTGAAGCAGGATAAAGCATGATGAGGCTTGTTCCAAAGGGAGAGAGAATCGAAGAATCGAGTGAGGAACCAAGCAGAGTGGCAGTTCTATAAATTTCAGAGCTTTTCAAGAAGCTTCACCATGGCGAAGTGAGCCAGTCATGCACCAGATCTGTTGGTTCTTCGCCGCGGCGAAATTTCTTCTTCGCCGCGGCGACAGTCGTAAATTCCAGTTTTGTGAAACGCACAGTTTTATTTTGTGCGTGTTTTTCTGAGGATTTTGGGGCGAGGTATAAAAGAAACACTTAGCCTTTTTGTCAAAGGTCGTCCAGGAATTAGGTTTAGCATCTTTTGCATTTTCTTTGATTAAGCTTGGAGAGATTTAGCAATTAAAAGGGCGAAGATTCGATTTTGAACCAAGGGATTCATCATTTGGGGAGATTTCTTGTCTTTTCTCTTACTTTTCATTATGTTGAACTTGAATATTATTGTTTTTCGTTTTTGTAGTGTTAATTTAGCTATGAACTAACCCATTTTGGGTTAGGGTTTTGATTGTAATTCAGATTTTTAATGGGTTAAGTTATTGATTGTGTTATGTTCATATGACTATGCTTTGATTGTGTGTTTGCTATGAGTTTTAATGCTTTATGTGATGAACATGATGAGTTTGAGAAATGAATCATGTTAGGCTTCTTGGGTAAACGCCATTATAGTATTGGATGCTAGAGATAAATTCAAGAATTAATGAAATCATTGTAGAATTCTTATACTTAATGGGTTTGGAATTGTTAACTTTCAAATTGTTGGGTGCGGATAGTTAATAAGGAAGAATAGGAAAACATAGCCTGAGAAGGTATGTTTAACACCTTAGTGAGTTCGATTTACAACTAATGCATATGATTGTGAATGTAGTTTAATTTTTAGGTTTAACCCATAAAATCCGAATGAAGTTAAAACCCTACCCGTTTTACTTTAATTGATTACTATCCGTGTTTTTCATCTTGCATTCATAGTTAATTTTAGTTTAAAATTTATTGTTCAGTTTTAATTGGAAATAGGTCCCATCAATCCAAAGAAATTGATGCTCCAACTTGAAAATAGTAGAATAATTAGTGCTTAGCTAGCAGTCCTCGTGGGAACGATACTCACTCATCACTTTATTACTTGAGCGATTAGTATACTTGCTACATATTGCATGTTGTAGGAAACACGCATCACACTCTAGGCAACAGTAAATCACTAGGTACTAGTGAACCATCTTCCTTATCTGATTTGTAAATTTCAAACAAAATCTCACTTACTCCTTACAGTTCAATCAAACTTGACCAAACCAACTATATCTTAGGGAAACACTGGTCCTACCTGTTATTAGAGGCCACAAATCAGCTGGCTATATCTTTGGCACAAAGCCCTGCCCTCCTTAATATTTTCCAAGAACCACACCATGCAGTACTGTGAAAATGCCCAATCTAGATTATGAAGATTGGATTTCAAATGATTAGTTGCTCTTAGGATGGTTATACAACACCATGAATGCAGACATAGTTTCTCAGCTAATGCAAAAATCAACTTCTAAAGAGCTATGGGCTGCCACGAAGGAGCTCTCAGGTGCACACACCAATTCAAGAGTCATTTACTATAAAGATGAATTGTAAAATACCAGGAAAGGGGGAATGAAGATGGAGGAATATTTGACCACCATGAAAGCCTTTTCAGACAACCTTACCTTAGCAGGTAGCCCAATATCCTTGTCTGATCTAATCACCCAAATTTTGAGTGGTCTTGATGCAGAGTACACCCTAATAGTGGTTCAACTCGATGACAAAGAGTCACTATCTTGGATTGAGTTGCAGACTACTCTACTAACCTTTGAAAACAGGTTAGAACAATTCAATACCTATCAAAATGGTGGCATCAGTCTGAGCCAAGCTACAGCCCACATTGCAATAAATATACCTAAAAACAGGCCATCCAACTTCAGTTATGGTAGAGGGCAAAGTCAACCACCAAACAACAGCAATAGTAAAGGCTTTAGAGGCAGATTTCGTGGAAGAGGAGGAAGAAGTAATGGAAGTAAACCAACGTGTCAAATTTGCAACAAAATAGGGCACACTGCCTCAATTTGTTGGAACTGATTTGATCAATTTCATGGGTACCACATCAAATCAGTTGACCAGCCCAAAAACTAGTCACCAAATGCTTTTATTCCCTCACCTGAAACACTTAAAGATCCTTCATGGTATACAGATACTGGAGCAAGTCATCATGTCACTAATGATTTGGGAAATCTGCATCAGAAACAAGATTATAACTGTAAGAATTTTCTTGTAGTAGGCAATGGAAACAAGCTTGATATTACTCACATCGGTAACTCAAAATTAACCACTCGGCAAAAAGATTTATTACTTAATAATGTGTTATGTGTACCTAATATCACAAAGAATTTGCTGAGTATGTCTCAGTTGGTAGCTGATAATAAAGTAAATGTTGAGTCATTACAAGAAAAAAGGCCTTTCTTGACAGGTATTACTTGTCAGGAGAGGGTCAATGACATTGTAGCCCCTATCAAGAAAGGGTCATGATAGTTTTTGAACTGTCAAGGACCTCTTGACAGATTCTTGACAGTTCGATAATTGTCAAAGAAGATTTAACTGATTTTTAACTAAATCCTTGATAGTCTTCAAATTGTCAAGAGTTTTTAACCAAAAAAAAAAAAAAAAAGAAGAATAATAATAATTGTAAGAAATTGAGAGAGAGATAGGCAAGAGAAGCAGTTCTGGATAAAGACACTGCTAGAGTATGCCAAAGAGAAAGAGAAGAGAGAAGAATTTGTATTTTCTATGTATCTTTGTGAGCCTGTACAATGGAAATATATACAATTCTTGTAAATGTAAAATGGGAAAAATGATGAATTACAAATCTACATTAATTCAATCAATCCCAAGGATTAAGGTGATTGATTGAAACTTTAATCATCCCTCGATCTCAGCATGCATAAATTAAGGAAAAGCTGTAATGGAATAAATTCATATCTCATCACTCCCCCTCAAGCTTGTGGTTTGTAGATGTCAAAAACTCCAAGCTTGCTAAGAAGATATGAATGTTATCTACTACACAGTGGCTTAGTAAAGATGTCCGCAGGCTGTTCTGAAGTTCGGATGTGTAAAGTTTTGATTACCCCTTCTCGTATTTTGTTTATGATGAAGTGGCAATCAATTTCTATGTATTTTGTTCTTTCATGAAATACTGGATTTGCTGCTATGTTGTTGGCAGCTTTATTATCACAGTATAAGAGAACATGTTTTCGTACTTATACTTCTAGATCTTCCAGCAAACCTAGAATCCAAATGATCTCACATGTCATTTTTACCATGACTCTGTACTCAGCTTCTACTGAAGAGAGAGAAATTATGGATTGTTTCTTTGTTTTCCAAGAAATAAGAGCTCCCCTAGCTTAGTGCAGAAACCAATGAGTGATTTTATTGTCATCGGACATGTGGCCCAATCTAAGTCACAGTGAGCTGTGATATCCAAACCTTTGTCATGAGGTAGGAGGAGTCCTAAGCTAGGACATCCTTTTAAGTATTTCAGCACCTTTATTGCTGCATTCATGTGAGATTGTTTAGGTCCATGCATGAATTGATTGAGAATGTGGACAACATAACTTATGTCGGGGCGAGTCATGGTAAGATAGATTAGCCGGCCAACAAGTCTTTGATAGTTTGTGGGATCTTCAAGAGGTGGATCATTCTTTGAGGTGGATTATTCTTTGAGGAGGATATCCCAGTATCATATTCTTGAGTGATTAGCTTGGTGTTTTATTTAACCGGATGACACTTGGTTTACATCCAGATAATCCAGAATCATAAATGAGTTCCAGGACATATTTCTGTTAACTGAGAGATATTCCAGTCGAAGATCTTGCAATTTCAATTCCTAGAAAATATTTTGGTTTTCCCAAATCTTCAATATATAATTGTTTATTGAGATGCTTTTTCAAAGATTTGATGCTGACTTTATCATTTCCTATGATAAGGATATCATTGACATAGATGATAAGAGCAACAAATATTTTACCTTTGTGCCAGGTAAATAATGCATAGTCATATTTACATTGAACAAATCATATGATAGTGAGGGCTTTGCTGAATTTCTCATTCCATTGTCGGTATGCTTGCTTTAGGCCGTAGAGGGATTTTCATAGATGACATACTGTATTCTCCCCTTGTTTGCGAATCCTAGGAGGAAGATTTGTGTAGATTTCTTCATGAAGGTCTCCATAAAGAGAGGCATTATGGACATCCATTTGATGAAGAGGCCAGTCACGAATGAAAGCAACAGTGAGGAAAGTACGAACAGTGACATGTTTAGCTACCGGAGAAAAAGTTTCCTGATAATCATATCCCTCACGTTGAGTGAATCCTTTGGTAACTAAGCCAGCTTTGTAGCGTTCAATAGAGCCATCAACCCGGAGCTTGATTTTGTAACCCATTTGCAACCAATAGTTTTCCTATGAGGAAGATGAGGTACCAAATCCCATGAATGATTCTGACTTAGAGCATTTAGTTCACCAGACATTGCTTGGGGCCAGTGGGAGTGTTGGACTGCATCTGAGTAACTAGCAGGTTCTCGGTTGGCCGAGATATGGCTAACACAAACTCAGTGAGCAGGAGAAAGACGATCATAGTTCACATAGTTAGAGGTAGGATATAGTGTACCTGTAGAATCTAAAATGATGGGACACTCATAATCAGTTGTCCAGATGGGCTGTCTGGTTTGGTTAGTACTGTGCTTTGTGTGAATTACTTGAACTTGATCATAAGATTTGGGAGAAGAAACTGTAGCGGGTCTGAGGAGGCGATTCTGTCAGAGAATCATCAGGAACTGCTGTATCAAGTTCTGAAGTGGGAGTAATATCTGGCTCAAGAACCTAAGGAGCAGGTATCAAATCAAATAAGGGATCCAGTGGAGGAGAGTCATCAATTGTAGGGGACCGTCAGGGAGATAGGGAGAGTACTATATCTATTGTGGCAAATGGAAAGATGTCTTCATGAAACACAACATCTCTAGAAATTAGGAATCTGTTTGTAATTGGATCATACAACCTGTAACCTTTCTGGAGCATTGGGTATTCCATGAAAATACAAGTGGCTCGAGGTGCAAACTTTTCATGTGACCCAAGATTAGCAGCATAACATAAACATCCAAAAACTCGAAGATGATCAATATTGGGTTGTTTCTTGAATAATAACTCATAAAGAGTCTTTCCACGGAGAACTTTGGTTGGCATGCGGTTGATCTGGTATGTAGCTGTGATCACACATTCACCTCAAAAGGAGAGGGGAATATTGGCTTGGTGTTTGAGCGCACGAGCTACTTCTAATAAATGATGTTGTTTTCTTTCGACAACCCCGTTTTGTTGTGGGGTATATGTGCAGGAACTTTCATGCAATACGCCAAGTGATAAGAAAAGAGAAGAGTAGCTATGATTAAAAAAATCTCTAGCATTGTCAGTCCTAACTCGTTGGATAGATGTACGAAATTGGGTGGTAACCATGGATAGGAAGTTTTTTTATATGGGTAAGTGTTTGGCTTTTGGATTTATAAGGAATGTCCATGTACCCTAGGAGAAGTCATCGACAATAGTGAGGAAAAATCTTGATCCATCATGATTTGGGGTGTGATATGGTCCCCAGATATCAAGATGAATTAGGGCAAAAGGTTGAGTGGTGGTGGATGTGCTTTGTGGAAAGGTAATGCGTGCTTGTTTAGCTAATGGAAAAATTGGACATTGGGGTTGTAGGATAGTGGCAATATGACCTAATCTTTGATGATAAATAAAAGAAGTTTTATAAATCATTGTATTACAATTGGAAACTTTTTTGTTTGTAATACAAGTAGGTAAATTAAAAGACTCAACAGGTGCCCAGTAGTATAGACCTCTATTGCCTCTACCCAAGCCCATCAGTTTCCTAGTAGAAGGGTCTTGAATTCACATGTATTAGGACAAAACTTTACAATGCACTTATTATCCTCACAAATTTTAGAAATGGAAATGAGGTTGAAATGGAATGCAGAAACACATAATACATTCCTAAGTGTTAAATATGCAGACAATTGGATATTCCCTATATGAGTGGCTAGGGTTATGTTGCCGTTCAGCATGCAAACATAAGTTGATGATGTGGTGGAAACAATAGTAAAAAATTTTGATTGGCAAATAATGTGATCACTAGCTCCTGAATCAATAATCCACATATCATTTGTAATAACATTTAAGCAGTAAGAAGTATATGCGTTTGATGCTATGGGCGTATTTGTCATGTTATTCAGCATTTGAACTAATTGATTGTACTTATTCTTATTTAGAGTGGGAGCTGGTTGATTTCCAAAATTAAGAGTATTAACTTGAAATGATGAGGTATTACCAGTTTTGTTCTTGGTGGAGTTTGGACGACCATGCAACTTCCAACAGTGGTCTCGATCATGGTTCCGCCTTTTACAATAATCACAATATAGTTGCCCTTTTCCAGATTTTGAATATCCTGATCCGTTTGACCCATTTCTAGAATTATTGGACTAAGAGTTTGACCCAGTTGACCAGCCTGTTGACTTAGTTAACCCAGATTTTGATGTGGCATTGTTTGGGCCCTTGGATGCATTTAAAAACACAATCAGTTTCTGCCAGTCATATCGCATCAAAGAAGAATCTAGGCCCTTGATTTCTTCATATAAAATAGACCCTTTTGCAATCTCTTATTGCCCTAGCATCACTTCGTATTCTCTCGTCCCTGTAAACACTAATGGCTCGCCAATTGAACTATTTATGTACAACTAGCGTTGACTTTCATCCTGTACCTCCAATTAGAAGCTTCGCCAAAGTGTGGGTGGTGATGAAGTGGCCAAGATCTAAGCTCTAAATGCCAAAAAATTCTCGCTCAGGCCAAGGAGGAAATGCAACAGTCTGTCGCGATCTCTGATTCGCTGGTATTGTTGAAAAGTCTTCTGCGAGCCTTTAAAGGTCTCTTCGGCAGCATCTAACTCGTTCCAAATGACGAAGAGTCGATTGGAATAAGCGATGACAATTTGGTTCCCCTGTTTGAGTTCGACAAGGCGCTGTCGGAGTGTGAAAGTCTTGGCTAAGTCCAACTTTCCATACATCTCCCATATATTTGCCCAGATCTCAGTGGCCATTTCTGTTGGTGGGAGCCTCGCCGCCACTTCTAGTGAGAGAAAATTACTGATCCAAGACTAACCAACATGTTGCAATGGTTTTAATGGCGTTAAAGGTGTGGTTGAGGTGACAGTTGGAAAGAACCATCAAGAAAAGGATCTTTGTCCTTTGTAATAAGAGCTCATCGGAAGTCTTGTGACTAGGAGGCATAATTTTCAGATCCTGTGAGAACCTGTTTAATGAGGACTAATTCGGGACCATCTGCCACCGAGGAGAAGAGCACATCGCCTAGTTCAGGGTGATTGCTGTCGACGGCGGGTACAAGGTGAAAAGGATACATGTAGGGATTGGTGATTGGATCCTGACCCGATCGAGGGAAAGAACCCGAGAGTGAGGCTGGGTCAGGCCTTGAACTGGGAAAGCCGGGTTGTAACCTGACTTTCCAAATGGGTAAAGGGCTGGATCAAGTTTGGATATGTGGGTTGGATTAGGCCTTGGTTGTGCATGAGCTTGATTAGGTCTTGATTGTGTGATTGGGGCATGTGTGTTGGTTGGGCTTTTTGTGTTGGTTGGGCCATGTGTAGTGATTGGGTTTTTCTTGTTTGTATTGTTTTCCATTTTGGAATTTGATAGATTGTGATGGTAATAGGAGAGAAAAGAGAAAAAAAATACTAACCAAGAATCTGTTTAATTTTAGGGACAGAATAGAGAGGTCAGATTGATGTGAAAGCTAGTTGTCAGTACTCTGATACCATGTAAGAAATAGAGAGAGAGATAGGCAAGAGATGCAATTCTGGATAAAGACACTACCAGAGCATGCCAACGAGAAAGAGAAAGACAAGAGAGAAGAATTTGTATTTTCTATATATCTTTGTGAGCCTGTACAATGGTAAATATATACAATTCTTGTAAATGTAAAATAAAAAAAATAATGAATTACAATGAATTACAAATCTGCATTAATTCAATCAATCCCAAGGATTAAGGTGATTTATTGAAACTGTAATCATCCTTTGATCTCAGCATGCATAAATTAAGGAAAAGCTGTAATGGAATAAATTCATATCTTGTCAATAATAATAATAATAAATTTATTTATTAATAATAATTGCATCATGTACAGTCACAACATATCTCGGAATATTATATAAATTGATTGAGAAGTTAATCTTAATACAACGCTAAAACAAAACAATACAAATTCAAACAAAAAAAATAGAATGATAAACAAAGAAAAACCACATACATGCATTCCTAAAGGATTTTTAGTGTTAATCTCATCACTGTAATCTTGCAAAATGTACTCAACAAGACGAGGCATGTGGACTAAACATTGAAGGGCACTATTCATAAAGATTTATTAGTCACATTGGTAACTCAAAATTACCCACTCAGCAGAAAGAGTTATTACTTAATAATGTGTTATGTGTACCTAATATCACAAAGAATTTGTTGAGTATATCTCAGTTGGTAGCTGATAATAAGGTAAATGTTGAGTTTAACTCTTTTGGTTGTTTTGTGAAGGACAAGCTAATAGGACTAGTGATGCTACAAGGGAAACTTGAAGATGGTCTGTACAAGCTTGAAGTTGTTTCCATTTCAAATCAGTCCAACATCACAAAATCAAAGCCTCACGTTCTCAAATCATTTCTCTTTTTGCTAATTTGTCAAGTCTAGAGTCATGTGTCAGTCCTTTTACTTTCTCAGAAGAGGATGAATGGCATAGGAAACTAGGCCATCCATCTAAAAGAATATTGTTTCAAGTTTTAAAACAATGCAATGTCAATTCCAAATCAAATGAAATAAATTTTTGTGATGCTTGCCAATTTGGAAAATCACATGCTTTGCCCTTTAACAATTCCGATTCACATGCAAAATCCGTGTTGGAATTAATTCACACTGATCCTTGGGGACTTGCACCATTACTTTCATCCTCTAGATATCAATTTTATATACATTTCATTGATGATTTTAGTCGTTTCACTTGGATTTGTCCTTTCAAACTCAAAAGTGATGCTATTCAAGCTTCTAGTCATTTCAAAAATCTTGTTGAAAATCAATTTGGAACTAAAATAAAACAACTCTACTCTGATTGTGGAACCGAGTATCTACCCTTTTCTCAAATAGTTCAACAGTCAGGAATAATTTTTCAAACACACTTGTCCATATACCTCAGTCCAAAATGGTAGAGCAAAAAAGAAACACAGGCATATTGTTGAAATAGGGTTAACTCTCTTAGCATAGGCTAAAATGCCACTAACATTCTGGTGGGAAGCTTTTGAGAGTGTTGTTTTCTTGATAAATAGATTGCCAACCCCTATTTTTCAAAACATCTCACCAATGCAAAAATTATTTAACAAAGTTCCAGATTATTCCTTTCTAAAGATTTTTGGTTGTAGTTGTTTCCCATGTCTTAGACCATATCGAACTCATAAATTCCAATTTCATTCAACAATGTGTGGTTTCTTGGTTCTAGTGAATTCTTCAAGGGATATTGATGTCTCTGTTCCACTGGAAAAATATATCTCTCTAAATATGTAGTATTCAGTGAAAAAAGATTTTCCCTTCCATTTTGCGTTCCTAAATACCAAAACAATAATGAGTCTTGTCATTATTCCTTCACCATTGTCATGGCACTCACCATTAAGTTCTGGTCATCACACAACAGATTCTGCTCGTACAAGCCATCATCAAACTTCCTCAATAGCATCAACAAGTTCCCGAGGCTCAACTTCTATCTCACCAAGAGATTTATCTCAAGATTTTGCCACTGCAGTTCCTTTGAATGTAGAATATGTGTAGCCCTCAATTCAAGTAGAAATAGATGAGTCACAAGTTGAACCTAAAAAAGAAATTGGTGCCACAAATGAGACGCAAATAAGTAATGACACTTTCAACAAAACAGCCACTCTATGATGACTCGAGGGAAAATGGAATATTCAAACAAAATTTCCCTTACGTAGGTATTGTCGAGACCAATGAAAGTTTGAATTTTATGGAACCTGTGATTGTTTCAACAACTCTCAACAATAGTAATTGGAAGAAGGTCATGCAAACTGAATATAATGCTCTAATACAAAATCAGACATGACATCTAGTTCCATCATCTGTAGCCCAGTCCTTGGTTGGAAGCAAATGGGTTTTCAAGCTAAAATACAACCTTGATGGGAGTAGAATGCTACAAAGTGAGGATAGTTGCCAAGGGATTCCACCAAACCCCTGGCATTGACTTCTTTGAGATATTTAACCTTGTCATTAAACCTTCTATAGTTCAAATTGTTACTCACTCTAGCTGCCATTAAAGGATCAGAGGTAAGACAACTAGACATAAATAATGCATTTCTTAATGGTTTACTTGTTGAAGATGTCTATATGGTGCAACCAAAGGGTTTTGTTGATCCTAAATGCCAGATTTTGTTTGTAAACTTGACAAGGCTATCAATGGGCTTAAACAAGCTCCACACACTTGGTTTGACAGGTTGAAGAACACTTTAATTGATTGGGGGTTTTGTAATTCCAAATGTGACACCTCTCTCTTTTTCTTCAAGTCTACAACCAAAGTCTTGTTTATTCTCATCTATGTTGATGACATTTTGATAACAGACAATGGCGACAAACTTGTGCAAACTTTCATTCACAAGTTAAATAAGGTTTTTGCTCTCAAAGACATGGGGTCTTTACACTATTTTCTTGGAATTGAAGTTTGCAGGGATGAAACTGTGATGTATCTTACACAATCAAGATATATTTGAGAATTACTTAACAAAGCTGAAATGGGACATGTCAAAGCCTGCCCAACACCACTTGTAGTAGGCAAAAATTGTAACGCCCCACTTGAGGTATGTACTCAAGATTTGCTGTATTGCTTACATGTGTATTGGTTCAGTTTTAATTGAGTTTGTGTGTTGAGTTGGTTGAGTGTTTGCTCTGAAAATTATGAAGACTTGGCGAAATGTTGTGTTACAGACTTCGCTGGGGCGAAGAAGAATCTTCGTCGCGACGAAGAGGTGCTGCAGCCCACGGAGTCGCTGTTGGAGTGTTTTGCCGCGGCGACAGAATTGTCTTTGCCGTGGCGACGAGTCGACTAAAAAGTTTTGTTAAGTTTTAGATGTTTTTCCTTAAGGGCAATTTGACCATTCTACCCCTAATTAGCAGGAAAAGTGGGGAGTAAAATGTAAGGAAATTTCATAGAAAATATGTTTGTTTGGGGGTGTGTTTGTAAGGAATCAAAGGATATGGATGGAATTTCCAAGAAAGAGTAAGGGCAAAATGGGAATGCTTGTGTATAAGTTGAGCTAAAAAGGGTTAAGCGTAGAGAATCCTTCATTTCATCCATTTCCACTGCCTCTTCCATTCTCTACTTCTTCTCAAATTTCCTTCAATCTTCCAAGGATTTCTAAGGACTTTTTTTGAGTAATTTTTAGTAGAGTTTTAATCTAAAGCATCCTAAGGTAAGGATTCTTGCTTTAGATGAGAGTTTTATTATGTTTTGGTTAAGGTCTTATTTTGTGGTTGTTATTTAAAGTTGTAGAGAGAAATCAAGCTACCAAAGGAAAGAAGAAGTATTAGAGAAGCTATTTCCTCACAAGGTAAGTAAATGCTAACTAAGTTGAGATTTGAGAATTTATTTGAGTAGAGATTTTGTATGTATATGTATGTTTTATATTTGTTGAGATGGATGTAGAAGTATGGAGGTTGCTTGATGTTGGGTTGAGTTTGATTGAAGTGGAATGAAGTTTTGAGCAAATTTATAGAAGTGTTTTCCTTTGACAGGGAAATTAGAGAGTATAAGGGAGCCTTTCTCCCATTTTGGATGATTAAAGAAAAGAGAAAAGTTATAGTTAAAGTAGAGATTTATATGCACATGAGTTGTATGATGAAATGCTCAAGAGAAGCATGAGTAAGAGTAGAAAGCCTTAATTTTTGCTACATAGCATAATTGCCTCTCATAAGTGCATTAATGAGCATGAGTTATCTATATGCATTAATCATGCATTAATTATGCATTAGAAAGAGAGACTAGAGAAATTGAGTTTAAACTACTCTAAGAATAGAGAGAAAGAAAGAGAATGAGCACCAGAGAATAAAGAGAAAGTAGTGCTAGACAAGAGAATAGAGTAGGTTGTGCGATGGGGAACCCGTGAGTAATGGGTAGAGTATTCCCGCATGTACACCACGTTGAGAGAGCGACATGAGTATAAAAGAGAAGTGGTGTAGCCCGTGAGAGTGCATGCGGATGAGGGCTATACCTGAGTTTACTTGAGAGAGAGATTATGTACTCACATGGCCAAGGGTTTCGAATCCATGCATAACCGAGTCCGATTGGCTAGAATGAGTAAAAGTCACGGAGAATGGGAGTGAGTCCCAGCCATGCCTCTGGTCATATGGGACCGTGACTTGCTAGAAAGAGAGAGTTAATAGAAAAGAAAGAGAAACATAGAGAGAGAAACCGATAGAGAAAGCAAAGAGAGTAATGGGAATTGTAAGGAAAGAATTAGAGAAAGAGTTACGGGGATAGATGGGTAAAGGATTTATTTACTGAGCATTAGTTGTGCTCACCCCGTTGTCTTCCATGTTTTGCAAGATCTAGGTGAGGACGCAGTCACATGGACGTTAGTAAGCGAAGGGAAATGGCTACACTGTCCACCTTGTTTTTGATGCTTTTGTACATGATATAACTTTTTGTAGAAAGAATGTATATATTTAATAAAAGAAAAATTTGGGCCCAACTTTTTTATACTATTTTACATGTATTTTACTATGCATATTTTATGAGAATACGAGTAGAAAGTAGGTATTACAAAAATCTATCTAAACAGGATGGTGAAATCATGCAGAATCCTAAATCCTATAGACAGATTATAAGGGCTTTCCAATATCTTACACACACTCGCCTAGACATAACTCTCACTGTCAACAAACTGAGTCAATTCCAGCAACAACCCACAATGGTTCATTGGCAATCGGTGAAGAGAGTTCTTCGTTATTTAAGCGACACTATTTCTGTTGGCTTACATATTAAGCACAGTGACAGACATCTTTTAATTGGCTTCTTCGATGCAGACTGGGCTAGTTGCCCTGATGATTGTTGCTCAGTAGTAGGTTATTATGTCTATTTTGGTGACAAATTAGTTTCTTGGTCTTTTAAAAAGCAACATGTAGTGGGATTGAGTTGTTGCTCTATCCAGTTTATAATACAGATCATTAGTCTAATAACTGAATACACAATATCGAGAGTAACCAAAGGTTGACACTATTTCTATGCCTCGATCTCGTCGAGATAACAGATGATGAAAGGATTGAATTGTACGGTAACCATATCGTTGACAGGTAGCTACTTTGCTGAATCTGAATCTATCGGGTGACCATATTGCCTTGCTAGGGGCCAATCTTGGTCTGTGTTTAGTGAGACTATTAATTAGTGTTAATCACGATACTATATATTGCCGGTAAGATGAGAAGCCTATGGGTCACATACATAGAAGATAATTTAAGAGCCAGAAAGAAAGAAGGGTGTTTTCGTCTTTTTAGGTGAAAGGGTATTTTGGTAATTTCACAGTGCAATTAAATTTGCTGAGGTCATAGCCTTTTTTTAATTTGTTAGAAAAATTAAATACGTTAGATTACGTTTAAATATGTGTTCGCATATATTTAAATAAATTATCATTATTGTTAAATGTTAATATATTAAATATATATTAATTGAGATAATGATAAACAAAATTAAAATATCTAAATGGGAGTGTTTGGAAACAAGGGGTGTTTGGGTTGGAGCCCAAGCCTATTCCATAAGGGAATAGGGCAATTAAACTTGGACTATAAAAGAAAAGGTTTAATTTAGAGAGAGTGAGATTTTTCTTTATTTTCATTTCACTCATTGACAGAAAACTTTCCAGCCCCCAAAACACTCTCCCACGCCAGATTGCTTTTTGCTTAGAATCAAAGTATTCTTTGATTTTTCTTTCTTGTTTCTTAAGGCTAAAGAGGATCTAGCAAATCCCTCTTTAGTTCCTTATGATTATCTTCGTGTGGACTACATCGTTCAATCCTGCACTTGGGTTGGTAGCGAAACTCATTTCGAGACAAGTTAGAGGAGCCTCCAAACGTGGGTATGGTTTCTAAACCTTTAAACTGATTTTCTACAGATTCTTGTTTAACATATATAAACTGTAATTTTTGTACCTAGATCTTGGTTCTATGTAAAGATCCATGTCGTAAATATTTTTGTTTTCCACTGTGTAACTGGATCGTTTACTAAAAATAGCGAGATCAAATACAGAGTCGGAGTATTGATCACTAGATAATCTTGCTGCAGAATTGTCTTGGTTGACTTCTCTCTTGAAAGAGTTCTCTTTTCCTCTCTCTTCCAAACCAATTGTATGGGTTGACAATTAAGTGTAGCTATGCTTGCAACAAATCTCGTGTTTCATGCTCAAACTAAGCATATTGAGATCGATGTTCACTTTGTTAGAGACATGGTTCTGAGGAAAGAGCTAGAAATCCGATATGTACCTTCACATGATCAGATTGCAGATTGTCTTACGAAGGCCTTGTCACATTCTCGTTTTGAATTCTTGTGTGACAAACTTGGTGTGGTAGAATCACCCCTTCATTTGAGAAGGAGAGTTAAGGCAGTTGGATAAAACTTTGATAGGTTCAATATTTAATCTTCAAAGCCTACGTTTAAGCAACGTGTGTTCATGGGTTACTGCTGAGGTTGAGTGGAACTAGTCTTCAATTGTTCCTCTTTTGTAGCATTAAATTAGCATGCACTTTCTTTTGTATCTTATTCATGATTAGGAAGTTGCTAATCATGTTGTAATGTTTGCTATAAATATGAATAAAATCTTAGCAAAGTCGATTTGAGAAGTTATCTCTAAAAGCCTTTTATTTTGATTACAATGTAGAATAACGAACAACAACAAAATAAAAAAATATATTTATATTTAAGATATAAACAGTATTTGAAAACACACATAAGAAAATGTATCACTTATTTTGTTTGAAACTATTTAGAAATACCATTTATTTTGTTTGTCTTAAAGAATTTGTTTCAAATATCATTTGAAATGGAAATTTTCTTTTTAAATTTATAAATGTATGATGTTATCAGTCTAGGATTGCTAAGCATCCACATTGTCCTAAGTCATTGTATTGGGTGTATTCAAAAGTGGAATGAAATTTCCAAGCAATGTGTCTCCACCATATTAACTAATAAGTAGCCATAAAGCCAACTCATTCTTGGCCCATCTTTCAAATGCTTTGGCTTTACTCTTTAAAACTTGGCATAAAATGGGCTGGGGGTCCATTGAACACCCTACAAGCCCAAAGAACCAGGTAACCCTACGGAAATGAGCAAACTTCCTTGATTGTTAGGCCAACCCTTTAGGGTTAGTTTGCATGTATTATTTTCTTTATGTGTTTTAAACATATTAGAGGTGGGCAAATGGGGCCTGGGCCCAAATTGGTTTGGATCGATCCTAGGCCTGTGTAATGACTCTTTTTCTAGCTAGTATACTCGTAAAATAACAATAAAAACTCATCAAATACATATATAAGAAAATATATAAACAAGTATAAAACTATGGGCCCATATTTAATTTTCTTTATACACAAAATTTTACATAATATAATAAAGTCTCAAAATGTTAACTTGACAGTTTTGCCCAACCCTTCCGCTGCGTAACTGTTTCAAATGATCGCAATTCACCTGATACCTGCAAAAACATTGAAAACAATGGGGTGAGCACTTATTGCTCAGTAAGTAAACCCGCTATGCTACCCTTCTCTCTCCGTTGCTTAAATTCTGAATTTCTTTCCTTACTTCACATTTCCTCATTCTTCTCTATTCTTTCTCTACTCTTACTCTATTTTTTCTCTCTGTTCTTTCTCTATTCTTTCTCTTTGTTCTTTCTCTGTTCTAATTTCCCACTACTCAGATAATGGGCATGATAATATGCATATATATAATGCAAATGCACAAATGTATAAAACATGCATTTTCTTTTCTATTTTTCTTATTCTTATTCTGTTTCTTTTCTCTGTATTTCTTTTTTTGCTTCCTTTTCTAGTCTTTCTTTCTTTTTATTCTTTCTCATTCTTTTCTTATTCTTTTGCCGATCGGACTCGGTTGAGGCATGGATTTGGAACCTTGGCCGTGTGAGTGTATTCTTCTTTCTTGGGTACAACCCTCATCCACATGCATTCTTACGGACTGTACCAATTCTTCTTTCTTCTTCTTAGGCCGCTCACTAAAAGTGGTGTCCATGTGGGGAAAATTCTTCTTGTCACTCACGGTTCCCCATCGCCACAACCTTTTCTTCTTTTTATCTTTTTACACTTCGTTAAATAAAATTCAGATTTGAACTTCTTTAATATTCTCATTTCTTTCTATTTACTCTTTAACCTTCTTTAGTGCTTTTGCATGCTCTTATGAATATATATGCATGTAGATGGTTTCATGCTTATAATTCTTTCTAAATTCACATGTTTAAATGCAATTATGCTATATGGAATGCAAACATGTCATTCTCTTCCATCTACAAACTCTTCTCAATATAACACATAATCATACTAATATAAACACTTCTCTTTGTCATTTCATCAAACAACTTATGTGCACAAAGCAACTCTAATTTGGCTACACTTTTATCTCTTTTCTAAGCCACCAAAAAATGGGAATAAAACCCTCTATATTTAATGCCAAATCTGCCCAAAATACACACTCCAAAATTTCCACTTCAATTCTTCCAAATTTCATCCAAACATTCATCCAGCATCAAATACACCAACACAACTTCTCATGGATAAGTTATAATTATCATTCAACACCAAATCCATCAACAATTCTACATATAACACATATATATGCATAAAAGAAATTCTCTACACAACATAACTTAAATCATACTTAGAGTAGGATTTACTTACCTTATATGTGAACAATCCAACCCTTTAAGAATCTTCTTTGATCAAACTCTCTTCCTCTTAAATCCTATGAACACAAACCATCAAAATTCAACACTTTAAAAATTAAAACTCACCTCTTAGTGCAAGAAATCTTACCTAAAGATGCTTGGGATTGAAAATCCACTCAAACATACCTAAAATCTATGAATTTCCTTTGAAGAAGAATTGAAGAAATTGAGAAGATATGGAGGTGAAGGTGGCGTGAAAATGGGTGAAGAGTGGCTAGGGTTTCACTCTTCAATCCTTGATATAACATAAAATTATATATAGTTTCCCATTTTTCCCTTGCACTTTCTTTAAAATTCCATCTATGTCCCTTAGTCAATTACCATAATGCCCTCATTTTTATTGCATTTTCCATGAAATTCTATCTCTTCTTACTCCCCACAATTTCAACTAATTTTGAGTGAAAAGACCATTTTACCCTTAATGCAAGTTTAAGGCATTTTCTTCACATTTTCTCAAAATAACTTTAAAAAAAATCAACTAAAGGTATAAGAGCATAAATTAAATTACGTACCTCCATGTAGGCGTTACAGCCTGTCACTTTTGTGAGGGCCTGTACCGGTCCCAAGCCAGGTCTGATAAATATCAAGGGGGTTTTGGTTATTTGTTAAGGATGTTTTGGCTATTTGTCAGGGGGTTTTGGTTATTTGTTAGGGAGGTTTTGACTATTTGTAAGGGGGTTTGTTATTTGTTAGGGAGGTTTTGGCTATTTGTCATGGGGTTTTGGTTATTTGTTAGAGGGTCTTGGTTTTATTTGTCAGGGGGTTTTGGATATTTGTTAGGGGATCTTCTGAAATTAACTGGTCCCAGGCCCGGCCCTGGAGGAGGGACCAGCCTGGGCCCGGTCACCCCTCTCACAGTTTTAGGACCAGGGTCCTTTGGGCTCGGGCTTTTTGGCCACCTCTAAAACATATTGCTTAAGATATTTATTATTCTTTTATCTCATTACTTGAATAGACAAAGAATGGAATGGACCTCTATTGTTAAAAGTTTGGACCATAAGTACCAAATTAAATTAAATTCAACTAATTAATTTTACAACACTATTCCACTCTTTTCTTACATCACCTTCAATCCCTATTGGCTCAAACTCACACCATATGTCCTACTTGTACATTCCTCCATTTATTATGACCTTTACCATATGCTCCATAGTCCATACTTACCAATGCTAAACCATCTACCTCCCAACACTTTTCATCATCTCATCCCCCCACACTTCTCTTATATCATTCTCCCCATTGTACAATTCATCCTCCTCCCTCAATTTCCATTCCAACTTATTTCAAACTCCATTCGCTTCCATTCTTTCTCAATCTTTCTTACACCCAAACTCATTTTATTTCCATTTTTTTTTACTTCACTTCTTATAAAAATGACATCATTTCAAGGAAATGAACTAGACGACGTTGTAGTAGCCTCTGATCGTATCACTAGAGAGCCTCTAGAAAGCGAGAGGAAGATCAAGTACATGACACCGTTACAGGCCTTGCTGTTGAAACAAGAGCCCATAGACTCGGATGACCAAGATCAAAAGCTACTGCCACCTGTCAGTGTAGTTCCAATAAATATGTAGATGCAGATGTCAATGCAAATACCTATGATGATACTCGTTATAGCCTGTAAACGTTCATTGACAAAAGACCGCCACACCAAGGTTGAAGTGTAATGCCCCGCTTGAGGTATGTAGTTAAGATTTGCTGTATTACTTAAATGTTCATTGATTCGGTTTTAATTGAGTTTGTATGTTGAAATTGGTTGAGTTTTGAGGATTCTTAGAATTGCAGTCTTCGCCGCGGCGATGTTGGCTTTGAGTAAGGCGGTGTCAACTCTGTAACTTTTCGCCGGGACGACGGAAGTTTCTTTGCCGCGGCGACGAGCCAATTGAAAAATTTAATGAGTTTCTAGAGAATTCTTCATAGGGGTAAAAATGACCTTTCTACCCCTAATTAGTAAGAAAAGTGGGGAGTAAGATGTAAGAAAATTTTATGGAGAATAGGTTAGTGTGGGGGTGTGAGTGAAATGAATCAAAGAATATAGATGGAATTTCCAAGAAAGAACAAGGGCAAAATGGGAAAGGCAGGTTATAATATGAGCTAAAAAGGGTTAAGTGAAATAAACCCTTCATTTTCATCCATTTCCACCGCCATTCTCATTCTCTACTTCCTTTCATTTTTTTCTTTCAATTTTCCCAAGATTTCTAAGGAGTTTAAGAGAGCTTTTGGGTAATTTTAGTAGAAATTTCCTCTCAAGCATCCTCAGGTAAGGATTCTTGCTTTAGATGTGAGTTTTGCTTATGGTTATATTGAAGTCTTATATTGTTATTATTGTTCTTGTTTTTGTTTTAAGTTGAAGAGAGAAGACAAGACAACAAAGGAAAGGAAAAGTGCTAGAGAAGTCACTTTTTCACAAGGTAAGTAAATCCAACCTAAGTTGAGATTTGAGAAATCCTTTGAGTAGAGATTGAGTAGAGATTTATGTATGTATAAGTATGTTATGTTATTGAGAATTGAGTTGAGATGAATCTTTGCTTTGTGGTTGTTGAATACAGTTTAATTATGAGAAGTGTTTGATGTGTGAAGAGAGATTGAAATTGAGTTGAAGTTGGAGGAGTTTGCATGAATATTTTTAGGAGTGTTTTCCTTGGCAGGAATTATGACTGTATGAGGGAGTTTTTCTCCCATTTTGGATGATTAAAGAGAATAGTAGAGTTATAGATAAGTAGAGCTTTGGTATGCACATGAGTTGTTTGATGAAATGCCTAAGTGAGAAACTGCCTTGTCACATCTGTGACTTTCTGAGTAATGTTTGGGCATCTTACGGATTGAACTGGGTTTAGACCAAAACATAAAAGTTATATCCCTGTCTCTAAGCTTTAAAACGAGACCAAAATCGTAGCAATCCGATGTGTATAACGCAAGTTATGCCTTTTTTAGTGTAACCTGTGCAGATGACGATTTTGGCGCAACATTGCATTTGTTCATTTCATGAGGGCACTAATGAGCATGAATCATCCACATGCACTAATTATGCATAAGAGAAAGAGTAGGAAAAAGAGTAGAGAACTTTGAGTGTGAGCTTTATAAAGAGAAAAGAGAGAAAAAGAGAATAGAGTAGGTTGTGCGATGGGGAACCCGTGAGTAAGGGGTAGAGTATTCCCGCATGTACGCCGCATTGAGAGAGCGGCATGAGTATGAGAGAGAAGAGTCGTGTAGCCCGTGAGAGTGCATGCGGATGAGGGCTATACCCGAGAGTACTCGAGACAGAGATTATTCACTCACATGGCCAAGGGTTCCAAATCCATGCATAACCAAGTCCGATCGGCTAGAATGAGGAGAAGTCACGTAGAGCGGAAGCGAGTCCTGGCCGTGCCTCCAGTAAGATGAGGCTGTGACTACTAAAGAGAGTTAGTAGAAAAGAGTTATGAGAAAGAGAAAATAGAGAGAAGTATAAGAGAGAGAGATAAATAAGAATTGTAAGAAAAGAATTAGAGAGAGAGAGTGTGTTACGGGGATAGATGAGTAGAGGATTTACTTACTGAGCATTAGTTGTGCTCACCCCGTTGTTTTCCATGTTTTTGCAGGATCTAGGTGAGGACACAGTCGGATGGGCGTCGGCGAGCGAAGGGAAATGACTACACTGTCCACCTTGTTTTTGATGCTTTTGTACATGATACAACTTTTTCTATAAAGAATGTATATGTTTAATAAAAGAAAAATTTGGGCCCAACCTTTTTATGCTATTTTATATATATTTCATTATGTACATGTTTTATGAGTATTTGAGTAGAAAGCGGTTATTACATGAAGGCCGTGGCTGTAGGATTCGAATACCATCCATGTGTGCGGCTCGAATCTTCCAACTCACCCACGAACTTGGTCATAAATCTAACGGTGAAACTGTCAAGTGGCTCCTTGAACACACCCAACCAACCATCATCGAAGCCACCAGAACGGGAACAGTTCTAGCTATTTCCATGTTCTTTTGTGGGACCCTTAAAATCCCAACAAAAAAAGATGATAATTCATCCAAGGACGAAACAAACTAGACAAAGAAACGACATTATCCTCCGTCATCTAATGACGTGTTATCACATAACGGAGTTACAGTGTCACAAGCATGCGGATTGGCCCCAGTGGCCCCATAGGGTTTGATCCCTGTTTGGACAGTGGGAAATTGTGGGATGAATATGATGGTACCGACAGTAGGTAATGCTTTTTGGATGATTCACAAGTTCAAAGTGGGCTGTCTAACCCTCGGTTATGGCCATTATCGCCATCAGTGGGACCAGTTTTTAATTTGGCGGCAAGGCCTATGTCATCGTTGATGGATCCAATAGATATGAGCATGAGCGTGGTGGGGTCAGTGGTGGTAAATGGAAGTGCGATGACAAAACAGTTGAGCGTGGCGCTAAGTGTTAGTAGTAGTGGCAGTGGCAAAACCCAGAGGCTTAGAGATTTTGGTTTGGAGATTTATGATAAACAGAAGTGCAGTTGATGCAAAGACAAGTTAGAAAGCCATGAAACGACAAATTTTCAGGGTTTAGTATTGGTCCACTGAAAAAATAAAGTCTGACAACAAAAGAATTAATAATCTATGTTTTAATTTGTGCTTCAAATTCTGCAATTGCATTACAAAATGTCTTGAAGCCTCCATGGTTTTTTAGTTTTTACCAGGGAAAATTGTATTAACCCATTTCAACTATCAGAAATTAGATACATAAAATTCTCATCTATAAATTAAATTTTAAACATATTGGATTTTATTTTAACAACGATTAACCAAACAAAATTGCGCGTTTTAACGGGGTTGACCTTACCCACATGTAAGAAAGACTCGTAGCCTAGTGGTGGCTGTAGATGCAACATGACAAATATGAGCGTTCACACGCTTTTGAAAAGCACGTTTAAATTACATCCCTTTATAGTGGTTTTTCATTCAAGAGTGTCGTTCATGTTCTTTTTGGGTGTACTAAAAAACTTGTGCGTGTCCATTACTTAAGGGCCTATGTGATGCACATGGGGCCTCCTCGTTAATGGGCCAACATAGTGTGGGCCCACAATCAAACAAATTGGGTTGTTGGAGAAACGTATTTGGTGGACCCGTAAGAATAGGATGAAGGGTTATTATCAGTTGTTGTAGGGACATTGAGTATATAAGTGTCCCCCTAGGGTGTGTTTGGTTAGGGGTAATCCTCAAATATTGAGGTAATATCATCTTTTATTACTTGATTATCACGTTTGGTTGTCAAGTAATATAAGATTTTAATAATCTTTCAAAACCAATTATAGTCATTGTTGGTAATACAGGAGGTAATCAGATTACCTCCATTCTTTTTAGGAATTTTAAGATTACTTGGTAATCTTATTTTTGTTACAATTTTACCCTTCAGGAGGCGTTTGAATCATATATGTTTTATTATAAAGGCATATTATATTAATGAAAAGAAAGATCACCTTGAAGATTATTGGGAATGTTTAGAAAATGTGTTTGGTTGGTTCGAATGAATTGGTGAATAATATGTTTGGTTGGAAGGATAAATGGGTGGGTATGTTATATAGATTACTAAATTACCTTTCTTTTTAAATATTAATATAATAGTATTTATTATTATTATTATTTGAATCATTTCTTTTAACCCCCTACGTTTGAAATTTTGCTAAAACACCCCAGCCATATAAAACTTTAATTTGTAGCAAAATCACCCTCACCCACCCCAAGCCATTGCCGGCAGCCAGCCACCACCGCTGCTGGTAGTTGACGAAATGCCGCACGACTGGCTGTATATGGTTGACCATGCATCGGTAAAGCCGGAAATAGCCATCGATCACAAATCCATGGCTGAAAAACAGCCAGATTTGTGGCCATTTCATGGCCAAAGATTTGGTTGTGAAACAGGCATAGAAATGCCAGATCTGGCCGTTTCCAGATCCATGGCTGGAAAAGGCCTTACCAATGCACGACCGGCCAGATCCTGCTAGCCGTGCACCATTACGGTGAATGATATAGACGGTCGGCAGTGGTGAGTCATGGTCGACGGTGGTCTTGGGTGGTTGGGGGTATTTTGTTAACTTTTAAACTTTTTGTAGCTGAGGTGTTTTAGCTAATTTCTCAAATGTAGGAGGGTTGGGTAATTGTTATTTAGTAGATATTTGAGGGCAACTGTGTCCAAAATGGTTTTTAATTAAGGGCAAAATGGGAAGAAAAATCATATTACCTCGGTAGTGATTTAATAACACCCCCTAACTATTAGAGTAGATGCCCTAGAGCCAATCAATTATTGTAGAATTGACTCTTTATAATAATGTTCATTAATCAATAAAAAACATTTTATTCTATATTGCGTAAATCATAATTATTGCAATATGTATTGATATATGTCCTTAGAATGGTAGAACCGTGACGAGGGTATCAGGTGTTTCAAATCTTGATAGTGAGAACCCTATGAGCACATATGATGGCCATTCTAGAAACGTCTGTAGCCCCAGTATTATTTTGAAGTAAGGGCACAGATAATACGGCAAAGCTATCATAGTGTTGAATGATCCTGTCGAAAGGTAGTGACTGATCTCATTTGTCGAGGTTGTTTGGTGACAACTTGGTGCAACACATGGGTGCTTGCTGTAGGCGAATATACCGCAGCAAGTTCACTAGACTAACCCACCAGAGGATTCCATATGGATGGTAACCCCAGTGTCTATGGAACAAATCCTCTAACGAATGGTGGTGCATGTGATCCTTAGACTTGAGATCATCGGAGCGCCTTGTGCACCGATTGATGTAGTTTGACACTAGCCTAACGCAGTTCTTTTCAGAGCTGTTAATACGGTGGTGATTAGCTGCATCAAGGAGTGTATCAAGACTATGGTGGATAGACAGAGGATACATCACTCCCGAATACGGGAGAAGTTATCTCATGGCGTAATTCAGTATATGGCAATGACACTAAAACTGTGGCCACAATGAGATTGAGTTGTTGCTCTATCCGGATTATAATACAGGTCATTAGTCCAGAAACTGAATATATAATATCGAGAGTAACCGAAGGTTGACACTATTTCTATGCCTTCGTCTCATCGAGATAACATATGATGAAAAGATTGAATTGTACGGTAACCATATCATTGATAGGTAGCACTTTGTTGAATCCGAATCTATCGGTACCATAATGCCTTGCTAGGGGATAATCTTGGTCTTGTGTATAGTGAGACGATTAATTGGTATTAATCACGATACTATACACTATCAGTATGATGAGGAGCCTATGGGTCACACACATAGAAGATAATTTAAGACTCAGGAAGTAAGAAGGGTGTTTTCATCTTTTTAGAAGAAAGGGTATTTTGGTAATTTCACAGTGCAATTAAATTTGCTGAGGTCGTAACCTTTTATTTAATTTGTTAGAAAAATTAAATAAGTGAAATTACATTTAAATATGTGTTAGCATATATTTAAATAAATTATCATTATTGTTAAATGTTAATATATACAATAAATATATATTAATTGATTTTAATTGAGATAATGATGAATTAAAATAAATATCTAATTGGGAGTGTTAGGAAACAAGGGGTGTTTGGATTGGCTTGGAGCCCAAGCCTATTCCATATGGGAATAGGGCAATTAAATTTTTCTATAAAAGAAAAAGGTTATTTGTAAAAGAAAAGAGTTTTTCATTCATTCATTTTCATTGTAAAAGAGAAAACACACAGCCCCTTTTTCCTCTCACACACGCCAGACTTAGTTTTGATTGAAAATCAAAATACTCTTCATTTCTTCTTGTTTCTTAAGGCTAAAGAGGGATCTAACAAATCATTCCTTAGTTCCTTACGATTGTCTTCGTGTGGACTACGTCGGTTCGATCCTACACTTGGGTTGGTAGCAAAATACATTCAGAGACAACTTGGAGGAGCCTCCAAACGTGCGTATAGTTTCTTGAACTCTAGATTAATTTTCTGCAAATTCTTATTTTGATATAAACTGTAAAATTGTACCCTGATCTTGGTTCTATGGAACGATCCTTGTTATTATTGTTTTTTGTTTTCCGCTGCCTCAATGGATCATTTCCTAACACTAACAAGGTAATAAGATTACCCCCACATTACCAACAGTAAACACTATTGCAATAAAAGATTACCGTAATATTTTATTTCTTGCAAACCAAACACAAAAATCTTACAAAATAAACGAATATTACCTCCATTATCTTATTTACCCCTAATCCAAATGACCCCTTATTAATAAAATTTTTCTTCAATATTGCCCTTATTTAAAAAAAAAATTTACAATAATTTGCCATTACATTTGTACCCCTATTTAATTAAGTTTTTGGACAATAATGCCCTTATAGTTAAAATAAATTGTAGGCTCCCTAAGACCACCACTACCACCCAACCACCACCACCACCGATTGAACTCGTCGGAAGTCGTCGAAAATGATCGCCGTGCTTCAATATGGTTGTTTTCGGCCATATTGATGGCCATAGATCTAGTCGGAAATGGCTAAATCTATTCCGACCAGATCTATGGCCATCAATATCTGACACCGGCAGTGGTGATAGGCAACTGACAGTGGCTTGGGGTGATTGGGGTGTTTTTGTTAAGTTTTAAACTTTTTTGGTTGTTGGAGTGTTTTAGCAATATCTCAAATGTAGGGGGTTAAAAAAATTATTCAAAAAATAATAATAATAATAAAAATAATATTATATTAATATTTAAAAAGAAGGGCAATTTAGTAAATTATATAATATACCCACCAATTTATTCCTCTGAACCAAACATATTAATATAACATATCCACCAATTTATTTCAACCAACCAAACACATTTCCCTAAACATTCCCAGTAATCTTCAAGATAATCTATCTTTCCATTAATATAACATTCCTGATAATACAACATTCCCTGAACTAAACACACCCTAAGAGTATGGAACCATTTCAATATCAAATTTATCCCATCTTTTGTCTTAATGTTCATATTTTTTAATTTAATTTTAAATAAAATTATTATAAATGACAACACCCGATGTAAGTATACCACAAATTTTGACTTGTTTTATTTATTTACACCTCAATAATTAGATACATCTAGTTTAATCTTTTATTTAGATGATCATATCTCCATGATTAGAGTTACTAAAAAACACATTTTATATTTTAGTTTCAAAATGTAAATACTAGATTTTTTTATTGTTTATTATTTTGCATTTTGGGCCCATCCTCATATCTTTATTTATTTTATGAAATCTTTTTTCATCTACTAAGAATTTAC
This sequence comes from Pistacia vera, assembly GCF_008641045.1. Classification (NCBI taxonomy): domain Eukaryota; kingdom Viridiplantae; phylum Streptophyta; class Magnoliopsida; order Sapindales; family Anacardiaceae; genus Pistacia; species Pistacia vera. The sequence goes on from NW_022196248.1 coordinate 422,478, forward strand.
TCTTAAATCTTGATATAATATAAGATTATTGAAAAAAATAATGTTACTTAACAAACCTCTATACTGTACTTTTAGAATAATAAGTGTACATATATTCTATTTATTAATTTATTAGAGATTTAAAATTAAAATTAAAATTTAATTTCATATCTTATTTCCACATGTAGAACCCAATTATTGGATTTAGCTATCAAAAATAAATATTATCAGAACAATTTTTTTTTTTTTTTTCAATCAAAACAAAAAATAATAGAAAATTTAAGGTTTCAATAATATTTGAACTCCTCCAAAATTTTTATTTTGTTTGTATTTTTTATTTATATTCATCCACCTTACAATTTAAATCCTAACTCTATCCTTATAAAAAGAGTAGAGATCTAAGAACAAAGAGTAATGAAGAAATAAAGCTTAGAGAATGAAGATAAATCAAATCTTTCTACGCGAAGATCGGTACTGATTTTCTTCCTTTCCTGAAAGTTGATCGATAATTTAGGGGAGAAATGGTGCAAAAAATAAAAATAAAACTTTTAAGTTTAAAGGGTATTTTTTGTGTCGAGTTGAGTTTAAAGAGATATTTTAAAGTATAAACATGTACTTAGTAACTAGAATTCTAATAAATTATAAGTTTACAAATCGTTTCCTAAATTAAAAGAACCACATTGGTCACAAGTCCTAATCCTAATTGTTTACTGTTGATTTTTTTGGCCTTTTATGGTTGCATAGATAATGGTAAAATAGGCTCAAATGTAATTTACTTAGAGTGATCCTAATATTGTTGTTAACTCAATAGTCACCATACTCTCATTTTGATGTTAACTGGTATGAATTCAACGCCAGGGGAGCCTAAATCTCATTAGTCGGGCCAAGAAAAATCCATGGAAGAAGTCATTTGTGATTCTAGCAACAATTTGGCCCAATTAAGCTTAATAGAAGAAGTCAATGCCAAGCCCATCCTCAAGTTGGCTCAAGAAGGAAGAAATGTGCAAGATGAGAACAACTTATCCAAGGGCAACCCAATCCGCACAAGTATGCCATGCTTCGATCTATTAGGCCCAATTCATGTATTTGGGTGCAATTAATCACTTGGAGCCATTCCCTTCAAAATTGACCAAGAAATTCAAGAACTAGTCAAATGGGAGCCGTGTGAGCCATTAATGCAAGGAGATAAGGAAACACGAGTGACTACAAGCCTTTCCCGTTTTGGCAAAGACAAAAAGGGAGCATTGGGCGGCTCCATGTCTCTTTCCACTTTGGGAAAGTCCTAGGTTACTTGTGAATGTGAATTTGACTAACTTTTGGGGATGATTTTACTTCTTGTTTGCAAAGTCCCATTAGGTTATTATTATCTTTTATTTCATATTTTCTCTTTCCATTTTGGCACCCAGTGTAGACCATATATAAACGGTTCTCTCTTTCATGTAAGAGGGTTGTTGAATATTCATGAATTGAATCTCTTTGAGAGTGTTTATCCATTTTCCTTTATCCAATCTTTTGCTTAGTATTGGTGGTGGTTTCCATTGACTGGTGGCATAGCCTTTACGCTGTGGATTGTTAGACTTGTATCGTTACTTTGTCTTATGTATTTTGTGTGTTGTTTGTGTTATTTGAAGTATTGTTTTGCCTTTCAATTGGAGCTAGTTGTGTTATCACTTGTTATTGCCATTTGGAAGCATTTGTGGACTGTTGTGGTGTGTAAAGTTGTGGTAGTTGTCATTCACCGATTTGAGAGTAGTTGGTGCTCAGTTGAACATTGTTATTGTTCAGAAGTAATTAAATTCACTCTAAATTGTTGAATATGGATCAAGTGGTACGTATAAGAGCTTAGGTTGATAGAGTGAGTCTTTTTTCGTCTTTTAGTTTCACCTCTTTCCTTACCTATTTTTGCATTGTTGGTTAGAAATTAATCATTTTGCCGGTTTTGCATTTCTAAGCCTATTTCAAGCCTTGTACACCTTTCACGACATAAATCCACTCAACTCCAACCCATATACACTGAAACCATTCACTACAAACACATTTACACTCAAATCTCACCTAAACACTTAACCAAAGCGCTTTCACCCGAATCTCACCCCAAACACTAAAACCAACCCCTTTCACCTAATTATACTGTCACCATGTCACATAAAAGTAGTTCTTCATCCCCATTTCCACCATGGGAGTTAGCTACAAGAAGACTTCATAGAGAGGTTGACGAACTTAGAGAGCAATTAATCGAAGTTCTCCAACTTTTGAGAACTCAAACTCAAACTCAAAACCAAAACCAACAAAACTGAGAACACACCTCACCTAACCATGAACCAAACCGACACCAACAAAGACATTCACCTCACCTAGACCTTCACCACGGTCAAACTATTATAAAGAGGAAATCAACATTGAAGGTGATTCTAGTGGGTCCGGAATGGATCGGAGGACGAGGAGAAGGGAGAATGATGACGATAAAGGGTTGAAAGTTGATATACTCGAATTTGAAAGAGGTTGAATCTGGATGATTTCTTGGATTGGTTGAATGAAATTGAGTGGGCTTTTAAGTTTAAAGAGTACTCAGATGTGAATAAATGCAAGGTGACGGTTCTTAAGTTCAAAGGTTATGCGTCTTTGTGGTGGGAAAATGTTGGAAAACAAAAGGATAGAGAGGGGAAAGATAAAGTTAGATCATGGGAGAAATTGAATAAATTGATGAAGAAAAGATTCTTGCCTGAAAATCATAAGCAAAATCTTTATTTGAAATTTCACACTCTTAAGAAAGGAGATAAGCATGTAGAAGTGTAGATTAGGAATTTTGAGCGGTTGATGATGACAAGTGTGGTAACCGAACTCAAAGAGCAAACCATTGCAAGGTTTTTGGGAGGCTAAGACCGAGATATTGCTGATCTGGTGGAGTTGCAATCCTTTGCACTTTTGAGAACATTTGCAATTAACAATCAAGGTGGAGAAGCAAAAGAAGGCATTGAAGGTTTCGACACCCAAGAGTTTCAATAGAGGAAATTCTTTCTACGAGAGATCTTCCTCTTATAATAAAACTGAAGCTACTACCAGAGACAAAGGAAAAGAGAAGATGATGGAGACAATCAAGGAGAAGCTAAGTTTCATGAAGCAAGACTGAGGGGATAAGAAATGTTAGTAAACGACCCAGTTACGTAACGGAAAACAAAAACATAAACTCTATGGATCGTTCCTTAAAACCAAGATCCAGGTATAAAAATCACAATTTATATAAAATAATTAAATTTGCAGAAAAATTAGTTCAAGGTTTTAGAAACCATACCCACGTTTGGAGGCTCCACCAATGTTGTGTCTGAACGTGTTTGCTACCGATCCAAGTGTAGGATCGAACTGTAGAGGTCTACACGAAGACAATCAACAAGAACCAAGGAGAGATTTGCTAGATCCTCCTTGGCCTTAAGAAATCAAGAAGAAAACAAAAGAAGTATTTGATTTTCAATCAAACAGTAAAAGTGGCATGGGAGAGTTTTGGGGCTGAAGGTTTTTCTCTTTTTTAATCAAAATGAAATGAAATAAAATAACACTCATCATTTTCAACTAAAACCTTTTCTTTTATAGAGTTATTTTAGTTGCCCTATTCCCATATGGAATGGGCTTGGGCTCCAACCCAAACACCCCCAAATTTGCCAACCTCCCAATAGATATTTTAATTTAATAATCATTATCTCAATTAAAATCAATTATTATATAAATAAATAAATAAATAAAAAATATATATATATATATAATATATATATATATATATATATAATATAATATATATATATATATATATTATATATATATATATATTATATGTAAACAGTTTGTCAGCTTCCAGTCTTCTTGCTAGCTTTTCTAAAACCTCTGCAGTTTGTACTTCCCCTTGTCCGTCGCCATTGCGATCCTAATTTGGTTTCCAGATTCTCCCAAAGTGTTTGACTTGCGAAGTTAATCTTAACCTTTTGAAAGCTAAACCTCTCAAAAATATCTGCGTCAATTAACCCTTTTTTTGTGGAGTGTGTGTCACCACGCTTGTAGTGCCTGATGATGATTCCTCAGAATTTTTGATCTTTGACAGTGACAATTACCCGTTCATGTCCTCCTGTTTACAAGCCACGCAAACTATTGCCTTTTTCTGAGTCGTTTCCTCTTAAGAGTAACCATCTTTTCAGAAGTATTTACCTTTGTAGAAGTTTCACCCTGCAATCGTTTGAAATTTCGGGTTTCTTCTTCGAAGTATCAGAATCATAGTCTGATTCTTTCCTTCAACCTGCTTTACAGCAGTGACCTACTTAGCGAAGAAGCCACTGCTTATCCGCAGTTTTCTCCTTTTTAGCAGTAACCTTTGAAGTAGAAGTAACCTTCAAAGGGCAGTTCCTTCTCAAGTGTCCTCGTTGCTTACACTTGGAGCATGAGAAGTGATTTCCAGCTCCTTCTTGTCCGCCATTGTCCTGTAGTCTTCTGCAAAATGTCTGACAAAAATTTAGCAACAAAGTTAGATTTACCAGAAATATATTCAAATTGATTATATATATTAACATTTAACAATAATGATAATTTGTTTAATATATGCGAACACATATTTAAATGGATTTTCACTTATTAATTTTTCAAACAAATTAAATAGCCTACGACCTCAGCAAATTTAATTGCACTGTGAATTACCAAAAAACCCTTGCCCAAAAAGACAAAAACCCATTTTCTCTTCCTGAGTCTTAAATTATCTTCTATGTGTGTGACCCATAGGCTCCTCATCATGTCGGCAGTGGTATAGTGTCGCGATTAACACCAATTAATTGTCTCACATACACAGACCAAGTTGGCCCTTAGTAGTTTCATGGCCACCCGATAGATTCGGATTCAGCAAAGTAGCTACCTGTCAATGATATGGTTACCGTATAATTCGATCATTTCATCATACGTTATCTCGACGAAACGAAGGCAAGAAATAGTTGTCAACCTTCGATTATCTCGTATTATGTATTCAGTTTCTGGACCAAGACCCGTATTATAAACTGGATAGAGCAACAACTCAATCCCACTGTGGCCACAGTTTTAGTGTCATTGCCAAACTGAATTGTGTTGTGAGATAACTTCTCTCGTACCCGGGAGTGATGAATCCTCTGTCAATCCACCATAGTCTTGATACATCCTCGATGCAGCCAATCACCACCGTATTGACAGCTCTGAATAGAACTGCGTTAGCTAGTGTCAAACTGCACCAATCGGTGCATAAGGCGCTCTGTGATCTCAAGTCTAAGGATCACATGCACCACCATTCGTTAGAGGATTTGTTCCATACCACTGGGTTTACCATCCTATGGAATCCTTTGGTGGGTCAGTCTAGTGAACTTGCTGCGATGTATTCGCCTACCAGCAAGCACCCATTTGTTGCACCAAGTTGTCACCAAACAACCTCGACAGTGAGATTAGTCACTACCTTTCGACAGGATCGTTCACCTATGATAGCTTTTCCGTATTATCTGTGCCCTTACTTCAATAATATTGGGGCTACAGACATTTCTAGAATGGCCACCATATGTCTCATAGGTTCTCACAATCAAGATTTGAAACACTTGATACCCTCGTCACGGTTCTACCATTCTAAGGACATATATCAATGCTATTGCAATAATAATGATTTACGCGATATAGAATAAATGCCTTTATTATTGATTAATGACATTATTACAAAGAGTCAATTCTACAATATTGATTGGCTCTAGGCATCTACTCTAACAATCTCCCACTTGCACTATAGCCAATCATTCATGTTATTAATACCCAATGATCTCAAGTGCCTTTCATGCTTCTGCTGCGACAAGGCTTTGTCAATGGATCTGTGAGATTGTCGTCAGTATGCACTTTATTAATCACACGTCTTCCTCTCAACTATCTCTCGATGAGATGGTCGCGTCTGATATGTGTCTGGACTTCTGATAGAACCGTGGTTCCCTAGCTTGAGCAATTGCTCTATGGTTGTCACAATAGATGTCTATAGGATCAACAATCGTGGGAACCACACCAAGTTCAGTGATGAACTTCTTATCCATACTGCCTCCTTGGCCCACTTGACAATGCAATATACTCAGCCTCCATTGTAAGTCCGCTATAGTGCTTTGTTTGGAGCTCTTCCAGCTCACTGCACCGCCATTGAAAAATACAAACCTGACTGCGATCGATAATCATCTTTGTTCGTTTGAAAACTAGCATCACTGTATCCTCTTACAGTGAGCTCATCTTCCCTCCGTAAACCAAAAACATATCCTTAGTCCTCTTCAGGTACTTAAGAATATTCTTGACAACCATCCAGTGATACTCACCTAGATCCGATTGATATCTACTACAAGTGCTCAAGGCACATGAGACATCATCCGAGTACATAGCATGGCATACATGATGGCCCAATTGCTGATACATATGAGATCTTCTTCATCCTATCTCTCTCATCTGTGTTTTAGGACACATTCTTTAGAGAGATAAACACCATGTGACATCGGAAAAAATCCCTTCTTGGATTCTTCCATGCTGAATCTTTTTAGTACTTTGCCAATGTATGCACTCTGACTTAGGCCAAGCAACCTATGCGATCTATCACGATAGATCTTTATATCAAGGATGTAGGCTGCTTCCCCTAAGTCCTTCATGGAGAACACTTGGATAACCAAGTCTTTACCGACTGCAAGTTCGGTATATCATTCCCAATCAGAAGTATGTCATTAACATACAACACTAGGAATACACTGTGCTCCTACTCACTTTCTTGAAACATAGGGCTCATCTTCGTTCTTGATAAAACCGAATCTTTTACGGCTTCACATCAAACGATGTTCCAGCTCCTTAAAGCTTGCTTGAGTCCATAAATGGATCTCTGCAACTTGCATACCTTTAGCTTGACTATCAAGAACGAAACCATCAGGTTGGTCATATAACACTCCTCCTCAATGTTCCATTCAGGAAATCAGTTTTGACATCTATTTGCCAAATCTTATAGTGTGATATGCATCAATTGCAAGCATAATTCGGATGGTTAATCATGGCTACCAGTGAAAAGGTTTCTTCATAGTCAATGCCATGAATTTGTTTGAAACCTTTGGCAACCAGCCGTGCTTTATAAGTATGCACGTTGCCATCCATGTCAGTCTTCCTTTTGAAGACCCATTTACCCCTATGGGTTTTACCCCTTCAGGTGGTTCCACCAGAGACCACACTTGGTTCTGGTACATGGAGTCCATCTCAATTTCATGGCTTCAAGCCATTTAACGGAATCTGATTCGATATAGCGTCCTCGTATTCTGGTTCATCGTCTTGGTAGACTAGTACATCATCATGCTGAGTCACGGATAACCGTATCTCTCGGCTCATGGCGTACTCTCCCATATACGCAGCTTCTGTGCTACCTGAGTGGTTCACTTTGATCCACAAGTTGTGGAGAACCTCCTCATGATGCTCAACCACTTCCTGTGGCACATCATCCCGTCCTTCGTCAGTATTCTTGTGTCTGAACTTCATCGAGTTCTACTTTCTCCCCTAGTACTTCTTAGAAAATATTCCTTCTAGGAAGACACCAGATCGAGCAACAAAAATTTTGCGCTCTTCTAGGTGGTAGAAATAGATCCTTTGGTCTCCTTTGGATACCCCACAATATACATTTACAGGATTTTGGCCCGCTTGTTCGAAGTCTTTCTTAACATAAGCTTCACAACCCCAAATCCTTAGATAAGACAAGTTGGGCTTTCACCCACTCCATAGCTCATATGGAGTCTTACTACAGACTTTGACGACACACGATTCAAAACGTGGTCGCAGTCTCTAAGGCAAACCCCAGAACGTGCAGGTAAATCACTAACACACATCATGGACCTAACCATGTCAGTAAGGTCCTATTCCTCCTTCAACACTCCATTGTGTTGGGTGGTATAAGGAGGGGTGAGTTGCGATACTATCCTACATTCTTCAGGTACTCTGAAAACCCTGAGCTTAAGTATTCACCTCATCGATCCGACCGAATAGCTTTAATACTTTTGCCTAACATATTCTGTACTTCATTCCTAAACTCCTTGAATTTATCAAAGGCTTCAGATTTATGCTCATAAGGTAGACATAACCATATCTACTAAAATCATCAGTAAATGTATGAAGTATGAATATCCACCTCTGGCTTCAACTGTTAGTGGACCACATACATCACTATGGATGATGCCTAATAGTTCAGTAGCCCTTTCACTTTGTCCTGTGAAAGGAGACTTGGTCATCTTGCCTAAAGGCTGACTCGCATACCTTAAATGACTAGAAGTAAAAAAGGGCCAAAACTTCATCCTTTGAGTTTTGCAATGTGTGTCTTATTAACATACACAATCTACAATGCCAGAGATATGTTTGGTTTTATCGCTATGTTTAGCTTTCTTGGTTTCAACATTGAGAATATCTTATTGTTTAAATAGAACTATAATCCATTGTATAACCTTGCAATTTCAAATAGAATATACCATTCAAACTAAAGACAACAATCCATTAGATATCTCAAAATGATACCCCATATATCTAAAACGGATACTGAAATAATATTTCTAGAAATAGAAGGTATTGATAATAGTTATGTAGTTCTAATAACAGCCCGTAGGCAAAGATAAACAATAAGTCCCTAAGCTAATGCAGCCACATGTGCTCCATTTCAACTCAGGTCCACCTCTCCCTTGGCAAGCACTCTACTCTGCCTTAGCTCCTCATTCGTACAAATATGGGTACCACATCCTGTGTCAATGACCCAAGATGTTGAGGGAGAGAAGTAATCTCAATCATGAAGTACCTGAAGTCGTAGCCTCTGACTTCTTCTGCTTGCAAGGAAGCCTGCAATGTTTCCTTCAGTGGCCAGGCTGCCAAAAAGAAGCACTACCTTTCGCTTCCATGCCACTCTCAGGCCCAAGAGCAACTGTCCTTTGGTGGCTGGGGGTGGCCTTGGCCTTACCCTGGTACCCTGCTTACTGCGCAACCAGTAAACCGCTGGACTTTCAAGTCCGCTAGCGTCCAGCAGCAAGCGACAGGGTTTCTCACGTGTTCATATGAAATCATTATGAACGGAGCAGAAGTCAAACAGGGATGCAGAATTAAACCATTGTAATTCCATCCAAACCACACCCAAAGTCTCAAGCCTCTCAATGTGCTCAATCATCTTGAGCACATGAGGACCAACTTGGGCACCCTCAGTTGACGACTCCCAACAGTGCTTTCGACACCTTGTACCTCTCATGTCGAGCATTTGTTTCAAATAGCCTTGAGGTGTAGAATAATGGAAGAAGCATCCATATTCCGTGCTGCCTTTGTAGCATAGGTGTTTAAATGCTAACATCAAGCTGTACGCTATCAACATCATCAAAGAACTTTGATAAGTATCCTTAACTTCTGAGTGCATTAGATCAGGCTCACATGTATGGCTTTTCAAGGATATACAATTTCTTTTCTGACTTGAGTATAATTTTAGATTACGATACCAGTCTGAGAAATTGGATCCATCTAACCTGTTTTCTTTTTCGATTATCGGTCCAGGTTCATAATGCTCATTTTGGTGAATCTACAATTGCAGAAAAGATAATGTATTATAAAGTTCATTATAATTTAATATGGTCTTTTATTAAACGATGCTCCCACTATTTTACTCAAGTCAAAGCCTCACTATTAACCCGGGAAGCCCGTTGACTTTCCTAGTGGACCGAGATCCCATCCTGCCCATTTCAAACCTTTGCTTTGGCGAACAAGCCAAAATGAGTTGATTAGGTAGGCCCAACACTTAATCCACACCAGTTGATAACTCCTACTATCAACCTCAAATGTGAAAAAGCCAACAAGCCAATCACACAATTTAATGGCTCCAACCATTGTCCTCAAGTGTGATTCTTAGTATCAGTAGAGTGGACACTACGTGTCACCACGTACACTAATATAGTACTCTCTACTACGCCATGACACGTTTATAACCTTCGCTTTGGTGAACAAGCAAAACCGTCATTTTAGTCGACCCATCACCATTAAGGAAAACTCCAATGAATTTTCCTCCCACTGGTAGAAGTGTACCTTTCGCTTTGGCGAACAAGTTTTCGATGAACAGTGGTTTGATTAAAATCATGGTGATGAAGGCTTACGTGACTTAATATACTTAATTGAGGGTTTGTTATTTAATGTCTCATCAGATTATTATCTTTGTTAGAATGACATTGTTTGGCATGTTATTCAACATTCAACCTTAGCATGCATTCTAAACAAAAATTAAACGTGCCGTATGGCCTAACTAAAACCGATCTTCTGAGCCTAGAGGAATCGGTGGGTCACCTAGGAGTCCTGTAATAAACATCTTGAGACTTCAAGTATGATGCCTCATCCTTTGCTCCGACTCCAAGTACATTACAAAAACATCATTCTAAATTTACAATAAAATTAATATTAAACTAATTTTACATCAACAAATTTAGAAACCTCGATTTACATTCAAAAGGAATGAGATGAGAAAAGAATGTACATCAAGAAAAGGGGAGAAGGCAGGACACACAGACCCTATTTAAAATATTACAGCCATACATACCCAAAATATTTAAAACATTCACCCTTAGGTCTAAGGCTCATATACCGGGCACCATGCAATAACAAACAAGTATAAAACATACATTTAAAAAATAATCAATTTTTGAATTGGGTGGGTTTATTATTAATTACCCTCTTAAATGTGCAGAATGTACATTCGCTTTACAGGTTATAAAACTACAGATTAGACCCTTCATGAAATGCGAATTGGGAAGCTACGAGGAAGCTACGACTTTGCTGCGGCGCGAGGTTTTACTGTATGACTTTGCTGCCACAGACTTCGCCAAGGCGAAGCCGGCGAGACCTGGAAATCCCCAATTCGTACAGTTCGCGTTTTTGTAGTTTTTTTTTTTTTGTGTATGAACTCGAATCCAAATCAAATCAAACGCACATACTGTCAACCAGGATATTACCAACCAATATCATTCATCAACACATTATTAAACCAGTTTATCATTTGTCATTCATCCATAAACAATTTTTCAGATTTTGCAGATTTTTCAAAAACAACATGTTATCAACCAAATATGTTATAAATCATACAATAAACTGTAAAATTTGATACCCGAGGCTCTGATACCACTGTTAGTAAATGACCAGTTACGCAGCGGAAAACAAAAACATAAACTCTATGGATCGTTCCTTATAACCAAGATCCGGGTACAAAAATCATAGTTTATATAAAATAATCAAATCTGCAGAAAAATTAGTTCAAGATTTAGAAACCATACCCACGTTTGAGGCTCCACCAATATTGTCTCTGAACGTGTTTGCTACCGACTATAGTGTAGATCGAACCGTAGAGGTCCACACGAAGACAATCAACGAACCAAGGAGGGATTTGCTAGATCCTCCTTAGCCTAAGAATCAAGAAGAAAACAAAGAAGTATTTGATTTTCAATCAAACAGTAACAGTCGCGTGGGAGAGTTTTGGGGCTGAGGTTTTTCTCTTTTTTTTAACAAAATGAAATAAAAAAATAACACTCATCATTTTCAACTAAAATCTTTTATTTTATAGTGTTATTTTAGTTGTCCTATTTCCATATGGAATAGGCTTGGGCTCTAACCCAAACACCCCCAAATTTGCCAAACACTCCCAATTAGATATTTTAATTTAATTCATCATTATCTCAATTAAAATCAATTAATATATATATATATATATATATATTAATATATATATATATATATATATATTATAAGCATAACAATAATGATATTTGTTTAAATATATGAGAACACATATTTAAACGAATTTCACTTATTTAATTTTTCGAACAAATTAAATAAAGCCTACGACCTCAGCAAATTTAATTGCACTTGAAATTACCAAAATACCCTTTCGCCCAAGACGAAAACACCATTCTTTCTTCCTAAGTCTTAAATTATCTTCTATGTGTGTGACCCATAGGCTCCTCATCATACCTGCGTGTATAGTATCGCGATTAACACCAATTAATTGTCTCACTAATACACATACCAAGATTGGCCCCTAGCAGGCATCATGGCCACCCGATAGATTCAGATTCAGCAAAGTACTACCTGTCAACGATATGGTTACCGTATATTTGCTCTTTCATCATACGTTATCTCGATAGACGAAGGCATAGAAATAGTGTCAACCTTTTATTACTCTCGATATTATGTATTAGTTTCTGGACCAATGACCCGTATTATAAACTGGATAGAGCAACAACTTAATCCCACTGTGGCCACAGTTTTAGTGTCATTGTCATATCTGAATTGCGCTGTGAGATAACTTCTCCCGTACCCGGGAGTGATGAATCCTCTGTCAATCCATCATAGTCTTGATACACTCCTCATGCACCAATCACCACCGTATTGACAGCTCTGAATAGAACTGCGTTAGACTAGTGTCAAACTGCCCATCAGTGCACAAGCGCTCTCGGTGATCTCAAGTCTAAGGATCACATGCACCACCCTTCATTAGAAGATTTTTCCATAAACCTAGAGTTACCATCCATATGAATCCTCTGGTGGGTCAGTCCAGTGTTCTTGCTACGGTATATCCGCCTACAACAAGCACCCATGTGTTGCACAGGTTGTCACCAAACAACTTTGACAAGTGAGATCAGTCACTGCCTTTCGACAGGGTCGTTCAACACTATGATAGCCTTACCGTATATCTGTGCCCTTACTTCAGAATAATACTGGGGCTATGGACGTTTCTAGAATGGCCATCATATGTGTCATAGGGTTCTCACTATCAGATTTGAAACACTTGATACCCTGTCATGGTTCTACCATTCTAGGACATATATCAATACATATTGCAATAATAATGATATGTGATTAGAATAAAATCCTTTTATTATTGATTAATGAACATTATTACAAAGAGTCAATTCTGCAATAATTGTTGGCTCTAGGGCATCTACTCTAACAGAAATGCTTCAAATGCCATGGAAACGAGTGATGCCATTGAAGGAAATTGAGGAGATTGAGGAGGCTTTGCAAGGAGAGAAAAGTGAAGAGATGAAGTCGATAGTGAAGAGGAAGCAGCAAAGGAAGTGGACAATGGTAATAGTCTTGTTCTAATGAGAGTTTTGCATGCCCAATTTGACCCTAGTGAAGAATAAGGGAGAATCTCTTCCAAACCCAGTGTCCCATCAAGAGAAAAGATGCATGACAATAGTTGATACTGGGAGCTCTACAAATGTAGCATCTACAACACTTGTGGAGAAATTGAGCCTACCAACCTTATCTCATGCACAACCTTACAAGATTCAATGGTTGAGCAATGTGAGCACACTTTAAGTTAATAAATAGTTCTAATTCTCTTCTTCATTGGTAAAATTTATGTTGATGAAGTAGTATGTGATGTTATACTAATGGATGCATGCCACTTGTTGTTGGGTAGACCATACCCAAAGGAGTCCAAGGAGTTGCAAAGGCAAGTGGATGAATTGGTTAGTTGAGGCTATGTAAGGGAGAGTATGAGTTTTTGTTCAGTTCCAGCATTGTTGGTTCCCAAGGGTCGTTTAGGATGTGTGTTGATAGTAAAGCCATTAGTAATATCACCATCAAGTATAGATATCCCATTCCTAGACTTGATGACATGTTGGATAAGTTGCATGGCTTTACCATATTTCCTAAGATTGATTTGAGAAGTCGGTATCACCAAATTAGAATGAAGGAGGGTGATGAGTGGAAGACGACCTTCAAAACTAATTGTGGATTCTATGAATAGATGGTTATGCCATTTGGGTTGTCAAATGCATCTAGTACTTTCATGTAGTTAATGTGAGTGAAACCTAGTACTCATGGGATTGCCTATATAGAGACATTTGCACCCGTAGCTAAAATCAACATAGTACATGTCTTGTTATCTTTAGATGCAAACCTGGATTGACCATTATAACAATTCGATGTGAAGAATGCTTTCCTACATGGAGAATTAGCTAAAATCAATCCTATATGGATACTCCATCAGGGTGTATTTCACTAGGGAAGCATAGCCAAAAGGTATGTATAAAGTTAAAGAAATCACTTTATGGGTTAAAGCAATTTTTGACAGCATGGTTTGGAGGTTCACAAAGGCTATGACATCTTTTGGCTATCATCAGAGCAATTCAGGTCACACACTGTTCCTAAAAAAAAAACAAGAAAAGATCACAGCACTTATTGTATATATAGATGATATGGCGGTTTCAGGAAACTGTTCAGAAGAAAGGAAGGCTTTGCAAAAGTACTTGTTAGAAGAATTCGAAATGAAAGACTTAGGTTCTTTGAAATATTTGTGTCTCGATCTAACAAAGGTATCTTTCAATCACAAAGAAAGTATGCCTTAGATGTTCTATAGGAAACTGGAATTTGAGCATGTCAACCAGCTGATACACCAATCAAAGAAGGTTTGAAATTATGTGTCAAGACTGATGAAATACCAGTTGACAAAAGAATATACTAGAGACTTGTGGGAAGATTGATGTACTTGTCACACACTAGGCTAGATCTTGCATATACATTTAGTGTAGTCAGCCAATTCATGCATAATCCTGAAGAACAATAGAGATGGCAATGGGTTGGGTCAGGACCAGGTACCCCTAAGCCCTGGCCCCGGGCCCTGGCCCGGGCTTGGTCCAAGCCCATTATGGGGATGACAGATAATGCTTAGGCCTAGCCCGATGGGCTTTTGTAACTTCTGGTCTCCGCCCATGTTAACTTTTACAATTTATTTTCTCATGGGCAATCTTTGATATATCTTTCTTTGTCATTCATATTAACTTAATTAATAGTATCTCTTGCTTTAATCATCATATTTTTTGCGTGTATAGATTAATATGGTGGACAGGGGATCTTGTGTTTGACTAAAATCGCAATTGTTTGTTATCATAAATTCATTTCAAAATCATAATCAAATAAAATAAAGTTTTAATTTCTTTTCTTTTAAATGATAACTTAAACATTGAATGACATTTTCATTTTATTTATTTGGAAAATAAATGGAATGCAATTTAACATCATCAAATAAAATTACATTCTTGGACGGAGATTGGACTAAGCTTTAATTTTCAAGTCTTATCAATCTAGGCCTATTTTAATGACCCAAACTGCAAGTAGGAGAGAAGTGTACAATTAATTAACTAGACTCCAATGGCTCAAGTCCAAAGCAAAATCGGCATAAAAGTTATTTTATTAAGAAGCTATTTGTTTTGTTTGATCACAAATGTCTGTAAAGATATAAGGGTATCTTAATATCAATTTAAAGAAATAATTCTGATATATGTGGAAATATATTGTAGCTTTCTTTGAGAAACCATTATATAATTGCATTTGAGCCTTTGATATCGTTCTTATTCACATATAAAAACAATAGAAAACATCTTCAATTGATATTTTTATCTAAGAAGGGAGGAAAAAATACCATGAATTGGGAAGAAGAATTTGCATATACTCATAGCAAGTTACCACTTTGCTTTGTATATATGTATAAAGAGAGAGTTGAAAAAATAAATTGTAGAAATTAACATGGGCTGGGTTGATACATAAAA
The DNA here is from genome assembly GCF_008641045.1 of Pistacia vera. Classification (NCBI taxonomy): domain Eukaryota; kingdom Viridiplantae; phylum Streptophyta; class Magnoliopsida; order Sapindales; family Anacardiaceae; genus Pistacia; species Pistacia vera. Next base: position 438,056 of record NW_022196248.1, read on the forward strand.
TAATAAAATTAACAATGGCCCATGTTAAAAACTCGGGCTGGGTCAGGACAATGGCTGTCCTAGGCTCGGCTTGTACCTGGGGGTGGGCTATAAAAACATACCAAGGCCCGTGCCCATCCTCGCAAACAGCGGGTAATGGCCAGCTCGTATGGGTCAGGTCGGGCTAGGTACTCGGAAATCCGAATACAATTGCCATCTCTAAAGAACAACGTATGAATGTAGTCACGTGCATTTTGAGTTATTTAAAATATACTCTCGGAAAGGAAATCCTATTTACTAAAAATATGGATTACCATAATGTGGATGCATATACTAATGGTGATTGGGTTGGAGCAGTGGATGACAGGCGATCCACCTCGGGTTATTTCACTTTTGTAGGTGGTAATCTAGTCACATGGAGAAGCAAAAAATAGAATGTTACGGCACGCTCAAACACTGAAGAAGAATTTAAGGGAATGACACTTTGGGATTTGTAAAACTTTGTGGCTAAGATTTCTCTTGCAAGATATGGGCTATCAACCAATCTAGTTATATTGTAAAACCCCTTTTCAGTCAGGTATCCTCTGAATATCCCTCAATGAGAATCCCGTGGATACATGTTTGGAGAACGAGTTGTATTTAGAAAAAACCTGTGTAAGGATAATAATAATAATATCCAAAACATGCATATAAGATGTCACGCAGGATCCAAACTTATAATTTCAAAAACTTTAAGAATTTATCCGGAAATTACACAATCAAAACATATTTATAGGGTGGAAGCTTCCAAAGGTGTTTCACAAACATTTATCATTTACATTATTTACATCAAGAAAACAATAAATCATCTCCCCTCACGTGTAGCCCCGCTGTCTCTAGCATCATTTGCTTCTGGTCTACTTGCAAAGCAATCAACAGTGAAAGGGTGAGCGCTAGTTACTCAGTAAGGAATGATCCATTTCATTCTAAATGTGCTATTTGACCCTCAATTAAACATATTTGTTAACACACCACTTATCTTTTACATCTAGGTATACTTCCTTTTTCTTACTAATTCATATGCTTTTCATCATTTTATCCCATGGTTATAAAAATATCAATGTGTACACATACAAATAAGTATGTAAACATAGTACACATACATCACATGTTATGATATAACATCTAAATATCATCTAACATGAGTATAAATCATCTTATGATATGAATAACATCATAGCTCATGTAGTGCAACTAAATGCATATGAAGTATTTAACGTGTAGCCGATCAGACTTTTTTTAGCATCTTAAGCACTTCATATCATCTAGCCTCAAATTCATCTAGAGCTCATATCATCGGGAGGTGTGCTTATACGTTATTTAGCATCTAAAGCATATATTCATCTTTCCTCAACCGGTATACAAGGATATGCTTACACGTTTTCCATCATGTCTATATGCATCTCTATCATGTCTATATGCATCTCTAACATCTTATGGCATGTAAATACATATTTTGGTGAGCTTAATATTTTTAATTCATCCATGGATTATCAATCCATTTACATTACCTCTTGCTCACACAAATCATCTTAAAACATGTATTACATTGCAACTTCATGCCGTGTCATAACATTAATCATGCATTGACATCATGACCATGTATATCTTTCAAAGATCATCTAAATAATGGGTACATGGCATAATTAGAATAATGCATTAATAATCAATTCATAATCATAAGAATTGATCATGTTAAATCTTAAACTTTAATAACCAAAAGTTTATAATTCAGGCCATTTTCCATTCATTTCTAAAATGAAATGGCTCTTGGCATAAACATAAAAGTTGTAGGTCTATCTCTTAACTTTATAGTGCTTCAAGAATCATCTCATTTCTATTTTTATAACTTAAGTTATGGTCGAAATACTGAAGCATGTTTAACATAACCCCTAAGCTTACCAAATCCGAATTTTTCATATTAAACTATGCCACATCAATTCCTATTGACAATTAACCAATAGGTCAACTTATGGATCAAATAAATCTCCCCTTAATAGTCTTTAAAATCTTAAATTAAATGTAAAATCTCATTCCCATAATCATCCATTATTGTTATAACATTATAAGCTAATGCAAACAACACATCAACACTTCTAATAGCAACCATTCAACACCATGTGGACTCCAATACTATAAGTTTTGCCACAATCAACATCTACACTTCATTTTCTTCAATCAAACATAACAACTCATAAAACATAAATAGCAATAGCTTCATGTATAATGAATTCAAGGCAATAAATAGAATAAATGAGTTCAACTACACTTGCCATCAACTAATTCTATGCCTTAAAGCCTTAATTTAAGGTTTCAAAAAAATTTACAGACCCTAGCATAATCCCTAAAGTCATGGGAGATTCTTCCTTACCTTTTTAAATAATTCCTCCAACAAATCTTTTGCCTTTGTCTTCTTTTACACGTTAATCCTACATATATAACATTATACCTCAACATCTACTTCAAATCTTCAAATCACACTAAAACTAGGGTTTTTAATCCTTACCTTAAACCCTTCAACTTGAAGATCCAAGGCTTCTATCTTGTTCTCCTTGAAAAATTATGCAAAACTCCTTTAAAACTTAGAGAGAGAAGGCTTGTTTCATGGAAGATTTGAGAGAAAATGGAAGAAAGGTTGAAGAAATGCTTTTTCCCTTGGCTTGAACGGATTTCCTCTCATTTATAGGAAAATATTTCATTAATTTTTCCAAAATTATATTATTAGCCCAATTATTTTAATTGTATAACTCATAAGTCCTTAATTCTTCATATAAGGGTATTTTGGTCATTTCACACTAAACATAATCATGACTTAATTAATGCCATTAAATGCAATTAAGCCTACTCATCTTTGACTTTTTCAATGCTTATCCATAGGCAAAATGACTATTTTGCCCCTAATGTCTTTCTATGGATAATTGATTCATACCGTTTTAAACGAATTGACTATTTTACCCTTAGTTAGATTTTATACTTTTTAACATAAATTTACATCTAAAAGACTATTTTGAGTTAGGAACATACCTTTGACATCTTGGGTATTACATATATTGTGACAATAAAACAGCATGTGATATTGCTTAGAATCTAGTTCAACATTATCCTATGAAACATGTTGAGGTGGATAGATTTTTCATCAAAGAAAAATTAGATGAAAAGATTATTGAATTTCCTAAGATTCGATCAAAGGATCAATTGGCCGACGTCCTTACCAAAGCTGTTCCCAAACAGATATTCTCATAAGTTTTAGACAAGTTGGTCATGTGTAACATTTACACACCAACTTGAGAGAGAGTGTTGAGTTTTCTAAATATTTTATAAATCTTCAATTATTCTATAATCCTCTAATTATATTAGGTTTACTATTCTTAGAAAATTTTAGACACTCTGTAGTCTTCTAATTATGTCAGTCACAATATTGTGTAATCTGTAACTGACATAATTAGGAGATTCAGTAGATTAGAAACTCCCTATATAAAGTTTGTAACCCTTTAGTGAAAAATCAGTGAATTGAAAAATACAATTCTTCAAACAAACACACATAACCTAATAGGATTGTATCACTAATACCACAAATAACCATAACATATTTTTCAAGACCATGGTCTCGATAACTAACACCGCTATCAAAAGTTTTAAAAGCTGAGACCTTTTCAGACTTGCTATTGCACGTGCAATTTGAGTAAATGCAATCGCACTTGCATATGCAATTTGAGCACTTGTACATGCAAATTGAGCAACTGCCACTGGACAACCTAACATGGGCATGATTTGAAATGTCGAGACTGCTTCACCATCTACTCCAGCAAGAACACAAGGAAGAAAACTACGGTTTATCTTGACATCCTCCTCCATAATTGTTTGGTCATTATAAAAACCAACTAACATGGAAAGCGCCATCAAATAGAATAACATGGACAGCTTCAGTTACTCTTATGCTTGACCTATGCATAAAAAGCAAGACCAAACTATAAGTATCAACTTTTGATTATGGAGATAATTAGGTAATATAATGTTATCAAATATTGATTTTATCAACTTTCATTAAATACTAACATCAATGACAAATGAAACTAAACAGATCATTATGCTAAAGAATGACAAACTATTCTAATCTCCTCAAAAGGCTAAAACTAATCCAATAATATTCTAACATGATAACATAATTGTCATTCTTTACACACACAAATAATAATGAAAGCTAATTGAAGTGATAAAAAGTCAAAATTTATAAGGATGGTTGCATACCAATTCATTGGCTGAAGCTTGTGCACCAGCTGATTGAGTATCAAAGTGTCATTTATGTAAACCAAATTGTGCACTACCAACCTATCGAGTGCAAGTCGAAAATGAGAGCCAAGGGGACCAAATTAGTTCTGTCTACCAAATGGAAAAAAATGATGGATTATGAGTGTGAGTTAGTGGTGGTAGGTCTTTTGTGGGTTATCAAATCAGTCATGATATGATCAAAGTAGTTATAAAAAACTATGAGACCATAAAACATCAAATTACAAGAAATTACATAAATTATGTGTTCCATAAGGTGGATAATAAATATTGAGCTCCAATATTGATCGTAAAATCTAACGCCCCGTAATTATATCTAGGCGTAAAACCTAGAAGCAAGAAAACCAAAACAAAACACGGGCATCCTAGTTTGCAAAACCCTGTGTATGGAAAATATCCTGAAAATATCATATGTTTACTTGACGGTAGCCAAGTGGGGAACACCACACTAATAGGCAGAAGCTTCTGCTGGTTAGTAGCACTTGACTAACCTGGAAAATTTTTTTTTCTCAATTTTTGTAAAACTTTTTTAATTTTATTAATCCAAAATATTAATTTTAATTACATTAACTGAGTTTTATTAACCATGTCGTGTTTTCTTATTTAGATTAAGATGGAATTATACTTTTACACTTTTAATTCTAGTTAAAATGGTGCTTGCATGCATAATCTTGTACTGTGTATTTTTATTATATTAACCATATTGTGTTTTCCTATTTATATTAAGATAGAATTATACTTTTTACACTTTTAATTCCAGTTAAAGTGGTGCTTGCATGCATAAGCTTGTACTATATATTTTTGACCTTTTTTTTTTGGTTTAACGTTGTTCGTTGTGTGCTTACATTACTCGTATTTTGAATTCAAAAACTCCTTTAAATCGACAAGTCATTTATTTATAAATGTGTACAACGATAAGCCAAAAAAAAAAAAAAAAAAAAAAGGAGTTAAAGAGAAATTACCATATAAATATTTCTTCAACGACCATTTTAAAGTCATTGTTACCATACGGAATGATAAAGTGCTACCACACACATTCGAAATGTAGACACCTTAGTGGGATTCTTACACACTTCATGTTATTAAGGGAGAGATTACCCTAGGGCGAAGATAAATGAGATGTGGTTCCATGTAAATGGTGGTTCCGTCACAATGTCCAGACAAGTCAATATCTCTTGGAATCTTTGGTCAAAATTTATATTGACCGAGAAGATTTGGATTTAACAACTCTAAATTTGTAGGCATCGAGTCATTGATTTTGTTACTTCCACTAGCAAATTTATATGCTCCACTTACACCTACGTGAAGAAGTTGACTTCGATGTCTTCCATTATGTGGCACCTTTGTGATGAAAATGGGCACGAAATCTTTCAAGTTGTTTTGACAAAAAGCTATGTAGCATACAACATCATTATCGTCATTAAGCTCAACAATCATTTCATTGATTGATGTTTTAAGCTTCATAGCAACTTTGATGTTGGACCTATGTCAATCTATGCTAAGACTCTTGTATAAAACGTCTATAAGACCCTCATAATTCACACCAACAGGCACTTGAACCAATTTTTGTTTGCTTCCTTTGCAACTCCGTGTATTATCGATGATGACATTCCAATCTCCACTGTAACCAACCAACATGACCAACTTTTCCATTTTGAGTACTCCTCCAATATATACAGACAGTACATATAATTTGTAGTAGCAATGTTAATGTTTCTAAACTAGTGTTAAAGCAAAAGTTGAAAACTTCACTTAACATGGTAAAAATTCACTTCGTTTAAAAGTGGACCATATTATGTGTTATGATCCACTTCGCATAATCCTCTTAGTTAACTAGATATTTTCATGCTAAGTGGCGAATGGCATGGGCATCCAAAATCATGTTTTTAATGCCCAATACCTTTTCCTTGTTTACCTAAGACCAGAATGTATGGAAATCTAACTAAAATTAATATAGCATAATGAAAAAAAAACACAATAAAAAATTGAAACAATCTTCAAATTATCACAAAATAATTTGAACCAACTTTCCTATTTCAACTTCATAACACACAATATATAAATTACAACAATACTTGCTTAGATCAATGATCTTATCTTAATAAAGTCAAAAATACTTTCGTTTTGAAACTTTCTGGAAAATTTAATGTTTTATTTTTTATAGTTTGAGAAGTGAAGAAGAAAGGTGAAGGTTTTGCGTAAGTGTGGGGGAGTTTAAAGATATGGTTATTTTGGTATTAAAATATAAGTGGGTAAGGCTTTTAGTTTGATTTGTTTGAAATACGGGTTAATTATTAAAGCCCCCTAAAAATGTGGCTAATTTTGAATTTCCCTTATTAGTATGACCCTTGTAAACTGTTATCCCTTTGTTTTTTATTAGCATTTTTGAACCCCACTCATGCATGCACGAGTTATTAGTATGACCCTTGTAAACTGTTATCCCTTTGTTTTTTATTAACATTTTTGAACCCCACTCATGCATGCACGAGTTTATTCAACCTCGCACGAGTTTGTTCATCATTTTCCAGGAATTTTAAATCTACTCTAAATACATTATGGGGGCGTTTGGATCATATAATGTTTTTTTATCTTAGTAATAAGATTACCAGAAAGAAAGATTACATTGTAGATTATCGGGTTTAAATTATTATTATACTTGGTTCAATTGGGATGTATTAATAATTAATGTGTTCGGTTGGGTTTAAATTATTATTGTACTTGGTTCAATTGGGATATATTAATAATTAATGTGTTTGGTTGATAGTAATAACAGATGTCCTGAAATACCCTTTTACTAGAATGCCCTTTAGATGATTACTAGATATAAATAATTAAGGGCTTGTTCGTTTTATTATTTCAAATCCTATTCTCTATCTTATTCCCAAAATATTTGTTTGTTTAATTAATTGGGAAATACTATTCCCCTTAAGTTTATTAACTTAATTAAACACCCCCAGAAAAAAGTTTAAAAATTAACAAAAACAACCCTACCTACCCATAGTTGCCAGATTCTGGCAACCACTGTCAGTGGTGGCCGGAATCTATCACGACGGCCTAAAAATGACCGGAAATGGCCGTTTATTCACTGATCTGGCCTTTTCGGCCAAATCTGTGGTGGATCTGGCCGGAAAAGGCCAGATCTGGCCGTTGTTGATGGTCAATGACGGCCAACTCTTGGCCGTTGTTGACGGTCAACTCTTTGGCCGTCTCTGAACTCCAGATTTGGCCTTTTGCGGTTGTCAACGGCCAGATCGACACACCACCGGCCAGATTTGACCAGTTTGAGTCGTAACGACAGATTCCGACCAGATTCTAGCGGTGGTGGCCGGAATCTGGCACTGTGATGGTGGGGGTGTTTTTGTCATTTTACAAATTAGGTGTTTTGTAATTATTAACAAAGCCAATGATATTTTCGTCCACATTGTCCACTATTTTGGGGCAAAATTGGATAGAAATTTAGATTACCGAAGTAATATTTTAATACCACCCTCCCCCCAGGTAATATTATTTTCGGTGATTTACCCCCTTTTTGACACTGTTTGTCATCTTATTTTCCAGTAATGTTTTTGTACAAAAATACCAAACACGGTAATCTGCTCAATTAAAAAAATATTACCCTTGTTAAAAAATTTCAACCCGATCCAAATGGGCCCTATATGTAACAAAACAAACACAAAATAACAACTTTAAATAACCCCAATGAAAAACATTGAATTACATATGTCTCAAATCATCAATGTTGCCCAAGTTTAAGGAATTTCACAAAATCAAACAAAAAAGCAATATGATTAATAATTAAAATGGTGTTAATAAGGAATTGGCAAGTATTTCCCTATTGTTCCAAACATACAATTCAAGCGGAGTTCCAAACTCAACGGTGGCAACTAAGCACGAGGTTGAGCTCATTGCGTAATTACCTTGACCTCCCCTGAATTAAATAAAATAAAATAAAACTAAGGGGGTACGTTGGTTTAGATCGATCCTAACCGGACAATTATGAATTTCTAAATGGTTGTTTATTGGTATGAGATATTTAATTTTGAAAAAAAAATGGAATTGTTTTAAGCCCATAGCCACAAGTCCTCTTTCATAGCAATTGGGTATTTTTATGAGGAAGATGTAGTGTACGGGAAAGAAAAATAATAGAAAGGTCTTTCTTGGAAGTACCATTTAAATGTGTTCATTATTCAATTCACTAATTTAAAAAGGGTTTTTAAAGCAAATTTCTCTTAATTTAGTGTTTAGAATGTAAATTTTGTAATATTTTTGAAAAGGTTTGAAGGATCGGATGGCCTGAGAAAGCGGGTGAATTAGCCTTTTTAAAGCTCCTAAGGCCATTTTTTCTATATGCTCAAATTTAGGTTCTTTGTGATTTTCGACTTTTCTAATGCAATTATTGGATAAGGCAAAAGCTATGACAAACAATTTATAAAAGAACAAGCAAATAAAGTATAACAGTAAAAAATTTGAGGGAAAAGAAAAGCAAACGTGCCATGTATAGTGGTTCAGCCCAAACCGGTCTACATCACTCCTCCCAGCTCAATCCATTAGAGTATTCCACTAACTCTTCATTGTCAAACCCCAAGCAAGTTTTCTTTCCCTTTACAAATACCTCCCAATGTGCTATTAAATCCTTACACTCTGGGTGGAGCATCCTCAGCTTGATTACTCCTTCCTTCTAGAGGAATATAAATATGTTTATGCAAGGGGTCATACGCTTTTTATTCTCTTTGTCGTTTGTGGTATGAGTCAAGTGATTTAACCCTCTTCATGACCAAACTTTCCGAGTCGTATAGAACGATTAGGTTGATTGAACTTAGGGTAGACAACTTTGATGTAAAGTTGATGATTGCGATGTTGAACCAACAACTTTGGTATAGAGCCGACAATTGCAATATTGAATTAACCAGAGATATAATAAAAACTAGACTTTTATTATTCCATGGGTAAAGTTGTAAGTATGTTTACAATTATCAAACGAGCTACTACTAACAGGTAGAGCTGCAAGTTCTAACATAGAGTATGTTTTTGTTGTTGGGCTAACTAAGCTAGGGGATGTACAGGTTTGAACCAACTTCAGTTTGTCCCCTAGTGTTAGTGTTGAATTTGCTGGTCGTTTTTTAGGCTCATAAGTGATAGAGCTTGAGATGGATGACATTCCAATTGCTGTGGATGTCACGATCATCGTGTGCTTAGAACTTTTAAGGTTCTTATCCGTTGATTTTAGTGATTTCGTAGGTTCCTTTCCAAGTAGGACCGAGTTTACCTTTGCCCGCTTATTTCATATTTTGAAAGGCTCGTCATAACACCCAGTCATCGATCTTGAAAACCGTTGTCCTAACATTCTTGTTGTAGCGTCAATCGACCTTCTACTGGTAGGATGCCATTCGTAGATGGGTTTGGTCTCGGAGTTTGTCGATGATGTCAAGGTTATAACAAAGTTATTGTTGATTAGAGTCTTTATCTTGCCATTGATACCTCGCTAATGAAACACCAGTTTCAGTTAGGATCATGGCCTCAAAGCCATAGGCTAGTGAGAATGGGGTTTCACCAATCGATATTCGAGCGATGGTTTAGTAAGACCATAGTACACTTGGTAGTTCGTCAGCCCATGCTTCCTTAGCTTTCTTGAGTCGCTTCTTTAAAGTATTGATGATCGTTTTGTTCGAAGACTCGGCTTGATCATTCACCTGAGGATAGCTTGGTGTCGAGAAACTTAGCTTGATGCCACATTCTTTGCAGAAGTCTTGGAACTCAAAGTTAATGAACTACGAATCATTGTCAGTGACTATCTCTTTTGGCACGCCAAATCAAAAAATGACATTCTTCCAAATGAAGTTCTTCATTCCACGATCTCAGACTTGGGGGAATGCCTTAGCCTTGATTACTTTGTGAAGTAGTCGGTGACTACGAGCATGTAGACCCGTTGTCCTAGTGCAGTTGGTAGCTTCGCAACGATGTCCATATCCCACTTCATAAAGGACCATGGTGAGATGATGGAATTAAGTCGCTCTGGTGGAAGATGGGATACTTGTGCGAAATCTTGACAGCTGTTGCATGATCGAACATAATTCCTAGAGTTCGACTACATGGTAGCCAATAGTAGGCTGTTGTGGGAGCTGGGTTATCGAGGCTACGTCCTCATGTGTGATTGCCACATTCACTTTCATGTAGCTCGGTTAGAACATACTTGCTTCTTCTAGAGTGATGTACCTAATGTAGGGAAATGAGAATGATCTCTTTAGTAATTGGTCGTCGTGAATGGTGAACCTAGTTGCCTTTGCTTTGAGTTATCGCACTTCATTGCTATTGATTGGAAGCTCGTCATCTATCAAGTAACGTAGTATAGGTGTCATCCATAAGTCATTTGTGTTGACGACATATACTTCAAATGACGATTTCTTCCACACTGTTGCCCACTGGAGATAGACGAGTGGGGTTGTCTGCAAAGTTGTCGTTTGGATGGCCGACCTGAGGTTTACTAATGTGTCAACATGGTTATTCTCCAAGCGAGGTACCTACGTGACAGCAAACTTCGATCTTTTGAACTCCCAATTCTTTGGCGAGCGAGAGGCCGAAAATTAATGCTTCGTATTTTGCCTCATTATTGGTTTCCTTAAAGGTACAATGAATGAATTGTTGAATCATGTCGACCTTCTAGAGAGGTAAGTGTTAGAGTAGATGCCTAGAGCCAATCAATATTGTAGAATTGACTCTTTGTAATAATGTTCATTAATCAATAATAAAAGGCATTTTATTCTATATCGCGTAAATCATATTATTACAATATGTTTGATATATGTCCTTAGAATGGTAGAACCGTGACGAGGGTATCAAGTGTTTCAAATCTTGATAGTGAGAACCCTATGAGCACAAGGTGGCCATTTAGAAAACATCCGTAGCCCAGTATTATCTAAAGTAGGGCACAATAATACGGTAAGGCTATCATGTGTTGAACGACCTTGTCGAAAGGCAGTGACTGATCTCACTTGTCAAGGTTGTTTGTGATAACCTGGTGCAACACATAGGTGCTTGTTGTAGGGGATATACCGCAGCAAGTTCACTAGACATACCTACTAGAGGATTCCTACGGATGGTAACCCCAGTGTCTATGGAACAAATCCTCTAACGAATGGTGGTGCATGTGATCCTTAGACTTGAGATCACCGAAGCGCCTTGTGCACCGATTGGTACAGTTTGACACTAGCCTAACGCAGTTCTATCAAAGCTGTCAGTACGGTGGTGATGACTATATCAAGGAGTGTATCAAGACTATGGTGGATTGACAGAGGATTCATCATCCCGGGTACGAGAGAAGTTATCTCACGGGGCAATTAGTATAGGCAATGACACTAAAACTGTGGCCACAGTGGGTTGAGTTGTGCTTATCCAGATTATAATAGGGTCATTGGTCCAGAAACTGAATATATAATATCGAGAGTAACCGAAGGTTGACTATTTCTATGCCTTTGTCTCGTCGAGATAACATTGATGAAAGGATCGAATTGTATGGTAACCAATCGTTGACAGGTAGTACTTTGCTGAATCTGAATCTATCGGGTGGCATGATGCCTTGCTAGGGGCCAATTTGGTCTGTGTATTTGTGAGACGATTAATTGGTGTTAATCGCGATACTATACACTACGGGATGATGAGGGCCTATGGGTCACACATAGAAGATATTTAAGAGCCAAGAAGAAAGAAGGGTGTTTTCATCTTTTTAGGCAAAAGGGTATTTTGGTAAATCACAGTGCAATTAAATTGCTAGGTCGTAGCCTTTTATTTAATTTGTTAGAAAAATTAAATAAGTGAAATTACGGTTATGTGTGTTCGCACATATTTATAAATCATCATGATTGTTAAATGTTAATTAATATTAATTGATTTTAATTGAAATAATGATGAATTAAATTAAAAATTCTAATTGGGAGTGTTTGGCAAATTTGGGGGTGTTTGGGTTGGAGCCCAAGCCCATCCATATGGGAATAGGGCAACTAAAATAAGACTATAAAAGAAAAGGTTTAGTTGGAAAAAGTGTGTGTTTTATTTTATATTCTTCAATTTTTGAAAAGAGAGAAACCTCCAGCCAAAAACTCTCCCACACCACTTTACTGTTCCATTGAAAAACAAACACTTTTGTTTCTTCTTGATTTCTTAAGGCCAAGGAGGATTAGCAAATCCCTCATTGGTTCTGTGATGTCTTCGTGTGGACCTCTACGGTTCATCCTTACTTGGATCGGTAGCAAACACGTTTAGAGACAATATTGGCGGAGCCTCCAACGTGGTATGAATCTAAACTTTAGATTTATTTTATTTTTGTAGATTTTGATATATACATAAACTGTAAAATTTGTGCCTTGATTTTGGGCTTTAAGGACGATCTACGGTTGTTAAAAATTTTGTTTTCCGTTGAGCAACTAGGTCATCCTAATAGTGGTATCAGAGCCTAAGGTACTAGATTTTACAGTTTTTATGATGGTTGATTAAATGGTTTGTTGATAACATGTTGCCTTGATGAATCTGCCATGAAAACCTAGATTTGTTAAATCTGAAAAATCTGTAATTCCACTTTTGATGAATGAATCAATTGTTAAATTGATTTAATAATGTGTTGATGAATGTAATATTGGTTGGTTAATATCCTGGTTGAACATGTGTGCGTTTGATTTGATTTGGATTCGTGTTTATACACAAAAACTGCAAAAAACGTGAGCTGTACGAATTGGGGATTTCCAGGTCTCGCCGCAGCTGCCTCTGGAACCTCTTGAGCCTCTCGAAATTTTCGCCCGGCGGGGATAAAACCTTCGCTGCGGCGAAGTACATGTATACCGCGCGACGAAGTAAAACCTTCGCCGTGGCAAGTCTGTGCTTCCTCGCCGCGGCGAAGATAAAACCTTCGCCGCGGCGAAGACTGTAGCTTTCCCAATTCTGTTATTTTTGCAAAGGGTCTAATCTGCAGTTTAATAACCTGTAAAGGCAATGTACATTCTGCACATTTAAGAGGGTATAATTAATAAACCCACCCAATTCAAAAATTGATTATTTTTGAAATGTATGCTTTGTACTTGTTTGTATATGCATGGTGCCCGGTACATGAGCCTTAGACCTAAGGTGAATGTTTTAAATTATTTTGGGTATGTAGGCTGTAATATTCCTGCCTTTCTCTCTTTCTTGATGTACATTCTTTTCTCATCTCATTCCCCTCGAATGTAAACGAGGTTTCTAAATTTGTTGATGTAAAAATTAATATTAATTTTATTGTAAATTAGAATGACGTTTTTGTAATGTACTTGGAGGCGGAGCAAAAGATGAAGCAACCATACTTGAAGACTCAAGATATTTATACAGGACCCCTAGGTGACCCACCGATCCCTCTAGGCTCGAGGAGATCGGTTTTAGTTAGGCATGTACCGGCACGTTTAATATTTTTCTTAGAAGCATGCTAAGGTTGAATGTTGAATAACAGCCAAACAATGTCATTCTAACAAAGATAATAATCCGATGAGACATTAAATAAAAAACCCTCAACTAAGTATATTAAGTCACGAATGCCTCCATCACCATGGTTTTAATCAAACCACTGTTCGTCGGAACCTTGTGTGCCAAGGCGAAGGGTACACTTCTACCAGTGGGAGGTTAAAATTCATTGGAGTTTTCCTTAATGGTGATGGGTCGACTTAAAATGACGGTTTTGCTTGTTCGCCAAAGCGAAGGTTGATAAACGCACATAGGAAAAGTAGAACAGTACACATATTATGTGTACGTGGTGACATGTAGTGTCCATCTACTGATACTGAGATCACACTTGAGGACAATGGTTGAGCCATTAGATTGTGTGATTGGCTTGTTGGCTTTTACCATTTGAGGTTGATAGTAGGACTATCAACTGGTGTGGATTAAGTTTGTTGGCCTACCTAATCAACTCCTTTTGGCTTGTTCGCCAAAGCGAGGTTTGAAATGGGCAGGATGGGATCTCAGTCCACTAGGAAAGCCAACGGGCCTTCCGAGTTAATAGTGAGGGCTATTGGCTTGAGTAAAATAGTGGGAGCATCGTTTAATAAAAGACCATATAAATAATAAGAACTTTATAAACTTTTCTTTTCTGCAATTGTAGATTCACTGAAAATGGCATTATGAACCTGCGACCGATAATCGAAAAAGAAAAACGGTTGGATGGATCCAATTTCTTAGAATGGTATCGTAATCTTGGATTATACTTAAGTCAGAAAGAAATTGTATATCCTTGAAAAGCCATACATGGTTGAGCTTGATCCTGATCCTGATGCCACTCAGGAAGTTAAAGGACTTATCAAAAGTTCCTTGATGATGCTGATAGCGTACAATGCTTGATGTTAGCATCGATGCACCTATGCTGCAAAAGCAGCATGAGAATATGGATGCTTCTTCCATAATCTACACCTAAGGAGCTTTACGAAACAAATGCTCGACATGAAAGGTACAAGGTGCGAAAACTGTTTGGGAGTCGTCTGACTGAGGGTGCCCAAGTTGGTCCTCATGTGCTCAAGATGATCGAGCACATAGAGAGGCTTGAGACTTTGGGATGTGGCTTGGATGCAGAATTACAAATGGATTTAATTCTGCATTCATCCTCCTTCCTGTCTTATGCTCGTTAATGAATTTCAATATACACGATGGAGAAAAACCTGTCAGAACTTCTGAACATGCTGAGACTGCAGAGCAGGACTTGAAAAAGTCTAAGCCTGTTTTACTGGTTGCTGCAGTAAAGCAAAGGGTAACGGCAAGGGTAAGGCTAAGGCCAAACCCAAGCCAAGCCTAAAGGACAGTGGCTCTTGGTCCTGAGAGTGGCATAGGAAAGGGCAAGGTAGTCTACTTTTTGTGGCAAGCCTGGCACTGGAGGAAACATGCAAGGCTTTCCTCACAAGCAAGAAGAAGTCAGAGGCTACGATTCAGTACTTTCATGATTGAGATTAACTTCTCTCCCTCAACATCTTGGGTCATGGACACAGGATGTGGTACTCACATTTGTACTGATGTGCAGGGACTAAGGCAGAGTAGAGTGCTCGCCAAGGGAGAGGTGGACCTACGAGTTGGAAATGGAGCACATGTGGCTGCATTAGCTGTAGGGAATATTGTTTATCTTTGCCTACGGGCTTATTGTTGGAATTACATAACTGTATCACGTACCTTCTATTTCTAGAAATATTATTCAGTATCTGTTTGGATAATATGGAGTATCATTTTGAGATATCTAATGGACTGTTGTCCTTTAGTTTGAATCGTATTCTATTTGGAATTGCAAGGTTATATAATGGATTATATGTTCTTGATTTAAACAATAAAGAGATTCTCAATATTGAAACAAGAAAGCAAACATAGCGACAAAACCAAACATATCTGGCATTGTAGATTGTGTCATGTTAATAAGACTCGCATTGTAAAACTTCAAAGAGATGGAGTTTTGGCCCCTTTTGACTTCCAGTCATTTGAGGTAGTGGAGTCAGCCTTTTAGGCAAGATGACCAAGTCTCCTTTCACAGGACAAAGTGAAAGGGCTACTGAACTGTTAGGCATCATCCATAGTGATGTATGTGGTCCACTAACAGTTAAAGCTAGGGTGGAATTCATATTCATCACCTTTACTGATGATTTCAGTAGATATGGTTATGTCTACTTATGAGACATAAATCTGAAGCCTTTGATAAATTCAAGGAATTCAGGAATGAAGTACATAATATGTTGGGCAAAAGTATTAAAGCTCTTCGGTCGGATCGAGGAGGTGAATACTTAAGCTCGGGGTTTCTAGGTACCTGAAGGAATGTGGGATAGTATCACAACCACCCTCCTTATACACCCCAACACAATGGAGTGTCAGAAATGAGGAATAGGACCTTATTGACATGGTTAGGTCCATGATGAGTTTTAGTGATACCTGCACCATTCTGGGGTATGCCCTAGAGACTGCGACTCACGTTTTGAACCGTGTGCCGTCAAAGTTTGTAGATAAGACTCCATAGAGCTATGGAGTGGGCGAAAGCCCAACTTGTCTTATCTAAGGATTTGGGGTTGCGAAGCTTATGTTAAGAAATAATTGAATCAAAGCTGGGCCCAAAATCCTGTAAATGTATATTTGTGGGGTATACAAAGGAGACCAAAGGATACTATGTCTACCATCCAGAAGAGCGCAAAATCTTTGTTGCCGATTTGGTGTCTTCCAAGAAAAGGAATATTTTCTAAGAAGTACTAATGGGAGAAAAGTAGAACTCGATGAAGTTCTAGAACCACAAGATATACTGACGAAGGACAGGATGATGTGCCACAGGAAGTGGTTGAGCATCGAGGAGGTTACTCCACAAATTATGGATCAAAGTGAACCACCTCAGGTAGCACAGGAGCTGTGTAGATCTGGGAGAGTACGCATGAGCCCGAGAGATACGGTTATCTTGTGACTCAACATGGTGACGTACTAGTCTATCAAGCGATGAACCCAGAACCTACGAAGATGCTATATCGGATCCAGATTTCGTTAAATGGCTTGAAGCCATGAAATTGAGATGGACTATGTACCAGAACCAAGTGTGGTCTCTGGTGGAACCACCTGAAGGGGTAAAACCCATAGGGTATAAATGGGTCTTCAAGAAGAAGATTGACATGGATGGCAACGTGCATACTTATAAGCAGGCTGGTTGCCAAAGGTTCAAACAAATTCATGGCATTGACTAAGAGAAACCTTTTCGCGGTTGCCATGATTAAATCATCGGATTATGCTGCAATTGCTGCATATCATGACATGAGATTTGGTAAATGGATGTCAAAACTGCTTTCCTGAACGGAAACCTTGAGGAGGATGTGTATATGACACAACCTGATGGTTTCGTTCATGATAGTCAAGTAATAAGGTATGCAAGTTGCAGAGATCCATTTATGGACTCAAGCAAGCTTCAAGGAGCTGAAACATTCGTTTTGATGAGGCCGTAAAGAATTCGGTTTTATCAAAAACGAAGATGAGCCCTATGTTTACAAGAAAGTGAGTGGGAGCGCAGTAGCATTCCTAGTGTTGATGTCGATAACAGACTTCTGATCGGGAATGATGTACCGAACTTGCAGTCGGTAAAGACTTGGTTATCCAAGCTTCTCCATGAAGGACTTAGGGGAAGCAGACCATCCTTGGTATAAAGATCTATCGTGATAGATTGCGTAGGTTGCTTGGCCTAAGTCAGAGTGCATATATTGACAAAGTACTGAGACGATTCAGTATGGAAGAATCCAAGAAAGGATTTCTTCCGATGTCACATGGTGTTTATCTCTCTAAGGAATTGTGTCAAAACACAAGATGAGAGAGAAGGATGAAGAGGATCCCAATGCATCAGCAATTGGATCATCATGTATGCCATGCTATGTACAGATTGATGTCTCATGTGTTGAGCACTTGTAGTAGATATCAATCGGATCCAAGTGAGCGTCACTGGATGGCTGTCAAGAATATTCTTAAGACTTGAAGAGATAAGGATATGTTCTTGGTTTATGGAGGGGAAGATGAGCTCACTGTAAGAGGATACAGTGATGCTAGTTTCCAAACGCAAAGATGATTATCGATCGCAATCAGGGTTTGTATTTTGTCTCAATGGCGGTGCGTGAGTAGAAGAGTCCCACCAAAGCACTGCAGGGATCCTACAATGGAGGATGAGTATATTGCATTATCAGATGCGGCACAGGGGCAGCCTGGATTAAGAAGTTCGTCCAGAACTTAGTGTGGTTCCTACGATTGTTGATCCTATAGACATCTATTGTGACAACAATGGAGCAATTGCTCAAGCTAGGGAACCACGGTCTCATCAGAAGTCCAGACACATACTCAGACGATCCCATCCATCAGAGAGATAGTTGAGAGGAAAGACGTGCAGATTAGTAAAGTGCATACCGACGACAATCTCGAATCCACTGACAAAGCCTCTGTCACAGCAGAAGCATGAAAGGCACTTGAAATCATTTGGTATTAAATACATGAATGATTGGCTATAGTGCAAGTGGGAGATTGTTAGAGTAGATGCCCTAGAGCCAATCAATTATTATAGAATTGACTCTTTGTAATATGTTATTAATCAATAATAAAGGCATTTTATTCTATATCGCGTAAATCATATTATTGCAAATTGTATTGATATATGTCTTAGAATGGTAGAACCGTGACAAGGGTATCAGTGTTTCAAATCTTGATAGTGAGAACCCTATGAGCACATATGGTGGCCATTCTAGAAACGTCTGTAGCCCCAGTATTATTCTGAAGTAAGGGCACAGATAATACGGTAAGGCTGTCCTAGTGTTGAACGACCTTGTCGAAAGGCAGTGACTGATCTCACTTGTCAAGGTTGTTTGGTGACAACCTGGTGCAACACATGGGTGCTTGTTGTAGGCGGATATATCGTAGCAAATACTAGACAGACCCACCAGAGGATTCCATATGGATGGTAACCCCAGTGTCTTGGAACATCTCTAACGAATGGTGGTGCATGTGATCCTTAGACTTGAGATCATCGAGAGGCCTTGTGCACCGATTGGTACAGTTTGACACTAGCCTAGAGCTGTCAGTACGGTGGTGATGACTTATCAAGGAGTGTATCAAGACTATGGTGGATGACAGAGGATTCATCACCCGGGTACGGGAAAGTTATATCACGGCGCAATTCAGTATATGGCATGACACTAAAACTGTGGCCACAGTGGGATTGAGTTGTTGCTCTATCCAGATTTAATACGGGTCATTGGTCCAGAAACTGAATATTAATACGAGAGTAACTGAAGGTTGACACTATTCTATGCCTTGTCTCGTCGAGATAACATATGATGAAAGGATCGAATTGTATGGTAACCATATCGTTGACAGGTAGCTACTTTGCTGAATCCGAATCTATCGGGTGGCCATGATGCCTTGTTAGGGGCCAATTTGGTTGTGTATTTGTGAGCGATTAATTTGTGTTAATCGCGATACTATACACTACCGGTATGATGAGGAGCCTATGGGTTACACACATAGAAGATAATTTAGAGCAAGAAAGAAAGAAGGGTGTTTTCGTCTTTTTAGGCGAAAGGGTATTTTGGTATTTCACAGTGCAATTAAATTTGCTGAGGTTGTAGCCTTTTATTTAATTTGTTAGAAAAATTAAATAAGTGAAATTCGGTTTAATGTGTGTTCGCACATATTTAATTAAATCATCATTATTGTTAAATGTTAATTAAATATTAATTGATTTTAATTGAAATAATGATGAATTAAATTAAAATATCTAATTGGGGTGTTTGGCAAATTTGGGGGTGTTTGGGTTGGAGCAAGCCATTCCATATGGGAATACGGCAACTAAAATAACTATAAAAGAAAAGGTTTTAGTTGGAAAAAGGGTGTGTGTTATTTTATTCATTCTTCAATTTTTGAAAAGAGAGAAACCCAGCCTAAAAACTCTCCCCGCACTTTTACTGTTCATTGAAAAACAAACACTTTTGTTTCTTCTTTGATTTTAAGGCCAAGGAGGATCTAGCAAATCCCTCATTGGTTCTGTGATGTCTTCGTGTAGACCTCTACGGTTCGCTATACTTGGATGGAGCAAACACGTTTAGAGACAATATGGCGGAGCCCAAGTGGGTATGAATTAAACTTTAGATTTATTTTATTTTCTGCAGATTCTTGATATATACATAAACTGTAAAATTTGTGCCTTGATTTTGGGCTTTAAGGAACGATCTACAGTTGTATAAAATTTTGTTGTTTCGCTGAGCAAACGGGTCATTTCCTAACAGCAAGTACGAGTCCTGTATCGATGCCATTATGTTGCTGGATCTGTCCATCGACAGAGTCCACTTAGAGGATGGACGTTTGGTGAGACACAACGTACTTTCTATTGCCCATGGGTGAGTCGACCGAATTCTGGGGTTTGTGCAACACTTTCTTCAATGGGAAGGTCATGAGGATGGTTATCGGATGGCACTAGAAATATGGTCATAACTTATGAGTTTGGTGATTAATGCTAGGGCAAGCTTCTCAAGTGAGTCGTAGCATGTTTCAATATCAAGCATTGACTTGCTGGCATAGTAGACTGAAGCTATTTTCCAAGATGTCTATGAAACATGAAGGACTACATGATAACAAACAAAAGAAAAATATTCATGGATCCTAAAACTATACATGATTTCATAACATAATGAAATGTCATAAGGTGATTAACATAAATCCTAGAAATCGTAGGCATTCTCGTCACCAGTTGAATGGCACATATCAGCATCTCCAAAGAAGTCTGAGACATTAAGATTTGCAAACCCAGTTTGATTAGGATTATCAATATGGTTTGTCTCAGGATTATCAGTGTGATTTGTCTTTATCTTCTTATCCTTTTATTGATGCTTGATATAGTTCTACCAAGTATTTGGATATACAACATGTTTGCGACCAATGGACTTTTCCTCTGCATCTATAACACTTGTTTTCATTATCATTCAAGATCTTGTTATGTGAATTGTTTCTTTTCTCATGCTTTGGTTCAGCCTTGTTCCACTTTTGGTGGTTTGACTAAAACTTCTTAGTATGACCACCTTTGGGTCGAAAATTTATTCGCCCATGACCTCGATCACACCCACACCCACGCCCACGCTCACGATTATTACTATTGGTAGTCGCGTTCACTTTAGGGAACGGTTGAGTGCCAATTGGACGAGTTTGATGGTTTCTTAGCAACAATACATTATTTTGTTTAGTAACAGGCAAACAAGAAATTAGTTCATAATACTTTTTAAAGTTGCGTTCCCAGTATTGTTGCTTTAGGAGCATATTAAGAGGGCAGAAAATGGATAATGTTTCTTCTAACATATTTTCTTCAGATATTATCTCTCCACATAACCTCAATTTAAAAAATAATTGTAAACACAAAACAAAATTATACTCACTAATTGACTTATAATCCTCTAGACACAAATAAGTCCAATCATATTGAGCCATTGGGAGCATTATTGATTTGTTATGTTCAAATCTCTCCTTCAAATTAATCAAAAATTGAAGTAAATCTTTTATATCCATGTACTCAGCTTGTAATCCTTCTTAAATATAATGTCGGAGGAAAATAGTAGTCTTCACTTTGTCCTGTAGGGACGTTGTATTTCCTCCCTCAATCACCTCACCCAAGTTCATAAATTCCAAGTGGAGAATAGTGTCTAAGGCCTATTCAACATAGTTCTTTCCATCTAGTCTCAGGGCTTCACAAGGTTCAACATTTCCAAAAAATATTCATTAATAAGAGTAGCGTAATTAGTGTACATGTTAGATTAACATATAAAAAGATCATTTATTAATCTTAGAAAAAGCTTTAAAGCTTTAGGTATTAAGGTAAAAGAATCATATTAGAACTTCAAGTTCCTTAGAATATTGTATAACTTAGGATTTTACTTTATCTTACAAGGATAAGTAATTTTCTTTCCTTAATGCACATCTTCCGGATGCATGTCATAGAATGCATACTGGCATCCCAAAACAATAATAAAAATAAAAATATAAAATGCGATAATTGTAAAAGAATGATAAATTGCATAAAATGTAATGAATAATAAAATGACAATAATAACAATAAATTGCATGATATTAGAATCTATATATCACAATCATAGCTCAGGACTTCAGGTTCTGACGTTTGAAACTTCAGATTCTAAGATAAAAGTCAAAATTTTAAATTTAGAACTTTAAGTTCATGATTGGGGATTGATTCTTCGAACTCTATGTTCATTTATCATTTCTATTTACAAAACTTCAAGTTGCCATAATTTCTGGTGTCTTCAGTAATATAGTACAATTTAGAAAAATAAATATGTAATGCAATTAACCCCCTGTTTGTTACAGTTTTTAAAACTCTATTCTATTATCTTATCCTATCCTAAATAGTAAAAAACGTGTTTGTTTTAATATTAACTATTCAATTCAAAATCTAATCTTATTCTATTCAACTCAAAACATTTAACAATTACCTTTTACAATAAAAGTTTATAAATTAACAAAAACTCTCCCACCCACCCAAGCCATTGTTGCCTGCCAACCACCACCGTCGGCCGCCAGCCGCCATCGCTATCACCATCAGTCAGCAGCACCAGAATGACGCACAATAGGTTGGATCTAGCCGATTGTGCACCGATCTAGCCGTTTTCGGCTAGATCCACCATGGATCTGGCTGAAAACGGCCAGATCTACAGTTAGAGATCTAGTCGTTGATGATAACCAGATTCTGATTGTAGATCTGGTTTATCTGACTAGAAAAAGCCATATCGACATACGACCAGCCAAATCCAATTGTTCCTGTGTCATTCTGGCGACTATCGACCACCATCCGGCTATGGTGTCTGGCTGTTGGCAATCGGTTGGGTGGGTGGGGGTGTTTTTGTTAATTTATAAATTTTTATTGTGGGGGTTGTTTAACTAAATTAACAAATGTAGAGGGTAAAAAAATACTCCAAATATTTTCAAAAAAGGTTTTCCAAAAATGTACCAAATACATTCTTAAAATCCTATCATATTTAATTTAATCATATCTTATCCTATTTAGAATAGTTTTTCAGAACATCATATCTCAAGTAATGTCCTAAACAAGCCTTAAGCCATTACTAGCAAAATGTAACAACATTAGCAATACGTATAAAGAAATAAAGTCAATTGGTTAGTTCAGGAAACAATTACAAAAATATATTACCTAGGAACTAACCATATTTTCTGATATGGAAGATCAATTTTACGGCAGCCATTAATCCAATCCTTCAATGCCAACACAAGTGATAGGTGGCTTTACATGGAGAGTGCATGATACACTTGTCCTTGGCCAATCCGTTTGTCATTAAGAATAATGTGGCATAAGTGTGGAAAGCCACATAATCTATTACACATGAAAAGTTTTAAATTATTAAATAAATGTCTAAATAAACCTCGTGTGTTTCCAAAACAATCCTTGTTTATTAAAATGTTAATAATTACTTTTCTCATACTTTATTAATCTTTATTTTCTGTGGATTTAGATAAAAATCAATTATATTTTGTTTTAAGAAATCTTGTATTGAGATTAAATCAAATACAATTTATACAATACAACTATTAAATTATTGGAGATAAATGTAACTAATTTGATTACAAAATGAAATATTGATGATTTTTTTTTTTTTTTTTTACTAATCAGATACTATTCTTCATTCAATATTATTTGTAATTTTGAAATAATTTAAAATACTAAGATGTACAAAATAATTTAAGTTATACATCGACAAATACTACTATTAGGTCTATGAAATAATTTTCTCAGCCTTGCTTCTCAAAAACAATACATCATTTGCTTCGTTCTAGCTATTAAAAAAAGAACTAGTTAAACCAATTTTGATAAAAGATGCATTAAAAAAATAATTAAAAAAAAACTTTTATAATGTAGAATAAAAATTAGAGTTTTAAAAATAATTATATATCTTAGATGTAGTTAGTATTTTTACTTTATCCAATTTAGTAAATTTGAAGAGGATAAAATTGGAATTAAAAAAAATTATGAAAGGTAGGGGAGTAGTAGGGGACCAATAGTATCACTCTTAAGAAAATCACCTTCAAGTTAATGGGCCTTGCTGAAATGTGTAATGACTTTGACTGGAACCTCATTGAGATAAATCTTTGATCGGGCTCTTTTGGGTTTTGTATGACATAAGTGTATATCGACTGCTATTTTTGATGAGCCGCTACCACACCGAAGAAAAAGGTTCCATGTCACCGGCTAAAAGATTAAATTAAATTTCCTTGATACTAACGAAGCCAACAAAGACAGATAAATTTCAAACAAAACAAGGGAGAAGTATAGGAAACATTGTAATTTCAATTGAAACTATCGTACAAATTCAAACATAATTTGATGACAATAACAATATACAGAAGCAACAAAGGACGGCTTGATGTATGCGGAGATCACAATTAAGTTTCAAGTTTTGTTCTTATAAATACCTTAAATTTTGAACCTAAATCATTTCAAGATACAACAAAGTTTGGTGTCAATGGCTCTCCATTCTCTTTTGTATTCATTGTTGTTTATAGCATTTGCGCTAAACTGTCATGCCCATGAGAGGAAGGTATTTATGGTTTTTTCCAGTATACATATATTTATAATTATAGGATACATATTTATACTTTTGTTTTGTTTTGTTTTCTTAGGTTCATGTTGTGTATATGGGAGATCGGCCTCAAGGAGATTTTCCACTAGCATCCACGCACCATTCCATGCTACAAAATGTTATTGGAAGGTTACTTACTACCACTAACTATTTAAAATTTGATGTTGCACTCAAAGCAGGGTTTTAACCTATGAAATTAGCAAGTAAATATTATTATTTATTAGTTTTATTTTAGGGTTACACTTTTACAGTTTACTTAACACCTTAATTCTATCTAGGGTATTACTCTATTAATGTTTGCCATGTACATACAAAACAGGACTGACTTTTGCAGCCAAAATTATTAATGATCTCGATAATAGAGCAAGATCTTACCAAGTGCTCCAATATCTACAACATAGTAATGTAGGAAAATTTTGATATATTTGATATATATTAATTATTATTTTAATTTTTAGATTATCTTATTTTAGGATGAGTTATGTTATATTAACGTTTCAATCAATCTGATCAATAAAATCAGAATAAGTTGAGTTTGCTGTAACTTCTCCCATATTGACTCATTTCTTAATTTATAATTTAAAAAGTACTTAACAAACTAATTTAAAAAGTGATTATACAACCATTTATTATGAAATAATCTATTTTATTAAAGGATTCCAAAAGTAGGTTTGCAAATCAAAACCTGCTTAAGGAGTGTTGATTACAAAAATACGCTTATTATTAACATAATTCTAACGTGTTGTTGGTAGGGTTTTAAAAATCTACATCAATTTATTAAATTAATTTAATTATTATGTTACAAAAAAAATTATGTTTAATATATTTTAACAATAAAAAAGTTAATTAAAAAAATGTATTTTGATCATTTTACATTTATCACATATACTTTTTTAAAAGTAAAAGCGATTTAAAAATTAAACAAAAAAAGAACACCTCAGAAACTTTTATCATTCATAAACTTTTGACCAAAAGTAATTAAGAGAAGCTACAATAATGAATAATCTCAAACAAAACCTTAATTATAATATTTTTCCTTTGTGGAATATTTTTACGGATTCAAAATTAGTTAGTCGTAGTTTTGAGTATTCTGTAATCGTTTCCAACCTATAAAAAACTATTTTTAGGTTATTATTTGTGTAAAAAATATTGGTCTTGTAAGGGTGGAGCTGCCACCGGGCACATTTGTATAATCAAGAGACGATCACTTACTATACTCAGTCCAAATTATTAATTTGCACATCATTGCCCACACAAGGGCTGAAATCAAAACCATGCAAACAAAACTTAAAAATGCCTGATTACTCACCCTTGGAGCAGGCTGAAAATAAACCTTACTTTCTGAATAATCTGTAACGTTTGAGTGCAGCAAAAAATCAGCCAAACAGTCTCTAATCTATAGTTATGGAAGGAGCTTCAACGGATTTGCAGCTAAATTAACAGATGAAGAAGCTGCAAGGTTTTCCGGTGAGATTGTAAACAAGTGTCTACTGATGGAAAATAAAATATATATTTTTGAGTTTCACCCTAAATACAAAAGTGGATTTTATGCAGCACTGGAAGGCGTAATATCAGTCATTCCAAACCATATACTAAAGCTTCACACCACAAGGTCATGGGATTTCATGGGTTTCTCCCAAAGCAAGGTTGGAGCAGCTGAAGAAGGAGACGTCGTCGTTGGACTTCTTGACACAGGTCTTGATTTTAAATACTCACTATTAACTTCATTTTGCCGAAAAATCGTAGATGATGCTCTAAATATAATGAAACTTTTACCTTCTTTCTTTTGTAGGAATCTGGCCAGAATCTGAGAGTTTCAGTGACTATGGACTCGCTGCTCCACCTTCTAAATGGAAAGGAATCTGTCAAGGTGCCAACTTCACCTGCAACAAGTAAAGCTCTGTTCTTCTTCCCATACTCTGTGACATCATTTGTGCTTCATTTCTATCAGTAGTTAATGGAATTAATGAAATCACAGTAAGATCATTGGAGCTCGCTACTACAACAGTGAAAACTACTATGACATTACCGATTTCCAGTCTCCAAGAGATTCCGAGGGACATGGATCGCATACTTCCTCGACTGCAGCAGGCAGCGAGGTACCTAATGCAAACTACTACGGGCTAGCTAATGGAAAGGCCAGAGGTGGAGTTCCCAATTCAAGGATAGCCATGTACAAGGTTTGCTGGTCATTCGGATGCGCTCTTGCAGATATCTTGGCAGCATTTGACGATGCCATAGCAGATGGAGTTGATATTATATCAGTGTCTCTTGGTGCTGATGTCCCACTCGAATACTTTGAAGATCCCATCGCTATTGGTGCTTTCCATGCCATGAGACATGGTATATTGACCTCAAATTCTGCCGGCAATTCAGGGCCCTGGCCATTATCAGTTTCCAATTATGCACCCTGGACCCTGACTGTTGCTGCCAGTACAATTGACCGAAAATTTATTGCCCAAGTGGTGCTTGGCAATGGACAAGTTTACGCTGTGAGTGAAATTACAACCCCTTGTATACAACATGTAACTTTTCCTCAAGTTTATGTGTTCTAATACCATTTTCACTTTATCTACGTCGTAAAGGGGCTTTCCATCAATAGTTTTGATCTCAATGGGACCACATATCCCTTGATCTGGGGAGGAGATGCAGCCAACTACAGCGCTGGAGCTGACCCGGAAATTTCAAAATATTGCATCACTGGTGCCATGAACTCATACAAAGTAGCAGGAAAAATTGTTTTCTGTGAGACTCTCTGGGATGGTTCTGGCATTCTGATAGCTGACGGTGTGGGTACCATAATGGCTGATTCTTCTATTACTGACTTTGCCTTCAGTTACCCGTTACCAGCAACTCAAATCAGCACAGAAGACGGCAAGGAAATTTTGGAATACATCAGAACAACAGAGTAAACAAACATCTCTACCACATCCTTCTTTCAACTTGTATCTGATATTATAGCTAGTTTAACAAAGTCATTTTGATTATGATTTTAACTGGAATAAGGGTAAATTTTCAGAAATCCAATTGCAACTATTCTTGTTGGTCAGACTTGGAAGGATATCATGGCACCTTATGTTGTATCCTTTTCTTCTCGAGGACCAAACCCTGTCAGCCCTGACATTCTCAAGGTATTAACAAAAAAAAGCTTCAATTTACACCAGTTGTTCAATCTTAGAGTCTGTCTTGAAATCTGTCCATGGATGACCCACAGCCTGATCTCACTGCACCTGGTGTGGACATCCTTGCCGCTTGGTCTCCTGTGTCACCACCTTCCATCTACAATGAAGACACCAGAGCTGTCAATTACAACATAATCTCTGGCACATCCATGTCATGTCCTCATGCTAGTGGTGCTGCCGCCTACGTCAAGGCTGCCCACCCCAACTGGTCTTCTTCTGCCATTAAATCAGCCCTTATGACCACAGGTGAGTGAATTTGTTTCCTAGTTACCATTTCCATGGACATATAAATGACATAGACCACTAATTCCCTTTTTCATTGTTTCT
The DNA here is from genome assembly GCF_008641045.1 of Pistacia vera. Taxonomy (NCBI): domain Eukaryota; kingdom Viridiplantae; phylum Streptophyta; class Magnoliopsida; order Sapindales; family Anacardiaceae; genus Pistacia; species Pistacia vera. Next base: position 466,008 of record NW_022196248.1, read on the forward strand.
GAATAGCTCATGCCATGGACACCAAAAAGCACCCAGACCTTGAATTTGCATATGGTTCGGGTCACCTCAACCCTGTGGACGCAATAGACCCTGGGCTTGTTTATGATGCAAATGAGACAGATTACATAAACTTCCTCTGCATGCAAGGGTATAACGATACCACTCTAAGATTGGTCACCAGCGACAATAGCAGTGTTTGCTCAAGCACAGAGTCTGGAAGAGCTTGGGATTTGAATTACCCATCGTTCTCTCTAGCTTTGCTAGATGGCCAGAAGATTTGGAGTGTCTTTACCAGGACAGTTACCAATGTTGGCTCACCAAACTCAACCTATACTGCTAGACCATATATGCCTCCTAATGTTAGTGTTGATGTTGAGCCGTCGGTCCTGTCATTCTCCAGCGTTGGGGAGAAGAAATCATTTACATTGACAGTCAAAGGTCCCAAGATTTCACAGCAGCCAATTATGTCAGGTGCAATTATCTGGGAAGATGGAGTTCATCAAGTAAGAAGCCCAATTGTGGTATATAATATCTTCTCTCTTTCTCCTATTTCATCCTTCTCAGCATCTCAGAAAAGCCTGAAATTCAACGGTCCTTCCATGTATACTAAGAATGGAATCCTTGGACGCAATTAAACCCTATCCATAATGCAGTTTCCGTCCTCTGATAATGGCATGTAATTTTGAACTGCTTCTACAAGATGGAAATAAGACTTTGAATAACACTGCCATTGGCATTTGTTGTCAAATCACACAGGCAATTGGTAACTCTGTTGTATTTAGTTTCTGCTTTTATATGTCTAGTGTTACTACAATGCTTGCTTGTTGGATTTTGTACCTTTAATATTCCATGAAACTTCTTCAAACTCTTGTATTCTATCCGCAGAGCAAATGACCTCGCAGTCAGTTTCCTTTTTATTTTAGCGGGCTTGTCATATGCAATAAAACATACAACCAGTCGATTAATAATATTTCCACAGCCTGAGGGTTTTAATTTTTATTTTTTTGGGAGGATTGTCATTACAGAGTTAAGCCATTTTTATTCCAAGAGAAAAGAAAAAGTAACTTTACGACCTCTAATGCTAACATGCTATGCTATCTGGCCTTCAATGGGCGATAGGACCTTATATTGTATCTAGAAATAAATATTTAAGCATCATAAATTACAATAATTTCAACTTCAAACTATCATTTGGAATAAAGAAAAAAAAATCACAAAATCAATCAAATAACTATGCATATGTCAATAATCATTAGATGAACCTAATTCAACAACGGGAACACCAGATTACAAAAATAAAAACAAAAAATTCATGGTTGGATCACTTTTAGTGGTTGAAGAAAACAGAAACCTAGTTGTTTTATCTCTGTTCTTGACTTTTGAGTTGTGAGTATTAATTAAGAGAACATGACAGAACAATTCATCTAATTGCTAGCTATTGGCAATGACAGAAAAATTACCATGAAAGTAAATGGTGAGGATTTGCCACCTCGAGCTATCTTGCTACTGCTAGCATGTCTGCACCAACTCTGTCAGCATTAAGATAGGACAACTTCTTTTCTTATTTGTCTAGATTAAAAAAAAAAAAAAAAAAGAACTAGCAAGGAGAATCTGTCCATAAAGCCATAGCATTTGAAGAAAGATTCTGCAACAACTAAATGGTAACTAAGCTGCAAAAACTAGGCATCCCAGTAACATACTAAGCCGTGGCATCAATTGCATTTTTTTCCCCTGAAATCAACTTAACAGATCTTTTTACATTATACAGATCAAATCCTCATGCAAACAAAAAGAATTGTAAATAAATATAATTAAAAAAAAAGGGGGGGTGGTTGGGGGGAGAGGAGAGAGAGAGAGAGAGAATTTAAACTTGGCTGGGAATGTAAAATAGACCAAACATTCTATTACATCAATAAAAATGGGTACAAATCTCTTAATTTCAAATCCCTAAGTAATGTGCTATCCCTTTTTATCTGTTTGGCAGTCCAAACAGATGGCAATAGGACATATTTGTAAAATTACATTGAGTGAACCAGCTAGGGAAAGCAGAAGATCAGAAATGTTGCAATCCTCAGCAATTGCAGTCCAATACCAATCAACTTACAAATACTTATTTATAACTTGACAAATTACTTCTGACTATTTTATTTGTGAATAAAGTATTCAGATACAAATAGGAGCAATCATGTATGTTATGTGGGAAGAAGAGCCCATATAGCATTGAGATCACATCAACCTGCGGGAACTAAATTCAATAAATAAGAAAACTTAAAAATTCAAACCTAAAATTTTCAAGCTCAGGCAGTCTTCTTATTTGGCAGGAACACGTATTTGATGAGGGACTCCTTAATGGACAAGAGTTCAGGAAATTCCTTCTTCAATTTGTTGGCATCAAGCTCATTGTTGCTCCTTGGGGCAACGATCACCTTTGCTTGCTCTTCAAGAGTAAAATTTTTCCAAGTGAAATTGGGGTCAATGTACTCCTGATACATCTCTAAGATCTCATTGTGGCTGACCACTCCAGGATTTGTAAAGTTCCAAATTCCAGTGAGGTTTCTCTTTGCCATCTCAATGGAAATCGGGAGGAGCTCGTCCAAAATAGTCATGGAGTTTGGAATGTTGACTACCTTATCATATCGAGTGATCTTTGTGATGAAGTTGCGGGGATTTGCTAAATCAGATGAGATTGGCATCCTCACACGCAATGTACACACATTCTCATAATTCTTCAGCAGATCCTCCACCTTTCATATATAAGGAAACAACCAATCAGAACAACCAAACAACCTCTAACAACCATAAACATTTCTTCTTTTTCATTAGAAAAATAACTCGAAACTATACAATTTGTAACCTTTAACACAGTTTTTAACCGAACATGATATGCCTATCTTACTTCCAAATACTAAAGCTAAGATCTTCACAATGACAAAAGGTAAAGTAGTGGGATTTATTGCGCTACGCACAGTAGCTTATATATCTAGCCAGTATTTTCATACCAATTGAGAAAGAAGCAAAAGGAAATGAAATTTTGACACTAGCCTCAACTGTAAAGCATGCCATAACCATGAATCTTAATATTGCGTGTGGACCAAGTTACTAAGCGTGGCAATCAATGACACGACAATTCAACATATCATTTAGGAAGCTAAAATGGGAGTGTAAATGCAAGTTCCCCCATTTACCAAAATTTAGATAACAAAAGCAGTTAGATCCCATAAACAAATCATCAGATCTAACACATTTTCATGCATACTCAATCAGTTCCATGAATCATTAATTCACATTTGTTACTATATGACAAAATTATAAAGTAAGAATCTTAGATTTAGAACTTACCATGGCCTTGGTCTTGGAGTAGAAAGATCCGATAAAATTCGGAGTATCTTCCTCCTTGAATCCAATACCTGATCCAAGCGGGTGATCCGCATCGTATTCAAAGACACAACCAGTAGCATAATTAATCAAAACCAAACGTTTCTCTCTGCAAACGTCAGCAAGCGTAATAGTACCGACCACATTAGTTCGGATAGTCTCGACCTTATGTGATTCGCACCAATCCACATTAGGCCTGCCGGTGACGCCAGCAGCGTTGAAGACGTGAGTGGGCTTGACAGCAGCTATGTCGGCTTCGAGTGAATAACGGTTCTCGAGGCGACCGGCGCCGTAGACAAAGTCGATGCCTTGAGCTTGGCAGAGCTTGCCGAGGACGCCACCGATCCAGCCAGTGCGGCCGTAGATCAAGAACTTGAATGAGTTGGCGCCATCAGAGCCGTTGGCTGGAAAGCCCATGGTGGAGAGTATTGAGAGTGTGGAGATTTGAGTGAGTGAGTGGGGAGATTGGATCTGCTGGAAGCAGAAGGCTTTTATTTATACAAATCGTTTGGTTGGTTGTCCTGTCCTGTGGATATATGATGTAGAGATCATGTAATAAATATAAACGTGGTGATTTTTTAAAATGAGATTTGGATTTGGACAGTGATGAGTGATGGGCGGGCGGTGTGCGAAGAGGACGTGGTTAGCTTCTTAAACTCAGGTTACTCTGTGGTTTATATTTAAAATACACCTCACAAAATTGCACTATTAACACGGTATAAAGCCATTCGAGAAAAGAAATTTATTGGTTTGAGTCATTCATTCCGAACCTGTTAAAAATAAATCATTTTAGTTTAGTGTTAAAGAACGTTTGATCCCAATTAATTAAAGATATATAATAAACAAGATTAATTTTTGCCTAATTGCCTATATTATTCAAAATAAACTAATGAACAAGGTAGGTATGACTATAAGATTTGACGGAAAATGAATGTTACATGGCACAAAAGTAAATTAAATAATTAACGCGGTAGGACTCACATGGACGAATAAAATAAACACAATTTGCGTTTCTTTAGTAAAATAAGCATTGATATGATAAACAAAAGACCGTGATATAGCTCCATCTAACATGATACGGTGGATCAGCGACCATATATTGGAAATGAGCCGTGGTTGTAGTTGTAGATGCTACTTGGCATTGTCCTTTGTCTATAACACATCTAAATTGGGATTCAGCTGGGACCCAATTCCCATTGAATAATCTCAGATTCAGTTTTTTCTTTAAACAGATTAAGTAGATAGTTTGTAAAGTAATACGGGTCATACAAAATTTATAAACTGTAAATTTTGCAAACCCACCCCTATTCAAATAATGTAAAACACAATTTGGGAATAAAAATTAAAATTAAAATCCCTAAATCACAAATATCTCTTCTCTCATTCTTCACCGTTTCTCTTTGAAAACTGAAATCGCAACTTCCCTTCGTCATCTTTCCCGTCGCTGTTTTCTTCCCTCTCCTTTGTCGGTCGTTGTCTTACTTAATCTCCTCTTAGCGTATCAACCTCTTAGGTATTGCAGATTTCTGTTTGACTATGTGTGATTTCGGGTCCTGCAAATTCTTGGGTTTGTTTACTTGTTATTTTCCCTTTGAAAATTTTGTTTGTCATTCTTAGTTCTTACTATATGTGCGTATTAAGGGTAAATGCATACAACTAATTTATTTAGTGATATTTGTCAAGAGTCTTTCCCTTGAGATGATTGAGTAATTTAAAATTTGTAATGTTGTCTATTATTAGTATTCCATTTACTAATTTTGGATTGAGTGAATTTCTCTTTGAAATTTTTTCTCTCAACTCACCAACTGTCGGTGCTCATCTCGGTTTTTCTTAGCCTGATTCCAGTTGTTACCGATGTTGGAAATCGATGCCCCACCCATTGTTAGAAAGGTCTTGATCTCTTCTTTCCATCTGTGTGCTTTTCGTCACCCTTCGACTCATTGCTTGTTGGAAAAGCGTATTGCTTTTTCGCGAAAACAAGTGTTCTTTAGTCTCATTTGCGGTCGATTTATTGATTGGAAATGATCGTGGTTGGTCCCATTCAAACCGTCTTGGTTTGGTCTTCAAAACCCTAGTCTTGGATTGCCTTGGTTGTTTGCTGCTTGTTGGTGTCGAAGGATTGTTTTTGGCAAGGGACAGTCGGTTTTTGGCCATTAACGTCTAGTTTTTTCTGAAGTTTTAGTTGTTGCTTGTGCAATTTTCTGAAGTGTGTGGATAGTGTTTGGTGGTCCAAAATCCCCACAAAATTTTCTAGAATTCGATTGAAGCTAGAATACTCAAACTTGATTACAACTATTACTCAAACTCAATTAAAGCTTGAATAATGGAACTCAATTAAGGCTCGAATAAAACTCGATTACAGCTCGACTAAAACTCGATGTACGAACCCAAATTCCAATTTTAGGTTTTGAGTTCGAGTTCGAACTCGATTCCTTTGATAGAGTAGGTGCCTTAGAGCCAATCCATTTTGTAATGTTGTCTTATAGTAATGTTTATAATCAATAAAAGGCTTTTTCTACATTATGTAATTTATATTTATTTTATGTCGTAATGTATGTCCTTAGAATGGTAGAACCGTGATGAGGGTATCGAGTGTTTCAAATCATGATAATGAGAACCCTATGATCACATATGGTGGCTATTCTAGAAGTGTTCATAGCCCTAATATTATTCTGACTAAAGGGCACAGATAATACGGTAAGACTATCATAATGTTGAACGATCCTATCAAAAGGCGGTGACTGATCTCACTTGTCAAGATTGTTTACCAACAACTTGGTGCAACACATGGGTGCTTGCCATAGGCGAGTTCACTAGACATACCCACCAGAGATTCCATATAGATGGTAACCTTAGTGTCTGTAGAATAAATCCCTGAATGGATGGTGGTGCATGTGATCCTTAAACTTAAGATTTTTATTCAGAACTTTCAAAGCGGTAGTGATTGGCTACATCGAGAAGTGTATCAAGACTATGGTGGATTAACAGAGGATTCATCACTCCTAGGTACAGGAGAAATTATCTCACTAAGCAATTCGATAAATGGCAACGACATAAATCTGTGGCCACAATGGGATTGAGTTGTAGCTTAATCCAATCTATTCTGATCGTTGGTTCAATAACCGAATAGTGAGAGGTCAAGGATATCTGAGGTTAACACTACTTCTGTACCTCAGCCTTGATGAGATAATGGATGATGACATGATTTGATTGCATGATAACCATATCGTTGATAAGTAAGTTGTTTTGTTGAATCTGAATCTATCAGGTGGCCATGATGCCTTACTAGAGGCCAATCTTAGTCTGTGTTTAGTGAGATGATTGATTGGGTGTCAATTGTGATACTACTCACTGCCACTATGATAAGGAGCCTTCAGGTCGCACACATAGAAGACAGATTAAGGATAAATAAGTGAGAAGGATATTTTCGTCATTTAAGATGAAAGGGTATTTTGGTAATTTTACAGTGCAATTAAATTTGCCGAGGTCGTTAGTTATATTTAATTTCATAGGGAAATTAAAATAAGTGAGATTATGTATTTAAATGATATATTATTAATTAATATTAATGTTTAAATAATATTACTATTAAAGATAATATAAAATCAAATTTGAATTTGGAATTAAATACCATGTGGGAATTACCTTGAATTGGTAATTGAATATGCCTAATCTAAATATGGAATTAGTTAATTGCAATTCCATATTAGATTAGGGTTTTGGTTGTGCACTATTTAAGTGCAATTGAAAATCAAAAACAAAAATGAATTCACTCAAATAAACCCTAGCCGCCCACTCTCTCTCTCTCTCCCAAACCGTGGACACCCATAGTGAAGGAGGAGAATTTTTCTAAGGAAAAATCCTACATTCTCATTGTTGATCCTTGCGGGTTTGGCTAGCACATCGAAGCCCTTGGCGATCGACATCCTGTCTTCATATGGAGACAGAGAGTTCATTCCTAACTTGGAGTGGGAATGATTCGTATCAATTGAAGGAGCCTTCAAATGTTGGTATGAAATCTGATATTTATTGTTTAATATTTGTTTCATATGCAAACAATGTAAAATGGGTATAAGGATCTAGGGTTCATGGTTGTGGACCAGGATAAAGTTTTTATATTCCGCTGCGTAAACTCGATCCATGTACCTACTGTTAGGAAACGATCATACATGGCACCGGAAAACAAAAAAATTATTTACATCATAGATCGTTCCTTAGAACCAAGATCAGGGCAGAAATTTATAGTTTATACATTATATTAGAATCTGCAGAAAAATCAGTTTAGAGTTTAAGAAATCATACACACGTTTGGAGGCTCCTCCAACTTGTCTCTGAACGGGTTTCGTTACCAACCCAAGAGTAGGATCGAACTGGCGGTAGTCCACACGAAGATAACCCCAACGAACTAAAGAGAGATTTGCTATATCCTCTTTAGCCTTTAAGAACCAAGAACAAAATCAAGCAAATTTTGTTTCAAGTAAAAAAAAAAAAAAAAGCAATCTAGCGTGGGAGAGAAGGTGGCCGGAGTTTTTTGGCTTTGTGAATGAAAATGAATTCTATTAATTATTTCACAAAGTGTTGCACTTATATAGTGCACACTATGCCCTATTCCATCATGGAATGGGCTTGGGCACCAACCCAAACAACTCCTATGTCCAAACAGCCCCATTTAGATATTTTAATAATTATTATTTTTATTTCAATTAAATTAAATTAATATATATATTTCATATATTAACATTTAACAATAACAATAACAATAATTCATTTAAATTTATGCAAACACATATTTAAATATAATTTCACTTATTTAATTATATTAAAAAATTAAATAAAGGCTACGATCTCAGCAAATTTAATTGCACTGTGAAATTACCAAAATACCCTTTTGCCTAAAAAGACAAAAACGCCCTTCTTATAAACTGGCTCTTAAATTATCTTCTATGTGTGTGATCCGTAGTCTCCTCATCATACCGGTAGTGTGTAGTATCGCGATTAACACCAATTAATCGTCTCACTACACACATACCAAGATTGACCCCTAGCAAGACATCATAGCCACCCGATAGATTTGGATTCAGCGAAACAGCTACCTGTCAATGATATGGTTACCGTACAATCCAATCCTTTCATCATCTGATATCTCAACAAGATCGAGGCATAGAAATAGTGTCAACCTCAGTTACTCTCGATATGTATGTATTTAGTTACAGGACCAATGACCGAAATTATAAACTGGATAGAGCAACAACTCAATCCCACTGTGGCCACAATTTTAGTGTCATTGCCATTTACTGAATTGCATCGTGAGATAACTTCCCCTGAACTCAGGAGTGATGAATCCTCTATCGATCCACCATAGTCTTGATACACTCCTTGATGCAGCCAATCACTACCGTATTGATATCTCTGAATAGAATTGCGTTGGGCTAGTGTCAAACTGCACCAATCGGTGCACAAGGCACTTCGGTGATCTCAAGTCTAAGGATCACATGCACCACCATTCGTTAGAGGATTTGTTCCATAGACACTAGGGTTACCATCCATGTAGAATCCTCTGGTGGGTCAGTCCAGTGAACTTGCCTACAATAAGCACCCATGTGTTGCACTAAGTTGTCATCAAACAACCTTGACAAGTGAGACCAGTCACTGCCTTTTGACAGAGTCGTTCAACACTATGATAGCCTTACTGTATTATCTGTGCCCTTACTTCAGAATAATACTAGGGTTACGGACGTTTCTAGAATGGCCACCATATGTGCTCATAGGGTTCTCACTATCAAGATTTGAAACACTTGATACCCTCGTCACGATTCTACCATTCTAAGGACATATATCAATACATACAATGATGATTTACATGATATAGAATAAAATGTCTTTTATTGATCAATGAACATTATTACAAAGAATCAATTCTACAATAATTGATTGGCTCTAGGGCATCTACTCTAACACCTACATCCTTAGGGTCAGTCAGGTTCATACTCGAACTCGAATTTGATACTATAGTGCTCGAGTCAAGTTCGAATACCCAGATAATTGACTCAAATCGATTCGATTTCATCCCTAATGTTGCCTAGTGTGATTATGATTGAAACAAGAGATAGCCCTAATCAATGCTATTCAAAGTATTTTCCCTAGTTTAACTAATCTTATTTGTAGAATAAATACGAGGATAATTTTTTTATCTTTAGGTATCTGAGGTATTGAGGCCCACATTGGAGCCTACCTAATCCTCAGGGCCACAAAACACCCTAAAAGTCCAATGGACCAAGGTAATTGCATAAATGTGATAAGTACGTCTCCTATAACTCGAACACAAGATCCCCTAGATATAGTTAACCCTAGTGACTAAAGGGTTTGCCATCTGGCCACAAGGAGAGAGGTATAAGGAGAACTTTGTTGGAGCTTGCACAAACTCAATTATGCATTTTGAAAATGTGACCAGAAATAGGTAAATATTAAATATAAAAACTCATTCTTTTTTTTTCCAATTCATGTAGTAATGTTAGTTTGTTTTCTTTTGTTTTAAATAAGGCTAAGAGCGCACATGCAAAATTAAAGAGACAACAATAGGTTCTTATGCACTCTATATTAAAATTACAAAACATCGAGATTAAGGCTTTAACAAATATAGTACAACGATTGTGCAACATCACTTTAAACCATCATTTTGAAAGAGTTAAGAAGGTTCACCTTGAGAAATGCATTTGATTTGTTATTTGGTGAGTATGAACAGGCTGATTCAGTTTGTGTTGATGTAATAGCTTGAAGATGTGTAATTTGAAGAACAGATGGATGCTTATGTGCACATGGGATTGTAGAGTACAAGCGACAAAATCGACTTATTTCTTTATATTCGGTACATGACCATTGGAGGAAACTTGATTTAGTATTTACCATCAGAGAAAATGGTAATATGTTAAGTTTGCAAAGGAGTTAAGAGTTTATTTTGAAACTTTTTGGATGATAATAATGATGTTGACGAGTCGTAGTTAATAAAGAAGTTGAAAGAATTATCAAAATTAACTTCAACTTTTCTTGTTGAGCCAAATGTTAAAGCTATTACCCATGGTTGTTCTTTAGTGAAGAAAGATAAATCTACATGTTGAGACCCTTTTATGGTTTGAATATATTCTGTCTACAAAGGATAAGCATTCATACATTGTAAGTTTGTAAGTACTATGGCTCAGCCGAAAACGAGGCTCAAAAAGGTGTATGAATGTCAATCACTGAAGAATAATTTCATAATCAATTCACTTCCTTATATTCGTGATGTTAAGGATGTGGTTACTGAGGGTTATTGTGGTTTTGAGCAATAGCTGACTTTATAGGAATGGGTAGAAGTACCAAGGGATTTAGCTGATGAATTGAAAAACCTTATGCAGAGAGAGGAAATGAGATTTTGAGTTCAATCTCAAATTTTGAAGAAAATCCTAAATATGATTATTGCACGATGATGCTTGAAATGAGATATCTCATTTCATCTAACTATAATGTTGTGGTCCTACTCATATCTCAAGTTTAATGTCTTACATTTCTCCCATTTAAATTTACATATTTTCATGATTCTCAATTCATCTAAGGCCCTCTACCTTAAGATGGTATAAATTTCGTGATCGATGTGCACAAGGATGCATGATATATTCCTTATACAATGAATATCATTGCTTTCAAAGATATGGTGAATGATGTTGCCACGCAAGATCCTATTGTCTTAGATAGTATGTGATTGCTTTCAAGCATTTTTATTAGTAGGGAACACTGGTAGCGTGCCAAATGCACCAAATTAATTAAAACCTAACTACTAAATTGTATATAGGGTGAGCAAGGGTCGATCCCACAGGGAATGATTTGATTAATTCCTATGTTCTAACTACTAACCACAACGAAAACAATAGTAAAATAAAATAAAACCCTAAACAGTAAACATGACAACAGTAATTAAAGGGGTTGTACTCAATGCAATCTAAAGTGAAACAAATAAATCTCAAATGGTAGAAAATATCAAATTAAAAACAATCAGTTCTCGGTTCAAGATCCACCTAAACATGCATTGAACATGAACTAACCGTAACATTATTCTATCTGATTATTATGGAATTATTGACCCTAGGAAGCAACAAGCTCTGTTACCCGAATTTTCCCTTAATTGTCAATACTAAAACAAGCTCTTCAAGTAGATCCTAACCTTTGAACAACCTAGAAATAAACTCTCTAAGTTTAATTCAATGGCAACCTTAAGAATTAGGAAAATAGATCAATCCAAGCAATAATCACACAAGATCGGATTATTTAACTTAGGTTATGTTATTCAAGATAGCAGACTGAAAACTTGTCCATAATCATCTATCATCATGTGTTACTCATTGAATAGAAAGAGGACAATTACGTATCACAATTCCTAATTCTAACAGATGAAATTCCGATTAAACAATTTAGCAGACCATTACTAAATCACCCAAACAAAATTCATAAACAATTAAAACAGAATAACATAAACAATTCGAATAAAAACGAGATTAAGAACAATGTTACTGAAGTTAAGTTACACCAATGACATGAATTCAGGCTTCAAAATCCCCTTGAACTGAAGAAGAAAAATTAGCCGCGCATCTTGACTTAGAATATAAAAAACTAACCAAAAAACTCTACTGCTGCTCTCCTTTGGTTAACCTAACACTCCTCAATAAATAACATGTTTTTTCCTTAATTCTACCCTAGGAATCACAGAAATTACTTTCCTAGATGTTTCCTAAAAGATAGACTTCCAAAACTGTCAAAATCTTATCAGATATGGAAAACAAAATTCGTCTCCAGCTTGCACCAGGATTCTTGCAGTGTAAAAGAACTTTTTTGGGCTTAGTCACTTCATAAAAGTTGTATTCCTGGATGTGTAGATGAATCTGGGCTTTTGAATCACCCACTTTCGATATCTGAAGCTCCAGTTAGGCCTGTTCGAAGATTCAATACTCAGCTAGGAAATCCTTCCGCGACTAGGATTCTAGGTCCGGTTTTGCAACAACTACTGAGAACCCAAACGAACTCGGATTCTCACCCATAATACCTTCCTGGAAAGCTTGATTCATCTAATTTACTTTTTCTGAAGAAGACTTTTGCAATCGAGAAATCTGACTCCATGAACAACCTGAAAAACGCAGCAGCACTGGTCAGAATAACAAAAATCTTGAATTTCCTAAACTTTTCTCAATTATTTCCTAAAGTCTATCCAAATATGCCAAACTTACAAAATAAACTCTAATCAACTCAACTAGGCATAAAACATAACCAAAAATATAATATGGAAGGCATAAAAATATATAAATTACACTCATATCAAACACTCTGTGTTTCAGGTTGCATAACATTTATATTTCAATAGTGGATTAATGCAATGTTCTAGATTATGCAATGATCACATTCACATTTTAAGTTTCTAGAAAATTTATATTTCAGGAGTGGATTAGTGCAATGTTCTAGATTATGTTATGAATTAAGAGGCTTGTCTTGCATTGTTCGAGTTATCGTTGGTGATGGATGTCCAAAACAAATGTTGGCTTGAAAATTTACAGGGTGGCAGTCCCCACGAATAATGCCCCAGAAGTATGCATTTGATATATGAAAGATTAATTGGGAAGCATGCATGTGATAAAAATTGATGGGTGTTGTGAGTAATATAGTTGTTTGTTGTATTAACTGTTAAATCTATAACTCCACAACTTATTTTGTTCTATAGTAATAATGGATGGGTGCCTAACTCTAAGGCACTATTTTGTTGCTGATTATGGTACTTGGTTAATTGAGATGGACTGGAGGTAATGATAGGATGTAAAATCTAAAAATGTCCAAATTGTAGGGGACATAACCGAAATTTCTGTATGTTGATGCGGTTTTTTGCACCACGATGTACGCAAGCCTTCGACAAGTTTGCGCAAAGGATCTATGCAAGACCATGAAATAGCAAATTTGATGTTGAACCAAAGGATTCAGTTGGGTTTGTGTGTGTAAAAAATGAGGTATAAAGCAATAAATGCGTAAAGAAAATAGAGAACTAGACAAGAGAGATTTTTAAAGTGGTTCGGATGCATGGGACAATTCCTATGTCCATTGTTATTTTAAAATACTCATACGAGCTGTGTTTTTCATGTAAACAATCGCACTGCAGACTTTTCTCAGCTCGCAGACTCGTGCTAGAATCCGATTGTTTAGTGGACTTTCTTTAAGGATTCGAGATATAACGAATCTGCTTATTGTTGAGAAACTGAAGAAGCACAAATTTTTGAACACGTCAGCTACCATTGAATTCTTACCGGTTCCTGCTCGAAGAAGTAAGAGACATATTCCCCCATATTCCCTTCACTGCCGCCCCCCCCCCCCCCCCCCCCCCCCCCCCCCCCCCCCCTCGTTAGATGCGAGCTAATATCCGAGGTATTTTCTCCCTTTTTTTCTGTAGAACTACCGCTGAAATTGCCCTTGAAGAGTTCTGATTGGGGAGGGGCTAATCCCATGGAAACATTCACCATCCGTATTCCCAAGCTCCCTAGACAGACTGAGGAGGCTTCTCCAGCCCTTTCTATGAGGAAAAAGATGTTGACGGGCCATCGTAGGCGAAAATATAAACTGGTAATAGATGAGGAAGAGCCGTCTCCTTCTCTCCATGGTGTTGATACGTCATCACTAAGGGTTCTTAGAAGTGGGGCACAACAAAATGAGGTCCCAGCACAAGCCGAGGTTCTTATCTCTTGAACCAAAGGAGGAAGAATCGTAGAGAGAAATGCTGTCACTGAAAGTGGGGCACAACGAACTGAGGTCCCAATATAGGCAGAGGTTCCTGCCTCTCAAGGCGAAGGAGAAGGAGCCACAGAGAGAACTCCTATTGTTGGGGTTAGTAGGAACGACCAAACCCCCGCTGCTTCTTCAAGGCCAAGGAGGCCTCTTACTGAAGAAGAGAAGAGGAAGAAAATCTAGATCCCATATCTAAAGAAAAGGAAGAAACATCACCCTAGTCCTCCTCTAGGGAAGAGACTAAATATGCCTTGTTCTTACCGCGAGGATGCTCCTCGACCTTGCCCGTGCTCTCCTCCCCATGGGGAAACAATGCATAATCGTGAGGTCCCGAGCGTTCCATCAAGGGGCGACGACGCTCCGGCCTTAAGAGAACCAAACACTATGCCTCAAGGTCTCGTTGGGACCAAATGTGGCTTAAAGAAGGGGCGTAGTTTCCTTGATGCAGTAATTAAAGCGAGAGCAAGCTTCTCCATCTCCGGATATCATTTTTCAACTTCAAGCAACCTTTTACTTATGTAATATATCGGCCATTGAACTCGCTCCTCCTCCCAAACTAATGTGGCACTAAACACGTATAAAGAAACTGATAGATATAACAGTAATATCTCAACTAGAATAGGCTTCAAAAGGAGAGGTGGTTGTCCAAGGTACCTCTTGAGTTCTTGGAACGCCTGCTTGCACTGAAATTTTCTGTTTCCTTTTAAGACTTCAAAGAAAGGAAGACAATGATCAGTGGCCTTTGAGATAAATCAGCTGAGGGCCACCACTCTTTCGGTTAGGCTTTGCACGTGCTTTGGTTTAGTTAGACTACTCGTATTTAACAAAGCCTAAATTTTTTCTAGGTTTACTTCGATTGGTCGCTGGCTGACCATGAATCCCAGAAATTTCCCTCAGCCAACCCCAAAGGCACACTTAGATAGATTTAGCTTCTTCCTATACCTCCAAAGGATATGGAAGGTTTCCGCGAGGTGGAGGACATCTTCAGAGGCGTGTTTGGATTTGACGAGCATATCATCTAGATACCCCTCCATGGTCTTCCTTATTTGCTCGGCGAACATGTGATTCACCAAGCGTTGATAAGTAGCTCCAACATTCTTTAAGCCAAATGGCATGACCTTATAGCAATATAGACCTTGATCGGTGATGAACAAGATATGATCTTCATTTGGTCCATACATGGGGACTTGATTGTAACCGAAGTAAGCGTCCATAAAGCTAAGTAGCTCATGGCCTGAGGTCGCATCCACAAGCTAATCAATTCTCGATAGAGGAAAGGCGTCTTTCAAACATGCCTGGTTTAAATCTATAAAGTCAACACATGTCCACCATTTATTGTTGGATTTCTTTACAAGAATTGGGTTTGCGACCTAGTTAGGATAATGAGCTTCTCAAATAAGTATGGACAAGAGTTTATCCACCTCATTTTTCAATGCTTCATAGCGTTCAGGATCCATAGCTTGCCTTTTTTGCCGGATAGGTCGCTTATCCGGGTCTATGTTCAAGTGATGGCACATGACCTTCAGATCAATACCTGTCATGTCACTATGGGTCCATGCAAGTACATCCTGGTTTTCCTTAAAAGAACTAATCAATTCTTCCGTAGTTGTTTTGTTTAGATCGCTCCCAATTTGCAAAGTATGATCTGGGTTGCTATTATCAATAACGATCTCCTTTAATTTTTTGACTCGGCCGATAGAAGTTTCTCCATCAATAATTTGGGGATCGACGATCTCCTATTCCTTTGGTTGGGAGTTTCCTCTGATTACCATCATCATATGGCAACCTCAGCAGGCGATCTGAATAGCTTTGTTATAACACTCCTGGGAGTCTTATTGAGAACCTTTAACATAACCCATTCCCCGAGGCGTGGGAGCTTGATTCTTTGATGGTATATCGAAGTTGTAGCCTTTAAACTCTATAGGAGAGGTCACCCAACTATCACATTAAATGTTAAAGGAAGGGCAATCCACCACTAGAAAAGTGGCTATTGTGGTTGCTTGATGCTCTTCACCCAATGTGACAGGAAGCGAGATTAGACCCTGTGGAATTATGTGTGTTTTTTGTTGCGTTTTCGACTTGTGGTCTCAAGTGCTAGCAAGACACACAAGCAAAAAGGATGCATAATTTTTCTTCAAGAAAAATTATCTTCTCCACCAAGAGAAAAACGTGACAGAGAGTCAGGTGAGTGGCTTGGATTTAATTAATGTGTTCTCCAATTTTATTTTAATTTTAAGTTGCCTTTTATATACAACAAAAATTAAAACCCCAATCTAGTTAGGAATAAATTTATTCCATGACTAGAATAGTAAATCCTCATTACCAAACAAGGTAATAATCCACATGACATCTTATTCAAATTCAAATATGATTTTCATATTCATATATTATCTTTATTAATATCATCAAATATTAATATTGAATATATATTTAAATTCAAATATGAATTTCAATATATTTAAATGCATAATCTCACAAATTTTAATTTCACTATGAAATTAAATATAGGCAACGACCTCAGCAAATTTAATTATACTGTGAGATTACCAAAATGCCATTTCATCTCAAAAGACGAAAATATCCTTTCCATCATAAATGACGAAAATACCATTTCATCGCTAATAACGAAAATACCCTTTCTCATCAATTCATCCTTAATCTGTCTTTTATGTGTGTGACCCGAACGCTCCTCATCATATCGGTAGTGAGTAGTCTTGCGATTGACAGATTGACACCAGTCAATCGTCTCACTAAACACAGACCAAGATTGGCCTCTGGCAAGACATCATGGCCACCCGATAGATTCAGATTCAGTGAAACAGCTTGCCTATCAATGATATGGTTACCGTGCAAACCAATCCTTTAATCATCTGTTATCTCATCGAGGCTGAGATACAAAAATAGAGTCAACCTCAGTTATCTTCGATATCTTTGTATTCAGTTACTAGATCAATGACTGGAATAATAAATTGGATTGAGTAACAAGTCAATCCCACTATGGCCATAGCTTTAGTGTCATTGCCATATATTGAATTGCGTTGTGAGATAACTTCTCCCATACCCGAGAGTGATGAATCCTCTGTCGATCCACCATTGTCTTGATACACTTCTTGATTCAACCAATCACTACTATATTGATAGCTTTAAATAGAACTACGTTAGGCTAGTGTCAAACTACACTAATTGGTGCACAAGGCGCTCCAGTGATCTCAAGTTTAAGGATCACATGCGCCACTATTTGTTAGAGGATTTATTCCATAGACACTAGGGTTACCATCTATATGGAATCCTCTAGTAGGTCTGTCCAGTGAACTTGCCTACAACAAGCACCCATGTGTCGCACCAGGTTGTCGGCAAACAACCTTGACAAGTTGATCAGTCACTGTCTTTCGACAGAGTCATTCAACACTATGTTAGCCTGAATGTATTATCTGTGTCCTTGGTCAGAATAATATTGGGACTAGGTTATATGCCACTAGCTTGTTTAGATAAAGAAAGTACTAGGTTGAACTCGATGATGTACAAACCCTAGAATGTAGTGGAGAGAATAATATTTTGATGATGAACACGTAGCCTGATAATTATGATGGAGTTAAAGCCCTAGGATTCTTTGTAGATAGTTAGATTTAGATTTACTTTAATGTTGTTTATGTGATTTTCTTTATTTCATTCTTGTTACTCTCATCAGGCTAGCATCGCAAGAGTATCTCTAGTCTCTATGGGATCGACCCTTACTCGTGCACTATGTTGCGATTGTGACTCGTGCACTTGCAAATAATTAAACTTTGTATCTGTCATGGACCCATCTTGTGTCCTCTTTGGTGAAAATGATTGGCTCAGAGTCAGCTTGTTGGCATTTGGTTGGTCATAAACCAAGACTATTCACGTTCACGTATGGATCAGATTGTGCTTCTCGAGCATAAAGATTCAACGAATGGTGCAAATTTCCTTCCATATGGGGCCGCTAAAGATGACATGGATGTCACTACCTTCTCCTTGTGCTTTTGATTGTGGGGCTTCTGTTCGTTGAAGGTCAATACAACTTGTAAGAGTAGGAAGTGGCCTTAAAATCATCTAGGCCATTGTCCACTTTTGTCAAAGAAGCCACTTTTGTAAAACAATGGCCTAAGATGATTTTAAGGCCACTTCCTACTCCTACAAGTTTTATTGACCTTCACACAAAAGTTTGTTTTCTTAACCTTTCCTAGAGACCCGCAGACACAAGATGTTTCATGAGGCATTTTTGATGGGTTATTTTGAGGTAAGAATGTCCATTAAGACTTATTAGGGCCGAGGCATTTCCTTGAATTAGGTATACTTAAAGGGATTCTAATTGAATAAGCAACAAAAATTGATTTAAAAGTCTAAGTCTAAATTATTTTCAAAATAATTTTCCAAATTACAGAAATCCTCCCAAAATAGCATTATGTGTAATTACATTATTTTCCATGCATTTAGGCATAAAAATTCATATGTTCTAGGTTTTATTTACTAAAGAGTGAAATACAAGGTCCCACCCTAGTTTTATAGAAAATAAAGTAGACACCCTTTGAATGCTTAAACTACAAATACCCACCCAAAATAAATTAAAAAAAAAATGCCACCCAACATTAGTCTCCGTCCATGACAAATTCGTTTTGACCAGATATGACCATTAAAATACCCTTTTTATCCTTATAAATTTTTATTAACTAAATTAATCAATTACTTTTCAACTCCAAGTTAATAAAATTAATGAATAACCACAGATGTTTTAAACTTCAGCACCAACACCCTCTTCTTCACCACTTACATTTTCGCACCACAAGATCAAATCAACACTTTATACTATTAATCATCTCCATCTAACAAAAAGTTAGTGTCAAATTAATCAAAATTCTATAACAAAAAACTATCAAGATATCCAAAAAAAAAAAAAAAAACTAAATTATTAATACAACAAAAACTTTAGAAATCTTGCATACAAAAAATATTTTACAGAAATCTTACTGTCACACCCAAATTTCGAGACGTGAAAGTTTTTGGTTTTCTATCAAAGTATAAGGGAAAGTTGAAGAGTTTGGAAATAAGCTAGACAACCTATAGTGTTGGATGATAATGCATGCTAAATGAAAAGTCGACACATGTCCACGAAGTTGGTCCGCCTCTGGGAAGTATAAGCTTGCAAAAGAAGAAATGAAGCCAACTTTGCTAGGGCAGTGTGCCCTTTCTATACGATAATTGCTTAGCCAATAAGAACGCGGCTCCAATGCCTTTCCATGTGTCTGCCTGCATGAGGGTTGCTTCATCCATGAGACAAAAGTGCGGCACCACGTGTCAAGGTGCATGTGAGTTACTTCACATCCAAGCTTACCTCCGGGACATTATAAATAGGGGGTTCCCATCTCAAACCAAGGACACCATGATCTCATTTCTACAAGAGCATTGCAACAATTGTCTCTCTAGTGCAAATACTTCTTGTAATATCAGTAATAAAATAATAGTGGATGTAGGAATTGCCCTGTGCATCTGAACCACTTTAGAAATCGCTCTTGTCTATTTCTCTATTTTCTTTATGTATTTATTACTTTATACCTCATTTTTTACGCACACAAACCCCACTGAATCCTTTGGTTCAACATCAAATTTTCTATTTCACAGTCTTGCATAGATCCTTTGCACAAACTTCTCGAAGGCTTACGTACATCTCGTTGGTGCAAAAAACCGCACCAACATTTTGGCGCTAGAAGGAGGGCCTCTGCCAAGTTCTCTCTCTATTGACAGTCACATCCAAAATTAGTTTGTAACGCCTAATGATGCGAAACACAAGAGCTAATTCAAAAGCCCCATTCAACTTGGAAGGGGAGATGGAAGAAAATCACTTACATCCTATTCTTGAAGTCTAACCCTTGCCACTTGAAAATGGAGGCGCAAATCCTCAAGTGATGGGAATGCTCAAAACATTGACCACCGTTGTTCAGGCATTAGTGTAACGCCTTGACGCTAATGTTGATGCCATGCATGTTTCGGAAGCACCCCATTAACATGATGTTCCTCGAAGCATGCTCAAGGGGATCAATCATTGGGATCCCCCCATACTACCACTGCCATGTTGTGGTATATCCTAAGGAGGAACGCAGAAGATCGTCAATGACCTGCCTGACATCACATGATACGATCTAAACCTCTTCCCAATCAGATTCCTCCTTTTCAGGAACATGCACCACATCGTGAAAGGTGACTATGAGGTACAAAAATTAATCCTTGATCGGAGGGTGATCACAGATAAACTGCTGAAAATGACGCTCAACTAGAAACTCTTCAAAGTAGCCACTCATCGCACCTAAATGTTTACGTGCATAGGAATGTGTTGGATAGACTAGGGGTGGCAGACACCATCAGAATCAGCGAGGTGCCCACTATCCTCTTGAAGAAGTGGTGTCTGATCGTCACAGACGACTAATGGAGGTCATAAAAAGCAGCCTCCATGCCGGGCACCAGTTCGCAGACTTGCAACAAGCTCTAGACGAGCTTCAAGCAAGGCAAGAAGAGAGAGCCATAGGATAGAGGGGTTGCCGTTCTCCCTAGAGATCCTTTGAGAACCACTTCCTCCTTGATTCAGGATGCCAAACATTAAGGTCTTTGATGGCAGGGAAACCCATAGGACCACCTTGATGTGTTCAACAACCTGATAGAGTTGCATCTATTAGAGTAGATGCCTTAGAGCCAATCAATTATTATAGAATTGACTCTTTGTAATAATGTTCACTAATCAATAAAAGGCATTTTATTCTATATCGCGTAAATCATTATTATTGCAATATGTATTGATATATGTCCTTAGAATGGTAGAACCGTGACAAAGGTATCAAGTGTTTCAAATCTTGATAGTGAGAACCCTATGAGCACATATGGTGGCCATTGTAGAAATGTCCGTAGCCCTAGTATTATTCTGAAGTAAGGGCACAGATAATATGGTAAGGCTATCATAGTGTTGAATGACCCTGTCGAAAGGTAGTGACAGATCTCACTTGTCAAGGTTGTTTGGTGACAACCTGGTACAACACATGGGTGCTTACTGTAGGCAGATATACTACAGCAAGTTCACTGGACTGACCCACTAGAGGATTCCAGATGGATGATAACCCTAGTGTCTATGGAACAAATCCTCTAACGAATGGTGGTGTATGTGATCCTTAGACTTGAGATCACCAGAGTGCCTTGTGCACCGATTGATGCAGTTTGACACTAGCCTAACGTAGTTCTACTCAAAGCTGTTAATACGGTGATGATTACTTGCATCAAGGAGTATATTAAGACTATGGTGGATAGACAGAGGATTTATCACTCCTGGGTACGGGAGAAGTTATCTCACAGCGCAATTCAGTATATGGCAATGACACTAAAACTATGGCCACAGTGGGATTGAGTTGTTGCTCTATCCAGATTATAATACGGGTCATTGGTCCAGAAACTGAATATATAATATCGAGAGTAACCGAAGGTTGACACTATTTCTATGCCTTCGTCTCGTCGAGATAACGTATGATGAAAGGATCGTATTGTACGGTAACCATATCGTTGACAGGTAGCTACTTTGCTGAATCCGAATCTATCGGGTGGCCATGATGCCTTGCTAGGGGCCCATCGTGGTCTGTGTTTAGTGAGACGATAATTGTATAATCGCGATACTATACACTACCGGTATGATGAGGAGCCTATGGGTCACACCATAGAAGATATTTAAGACTTAGGAAGAAAGAAGGTCGTTTTCATCTTTTTGGGCGAAATGGTTTTTGGTAATTTCATAGTGCAATAAATTTGCTGAGGCCATAGCCTTTTTTTTAATTGTTAGAAAAATTAAATAAGTGAAATTACATTTAATATATGTTAGCATATATTAAAAATTATCATTATTGTTATGGTATATATATATATATTAAATATATATTAATTGAAGATAATGATGAATTAAAATAAATATCGAATTGGGAGTGTTTGGAAACATAGGGTGTTTGGAAACATGGGGTGTTTGGAGCCCAAGCCTATTCCATACGGGAATAGGGCAATTAAATAACACTATATAAGAAAAGCGTTAATTAAAATTGAATAAGGTTTTTCATTCATTCACTTTTGATTGAAAAAGAAAACACACACAACCCTCTTTCCTCTCTCCCACGCCAGACTTGGTTTTTGCTTGAAATCAATTTCTCTTTAATTCTTCTTGATTCTTAAGGCTAAGGAGGATCTAGCAAATCCCTCCTTAGTTCCTTGTGATTGTCTTCTTGTGGACTACGTCGGTTCGACCCTACACTTGGGTTGGTAGCAAAACACATTCAGAGGAAAAATTGGAGGAGCCTCCAAACGTGTGTATGATTTCTTAAACTCTTGATTAATTTTCTGCAGATTTTTAATATGATATAAACTGTAAAATTATACCTTGGTCTTGGCTCTTTGGAACGATCCTTGTTATTATTGATTTTGTTTTTCCGCTGCCTCAATGGATCGTTTCCTAACAACATCAAGTCTTCGAGCTGGCCAAATGCCAATGTTTGGCAGTCACCCTAGGTGCTAGAGCAAAGAGATGGATTAGGTCACTCCCCGCAGGATCTATTACCTTGTGGAGACAGCTAAGTGTGCAGTTCCTTAGGCACTTCCAAGCAAATTGAAAGTTTTCAATGCCATTAAGCTATCTCAGCAAGATTCTACAAGATAAGGATGAGACATTGAAGTCCTATCTAGAGTGATTTAATTGCGAGCTAGGTCGAGTCGTGAATGCTCCCTAGGAATCTATACAAACTCTGATTATAGTAGGATTTCATCTACAAACCAATTTGTGGAAAGATTTGCAGGCCGAGGATCATGTGTCTTTAGCCCAATTTTACCGAATGGCAAAAAAGTACCTTAGAATTGAGAACTTGGTGGCCGCCCTCTAGGGTTGCCTTCCCAACGTAACAACTGGAATTTGTATCAGGGTGGGCGACCACTCAGGGGAAAAGAAGAGAGTCATTGTATCACAGAAATGTGAGTATAGTCAGTTGGAGGCATATAAAAAACCCTAAGCAGATTTCAAAAGAAGTCTTGCTCTTGTTCCGTAACCTCGTTTTACACCGTTGGTTGCTCTTGTGGAGGAAGTATTTGTGGACTCAGAAAAGCCGAATTACTTCCCAAGCTTGCCAAAATAAAAACACCTCGAGAAAAGCGCAATCCAAAGAAATACTGCAGATATCACCGAGATATTGGGCACACAATGGAAGAGTGTTTTGTGCTGAAAAACACCATTGAAAACCTCATTTGAAGAGTGTTGGAGTAGGTGCCCTAGAGCCAATCAATTATTGTGGAATTGACTCTCTGTAATAATGTTTATTAATCAATAAAAGACATTTTTTACTATATCATGTAAATCATAATTGTATGTATTAATATATGTCCTTAATATGGTAGAACCGTGATGAGGGTATCAAGTGTTTCAAATTTTGATAATGAGAACCCTATGATCACATATGGTGGCCATTCTAGAAATGTTTGTAGCCCCAGTATTATTCTGACCAAGGACACAAATAATACGGTAAGGCTATCATAGTGTTGAACGACCCGGTCGAAAGGCAGTGACTGATCTCACTTGTCAAGGTTGTTTGCTAACAACCTGGTGCAACACATGGGTGCTTGCTATAGGCAAGTTCACTGGGCTGACCCACCAAAGGATTCCATATAGATGGTAACCCCAGTGTCTATGGAATAAATCCTTTACTGAATAGTAGTGCATGTGATCCTTAGACTTAAGATCACCAGAGCGCCTTGTGCACCGATTAGTGTAGTTTGACACTAGCCTAACGTAGTTCTATTTAGAGCTATCAATACAGTAGTGATTGGTTGAATCGAGAAGTGTATCAAGACTATGGTGGATCGACAGAGGATTCATCACTCTCGAGTATGAGAGAAGTTATCTCACAACGCAATTCAGTATATGACAATGACACTAAAGCTGTTGCCACAGTGGGATTGAGTTGTTACCCAATCTAATTTATTATTCCGGTTATTGGTCCAGTAACTGAATACAAAGATATCAAGGATAATTAAGGTTGACATTATTTATGTACATCAGTCTCGATGAGATAACAGATGATGAAAGGATTTGATTGCACGGTAACCATATCGTTGATAGGTAGCTATTTCACTGAATTCGAATGTATCGAGTGGCCATGATGCCTTGCTGGAGGCCAATCTCGGTCTGTGTGTAGTGAGACGATTGATTGGTGTCAATCGCAATACTACTCACCGCCGGTATGATGAGGAGCCTACGGGTCACACACTTAGGAGACAATTTAAGGATGGTTAACTATGGTAGGATATATTCGTCTTTTAGATGAAAGGGCATATTGGTAATTTTGTTGTTTAATTAAATTCACTAAGGTTGCCTATGTCCAATTTAATTGTGGGAACAATTTAGCAAAATTACGAATTTAATTATTGAAGTTAATATTAATATTTAACTAAATAATTAAATAGGGACTTATATGCGATTCCACCTAAGTTCGGGTTGTTGCTAAACTTTAGGGGTGGAATTGATATTTTGCTTTATTATATAAAGAAAGCAAAAGTTAGGTTTTATACGATATATCATTTTGTTGCTGTGAATGAGTTTTCGGAGAGAAATTTTCTCTCTTATTATTCTCTACACTCTTCCTTCCAAGTCCCTTGATTCCTTAAAGCCAAGGATTGATTCTAGCAAAATCAATCTTTGGTCTCTGTCATACTGTCTTCGTGTGGACGACGTGAGTTTGATTCTACTCTTGGATCGGTAGCGAAATTGCATTCAAAGTATTGACGGAGCCTCTGAACGTTGGTATAATCTAATCCTTGCTTGGATCTGTGTTATTTCAATTTAAGCATGTAATATATATATTAGACCCTGATTTTGGCGAAATCAGAGTAATCGATGGGCAATAATTTTTGTTTTCCGCTACTTTTATCTATCGATTTGCTTACAAAGAGGTCATCTGAAGGAGTATGTTAAAGCCAAGCAAGCTTTGGAACAGATCACAAGGCCCAACAATGAACAGAAGCCCCACAACCAAAAGCATAAGGAAAGGGAAGTGACACCCATATCATTTTTGGTAGGCCCCATATGGGAGGAAATTCGCGCCGTTTGTTGAATCTTTATGCTTGAGAAGCACAATCTGATCCATACGTGAACATTAATAGTCTTGGTTTACGACCAACCAAATGCCAGCGAGCTAACTCTGAGCTAATCATTTTCACCAAAGAGGACACAAGATGGGTCCATGACAGATACAAAGTTTAATCAACATAGTGCACGAGTTGCAATCGTAACATAGTGCACGAGTAAGGTTCAATCCCACAGAGATTGGAGATACTCTTGCTATCCTAGCTTGATGAGAGTAACAAGAATGAAATAAAGAAAATCACATAAACAACATTAAAGTAAATCTAAATCTAACTATCTACAAAGAATCCTAAGGCTTTAACTCCATCATAATTATCAGGCTACGTGTTGATCATCAAACTATTGTTCTCTCCACTCCATTCTAGGGTTCGTACATCATCGGGTTCAACCTAGTACTTTCTTCATCTAAACAAGCTAGTGGCGTATAACCTAGTCCAAATAACGAAAGAACCAATTTGCATAGACACAAATCATCCATTCATAGAGCTAATTAAGATAGACACGACGCCTCTCGTTTCTAAAGTATTACTACGGCCATTCAGAATAACCTAGTGTTTCCATCAACTAAACTAGCTAGTGGCATATAGCGTAGTCTAATTACAGAAACCCATTAAGCACAAGACAACCTTAAAGACAAAACCCTATCTATACCCGAGCAGGGCTACAAATCAGTCATTCCATACACAATCTTGTTTCATACAATCAATTAACTAACATCAAGGTTGATCAGACCCTAATATCAACTAAAGATTGAATTAAATGCAATGAATGAATCTAGAACATAATAGAATGGATCAAACAAATAGAATAGCAATAAAACACAAGCCTTCAATTAGATTACATCAAATCCCTAGAAAACAAACTACAACATAAAGCAAAACAAACAACAACACATGGAACCATAATCTGAAGAACAAAGGAGGAAGAAAAGAGGAGAGCCTCCTCTCCTTTCCAAACTCTTCCTTTCCAAGAGCCCCAAGAGTAGTTCAATCCCTCAAATGTGTATATAAAACCTACAACTTGCTAAAAACAGACTAAACCTGCCTTTATATAGTTTTTAGACAAAATGGTAAAGTTGTAAACACTAGTCGCCGAAATTAGGGTTCAAAATGCGACATTTTTACATTTTGTGCGATTTGCACCACGGCGAGGCTGAATTGCACCCCAACTCGATTGAATTGCACCCCAACTCGATTGAATTGCACCTCAACGTGTTTCCAGGTGATTTGTTTCTTGAAAAAATTGTATCATGTTGCGGTGTAGTACAATTACACTGCGACATTGTTTGGAGTTCGCCAACGTTATGTGCAGTATTGTCAATCTTCACTACGGTGCAATTTGCAATTCACTCTTTTTCTTCACGCCTTAATTTATCTGCACTCATCTGAACACCAACACAAGCATGAATAATCCATCTTTTTGTACCTAAAAACTTAAAAACATACACAACACCCGTGATTTTGGAAGATAACGAAACATGCAAGAAATCACATCATAAATCATGCATTAAACCTTAAATTTCTCACAGTTTCACCCCCAAATCACTAAATAAATATGCACTTCCAACACTCAACAGTCCACCATCCCCATGATGATGCTCTGGGCATCATAGCTTGGGTAGGGAATCGGAAAGTTCATAGGATGCTCATAGATAACGGGAGTGCAATAAATATGTTGTACTATCCTGCCTTCGAGCAGATGTGGCTAAAGAACAACGCCCTTAAGCTGATTGTGACACCACTTTATAGGTCTACCAGTGGCCACATTGTTAGAGTTGGTGCCATAGAGCCAATCAATTATTGTAAAATTGACTCTTCATAATAATGATTATTAATCAGTAAAAGGCAATTTTCTTCTATATCATGTAAATCATAATTGTGTGTATTGATATATGTCCTTAGGATGGTAGAACTGTGACGAGGGTATCAAGTGTTTCAAATCTTGATAGTGAGAACCCTATGATCACATATGGTGGCCATTGTAGAAATGTCCATAGCCCCAGTATTATTTTGGCCAAGGACACAGATAATACGGTAAGGCTATCATAGTGTTGAACGACCTTGTTGAAAGACAGTGACTAGTCTCATTTGTCAAGATTGTTTGCCGACAACCTGGTGTGACACATGGGTGCTTGTTGTAGGCAAGTTCACTGGATAGACCCCAAAGGATTCCATATAGATGGTAACACCAGTGTCTGCAATAAATCCTCTAACGAATGGTGGTGCATGTGATCCTTAGACTTGAGGTCACTGGAGTGCCTTGTGCACCTATTGGTGTAGTTTGACACCAGCCTAATGTAGTTCTATTCAGAG
Organism: Pistacia vera; assembly: GCF_008641045.1. Classification (NCBI taxonomy): domain Eukaryota; kingdom Viridiplantae; phylum Streptophyta; class Magnoliopsida; order Sapindales; family Anacardiaceae; genus Pistacia; species Pistacia vera. The sequence continues at coordinate 493,650 of NW_022196248.1, forward strand.
CTATCAATACGGTAGTGATTGGCTGCATTGAGAAGTGTATCAAGACTATAGTGGATCAACAAAGGATTCATCAATCCCGGGTATGCAAGAAGTTAAACTTAAGGCGTAATTCAATGAATGGCAATGACACTAAAGGTGTAGCCACAGTGGGATTGACTTGTTGCTCAATCCAATTTATTATTCCGGTCATTGGTCCAGTAACTGAATACAAAGATATCGAAGATAACTGAGGTTGACACTATTTCTGTACCTCAGCCTCGATGAGATAATAGATGATGAATGGATCACCTTGCATGATAACCATATTGTTGATAGGCAAGCTGTTTCGCTAAGTCCGAATCTATCGGGTGGCCAAGATGCCTTGCTAGGGGCCAATCTTGGTCTATGCTTAGTGAGACGGTTGATTGGTGTCAATCGCGAGACTACTCACTACCGATATGATGAGGAGCGCTCGGGTCACACACATAGAAGACATATTAAGGATGAATTGGTGAGAAAGTGTATTTTCATCATTTATGATGGAAAGGATATTTTCGTCTTTTCAAATGAAAGGGCATTTTGGTAATCTCACAATGCTTTTAAATTTGCTGAGGTCGTTACCTATATTTAATTTCATATTGAAATTAAAATTAGTGAGACTATGTATTTAAATATATTCATATATTTAAATATTATATATATATTATTTAATATTAATATTTGATGATATTAATATTAGTGAAGATAATATATATGAAATATGAAATTTATATTTGAATTTAAATATATATTCAATATTAATATTTGATGATATTAATAAAGATAATATATGAATATGAAAATCATATTTAAATTTGAATAAGATACCATGTGGATTATTACCTCGTTTGGTAATGAGGATTTACTATTCTAGTCATGGAATAATTTTATTCCTAGCAAGATTAGGGTTTTAATTTTTGTTGCATATAAAAGGCAACTTAAAATAAAAATAAAATTGGAGAACACATTAATTAAATCCAAGCCACTCAACTCACTCTCTCTCACGCTTTTCTCTTGGTGAAGAAGAGAATTTTTCTTGAAGAAAAATTATGCATCCTTTTTGCTTGTGTGTCTTGCTAGTACTTGAGACCGCAAGTCGATCGCCATCCTATCTTCCTGTGGATACAGAGAGTTCACTCTTATCTTAGAGTGGGAGCGATTCGTATCGATTGAAGGAGCCTCCAAACGCTGGTCTGAAATCTAGAAATTTTATATTCAATAACATTTCATGTGTAAATAACGTAAAGCATGTATAAGGTTCTTGGGTTCAATATTATTGTTGGGGATTTTATTTTTGTTTTCCGCTGCGTAAACCTCATCAGCGACTAACAGTGGTATCAGAGCCTTCCTTATACCTTTTACGTTGTTATTCGATGTTTGGTTGAATTGATTTTGATATGTACAGATTATGTTATTGCATGATGTGTAAAAACAGATTTTTTTGTGTTAAAAAATATGTTGTGGTTGATGTGTTGCTAATCTGTGTATTTTTTTTTTTTTTTTTGCATTTGTTTTTAGGGGATCAAAATCAAATAAAACTTGATTTCAATCAAAGTAGGATGTTGCCTTGTAGGGTGGCATGTTACTGTTGTGTGCTACCACACACGACAGCATAAGAAGCAGCAGTGACAGCGCGCAAACACACGCTGCTTCACAGATTGTGTGCAGCTGTTGCACACTGCCTCACGGGAGGGAGTGCTGGCCACATGCTGGAGCATGTGGCCTTGGGCTATGTTGCCGCAAACGGCATAGCAGCAGCCTAGTGCGACTACACCAAGGCTATTGTCGCACGCAGTAGTGGCGCATGCGAATGCACAATTACCATCCTCTTGATTGGCTATTGTTTTAGGGCTACGCTATGGTGGCCAAGTGCTCCCAGCACTTGGCCTCAACTGGCACTTGGTTTTTCAGCCAAGGGCATGATCTAGTGCGCGTTAAAACGTTCACCAAATCTAGATTTTTTTTTTTTAGGCAGCCCATGTGAAGATGCAATGGACTGAATTTTGGGCCTTGATCGTATTGTTGTGTGATATTTTTAATCCATAATTTTCTAAAAAATTTTTTCTGTATGTTAGAAACATTCTGGAAGCCCAATTGAGTGAGGACTGATAACAAGGGACTAAAATGAAAATTTTAAAACTTGTTGGACTTAAATGCAATGATAATCCTAGGATTATACTATTTTATCTAGGCTTTTTGGCAGGATTTTGGATACTTCTTCTTTCGTTTGTACCTGAATTGCAACTTAATTTCATATATTTTATGTTTCAGGCAAAAACATGCAATTAGAGCAAATACTGAGCGGAATTGAGTTTTTGGACCCAAAAGCAAGCGCATCTCAGGATTCAGGGATGTTCTGAAGCGGATTTGAAGAACTATGAAGCTTGTCCTATTGGAGATCAATAAAGATTGAAGATTCAAGCAAGGAAGCAAGCAGAGGGCAATTTCTTAAATTCAGAATAGTTCAGAAAACTTCGCCGCAGTGATAAACTCTCGGGTTAGATAAAGAATTAGAAACCAACTTGATGCCGTGGCGAAGTCTGCGAGTTTCAGTTTTTTTTTTTTTTTTAAACTGTGTGTTTTATTTTAGGCAAGAGTTTTAGGTTTTTTTTGGACCGACTATATAAATGGGACTTAGTCATTTTAGAAAGGGGGTTCGACTTTGTTTGGGAGAAAGAAGAGAAGATTGGAGATTAAAACTCTTTGGATTCATCAAATAGGGAAGATTTTGTTCTCTTTTCTTTATTCCATCATGTTGAATGCATTGTTTATAGCTTTTATTTCGATTTGTGTTAATTTTAGTATGAACTAACCCACTTTTGGGTTAGGGTTTTGATGTAATTGGGATTTTAATGTTTAATCAATAGATTGATGTTGTTTTTACATTCTATTGCATGGATTGTGTGATTACTCTTGTTTTTATTGAAATTACTTGTTGAGCATGATGAGACTGAGAAGTGAATCATGTATTAGCTTTTTAGGGTAATTGCCATTGTTTTATTGAAAGCTAGAGATAGGTTTGAGAATCAATGAAATCAATTTAGGATTCCATTTAGCTTAACGAACTTGGAACTATAAACCTTCAATTTGTTGCTTGCGGAAGCTTAATAGGGATAAGTAGGAAAACATAGCTTGAGAAGGTATGTTTTACACATTAAGTTGTCTAATTTATAATCCATGCATGTGAGTGTAGAAGTAACAGAATTCGTAGATTAATTCATAAAATCCTAGTGAAGTCAAAACCCTACCCGCTTTGTTTAATTGATATTTCTCTTGAATTAACTTTGCTGTCATTAATTAGCTTTTAAAGTACATAGTGAATTTTATTTTAACTTTAGCTTGTTTTCTCTAGCAAATCCAAACATCTTTCGATTTCTCCAACTTAATAAACAACTAGAAAAATCAGTGCTTAACAAGCAATCCTCGTGGGAACGATACTCTACTTATCACTTTATTACTTTTTGCGACTAGTGCACTTGCTACACATTGCATGTTGTAATTTCAACGCATCAAGTTTTTGGCGCCGTTGCTAGGGATTGATTTTGTGTCAACATTGAACTTTTCTTGTGTTAACTAGATTGGAGTTTAATTTTAGTTTTAATTGTTTTCTAGTTTAATTGTGATGTTCTTTTATGTTAGCTTATGATGTCATGCTTCCTTTCTTTCTGTGTAGTTTATGCGAAGAGCTAGACGTCATCCAGTGGTTCTTATTGATCCAGAGATTGAATGAACCGCAAGAAGACTTAACAGAGAAAGAAGAGAACAGGAGGCGATAGTCATTGAGATGGCGGAAAACAGAACATTGAGGGAATTTTCAATACCCACGGTTGATGGTAGTGGTCCAAGTATAACTAGGCCACCAGTGTAAGCCAACAACATTGAAACAAAGCCGGCAATCATCCAGATGATCCAACAGTCAGTACAATTTAAGAGAGATCTAAAGGAAGATCCAAATTCACACATTGCAAACTTCTTGGAGATTCGCGATACCTTCAAGTCAAATGGAGTGTCAAATGACGCCATCAGATTAACATTGTTTCCTTTTTCATTAAGGGATAAAGCCAAGGGATGGTTAATGGCACTACCAGCAGGAACAATCACAACCTGGAATGAATTGGCATAGAAGTTCCTGACTAAATACTTCCTACCAGCGAAATCTACAAAGATGAGAAATGATATCACATCGTTTCTACAAGAAAAGACTGAATCACTTTATGAAGCTTGGGAAAGATATAAGGAACTGCTAAGAAAGTGTCCACACCATGGTTCGCCAGTTTGGATGCAAGTCCAAACGTTCTATAATGGGTTGATGGTTAATGTGCAAATGATGGTGGATGCAGCATCTAGAGGAGCATTGCAAAACAAGACCACCTGAAGAAGCTTATGAGTTACTTGAAGTCCTGGCAAGTAACAACCATCAAAGACCGAATGAGAGAATGCAGTCGAAGAAGTCTATGGGTATTCATGAAGTTGATGCTTAGACGGCCATTTTAGTCCAAGTTACAGCACTTCAGAAGCAATTAGGAGGTATGCAAGTGAATCTATTCAAACACCTCAACTGACATGTGATTTTTTTACAGGTAACCATGCGAACAATGAATGTCAAGTAGGGAACACCTTTGCTTCAGCTTCATCATCATCAGAACAAGTCAATTATTTGGCAGGGAATCAGAGACAATAGAACAATCCTTTCTCCAACACGTACAATCTTGGTTGGAGAAATCATTGAAACTTGTCTTGGGGCAATCAGAATCAGCAGAATAACCAATGGAATCAAAGAACAGTCCCAAACAATCAAGCGGGGGTGAATAATCAAATAGGGCATCAAAGATTGTCAAAATTGGAGTATATGTTTGGGAAATTCATGCAAGAGACCACATGTTTCATGAGTGAGACGAGGGAAAATTTCAGAAACCAAGGGGCGTCCGTTCGAAACTTGGAGGTACATGTGGGACAAATAGCAAAAAAATTGAATGAGCGACCGTAAGGTTCCCTACCAAGCAGCATAGTGACAAATCCACGTGAACAAGTGAATGCAGTAACTCTCGGAGTGGAACAGTCTTGGAAGAGGTGGAACAAAAAGGGAAGGATGAGAACCTACCAAGTTGAGCAAAGGAAGAATCTGATGAAGAAATCGATGAAGAAATCATGGTTGAAGAGAAGCCAACAAGTTCCAGAGAAGAAGAACCAAAGAGGGAAGAGAGGCTAAGGCAAAAGAAAGAAAAATTGCAATTTCCTGAGATACCACAAGAGTTGGCACATCACACCCCTCCTGTGCCTTTTCCTCAGAGGCTTAGAAAGGAAATTCAGGATAAGCAGTTCACGAAATTTCTTGATGTATTTAAAAAACTGCATATTAACATTCCTTTTGCAGATGCCTTGTAGCAGATGCTGAGCTATGCAAAATTCCTCACAGAAATCCTATCAAACAAAACGAAGTTGGAAAAGGAGGAAACAGTGATGCTTACGAAGGAGTGCAGTGCGATTCTACAAAAGAAGCTGCCACCGAAACTCAAGGATCTAGGGAGTTTCACTATCCCTTATGTTATAGGAGATTTTACATTTGATAAAGTTTTGTGTGATTTGGGTGCGAGTATAAATCTAATGCATTTTTCCGTTTTCAGGAAACTAGGGATTGGTGAGGTGAAGCCTACAACCCTATCCTTGTAGCTTGTAGATAGATCCATCAAGCATCCGATGGGCATTATTGAAGATGTAATGGTTAAGGTGGATAAATTCATTTTTTCGGCAGATTTTTTTGTTTTGGATATGGAAGAAGACAAAGATATTCCTCTCATCTTGTGACGACCATTTCTTGCTACTAGAAGAGCCTTAATTGATGTACATGAAGGGAAGTTGATCATGAGGGTGTAAGAGGAAGAAGTGGCATTCAATGTCCTTGAGACTCTTAAAGTTCCATCGAAGCGAGATTCATGTTTCAAAATTGACTCGGTGGATCAGTCAGCAATTAAAACTTCCAAGATTGATGATCCTAAATCGCCAATTAAGGGATGCATGGTCAAGTCAAGGCAAACCGAAGATGAAGACCATAAACCAGAAGTTTACACAACATTTCGAGATGGGCCACAATCGAGCACTTGTCTTCATAAGGAAAGAATTTCTCAGTTCAAGAATGCCGATGGAAAGTTAAAAAATCAGAAAGTTGTTGATGAGAACGCTCGAACCCTTAAAGGAATGACCAAGGGATGGAAATGGGTGGTTAAGCTCTCAACAAAGACCTAATGTGACAAGAATCATCAACAATTGAAGCCTCAATACAGGGAAAATGTTCGCGAAGAGATGTATCTGGATAGTCCAGATTGATGAAGGACTTGAGAAAGTCGAGCTTCCGACTATAAACAAGCGCTTCTTGGGAGGCAACCCAAGTGTTCTCATTTTTTTAGTTGTTTTGAATTTGTTTATTTTTTTTTATGACTTAGGAAATAGTTTAATTTCATTTGTTTTTGGTGTTTCAGGTGAATGATCAAAAAGTGAAAAAATTTGGAATTCTCCAGATTTCGCTACAGCGAAGTTTATTCTTCGCCGTGGCGTTGTACACATTGCCCAAAAATTGGATTAATGGAATTCCAGATTTCGCCGCGGTGGAGAAATTTCTCACCGCAACATCGACTATATTGCATAATTGAATTAAGAACTTCGCCGCGGCGAAGTCTGTTTTCTATAAATAGTCGCGATGACTCTTCATTTTCACGAAAACTTTCAAAGAACATCCAAGAACCAAACACTTCGACCTTCAATCCAAAGAGTTTCTAGCGAATTTTTTCCCACTACTCCACTCCTTAACCCTCATAAACACTAAATCACCTCACTTTGTCAAGGATTTTTGCAAAATAATGAAGAAAAGTTTGGAAACCTTAGGTTTTCCAAAATTTGGGGATCTTGCAATCTGGGCACAAATCAGTGAGATTGGTGGTGCATTCGTCGTGGGTGTGGTAAGATTTCAAGTTCTCTAGCTTTAAATTTGATCAATTGCGATTGCTAATGCTTTAAGTTTGAGAAATTGATTGAATCTATTGAGTTGTGGATTTTGATGCGATTTGTGGAGTTATTTTGACTTAAGAAGTGTTGAGTTTGATTTGTTTTGTTTTGAGGAAGTTGGGTTTTCGATTTTGAAGTGGTTTGATTGAGTTTGGAAGAGTGGTGATTTTGGGGATGTAAGTGCAATTTTTAAAACCTTTGTGTGAATTGAGGAGTGATTGTGGTTTGTAGAAAGTGTGCTTTAGAGTTGAATCGTCGAGTTGAATCACTAAGTTTGGGGGTAGATTTGGGTGATCACTGTTGAAAACTGAAATACTGCTCAAAACGGTTCCCAAGGGTAAAGGAAAACATGTTGACAATAGATTTGTTAATGAGAAGGCTAGGCAGCGTTATGGAGGTGCAATTAAACGGAAAGACAAGGGGTTTATTGCCGAGAGAGGATTAACCACCACCCATAAAGAAGATTGGAATCGAGGGAGAGGTTGGGATATCTTTATGCGTGAACCGGAGCACTTAGCCATAGAGCCTATAGTAAGAGAATTTTATGCCAACTTCCCTAGGTGTGAGCCCGAGCATGTGTATGTGAGGGGTATTTAGGTGCCGATTAATGCAAAGATTATCAATGATTTCTACATGATTGTTCCAATTGACTGTGATGAGTACTTAGAATTCAAGAAGAAGGAGATTAACGAGGAGGAGATTCTTAAGGTTATTGCAAAGTTGGGTACATCTTGGGACATTTCGAAGAAGGGGAGAAGAAGCATAAAAGGAACTAATTTGATTCCTATGGCGAGATTGTGGCAGTACTTTGTCTGTGCATGGATGGTCCCAGAAACGCACTACAGTACAGTGGTTTTTGAGCGAGCAGTTCTACTTTATGCCATTACCACTGGAAAGAAAATGGATGTGGGGAATATAATAATGGAGATTATACGACATGCAACCAAACCAGGGGGAGGGAGCTTCGCCTTCCCACATCTCATCACTGAGCTTTGCACTCGAGCGGGAGTCAAGAAGGCAGACGATGAACCATTTCTTCATCCTGCCCCACCCCTCGATCACAACTATTATTGCAAGCTCCTAGACCGTCCTCCCAGTGAAGGACCCAGCTCCGGACTAAAAAGACAAAGAACCACAACAATGGCTACAATATCTAGTTTAACATCCACGACAGGGGAGCTGTTGCAACAAATTTTGGACAAGGTGAACAGGATGGAACGACGTCAAGATTGGATAGCAAGGCAAACCCAAATGCTGTACGAGATGCAATACAACTGCTGCACCAGTCTGGGCATTGGTGTCTCAAACTTCCAATGTTAAGACTGGGAAGAAGAGGAAGAAGATGATTCCATGGAAGAAGACGATGACGTCGAAGGAGAAAAGGAAGACGACGAATGAAGCCTAAAACACTTATTTTGTATTTTCTGTTTTCTTTTGTTTTTGTTTTTGCTTTGTATAGTGGAACAAATTTTCCTTTGTTAGATTGTTAATTGTTGTTTAAATTTTCTAGTTTAGTTTGAAAGGGTGAGATTAGGTTGTAATTTTTTCATATTATTCAGTGGAAATTTCTAACACAGTGGACACCATGATGAGGAAGCCAAGGAATGGGTGTGCATGATGTTGAACGAAAATCAGCCTTCACAGATTAATCGGGGAACTATCTCGTACCTTTTTAATTATGTTTTTCTATTCCTGGGATGTGCATGATGTGAAATTGGGGAAAATGTCATTTTTAGTTTGGGGGTAGGAAAATTTGAAATTTTGTTTTGTGTTTAGTTGTTTTTATGTCTTGTATTGTTGTTGCCAATGATGAATTACATAAGTCTATGATGAGAATATGATTGTTGAGATTTTATTTATGAAAAATGTTAAGCATTGCTTCAAGTTTAGGTTAGTCGATTAATTTTTCCTTTCTAGAGGTTTGTTGAGTGGTTCAACCACCATTTTCATTATCTTGGCATGCTTAGAAATATTTTATGTGGTTAGGTGAAGTCTTGATAATGTTGGTGGACTCTAGAACCTAGTTGAGAAATGCTTGAGGTGAAATTCTAGGAATAGACATTATTGAGGAAATGATTTAGGTCGAAACGTTTGAGCCTTTCCAGCCAACCATGAAAATTTTTCCTTAGTCACCCGTTTGAGCCTTATGAAATCATCACTATCCTATTCTTCCTGTGCAACCAAAAATGCCCAAACATTTCACCCTAAACACGTGTCACAACCTTTAAGGGAATTCTAAACCTAATGTAGACACAAAAGAGTTTGGAGAGTTGTGTGAGATTTTGACAAACCAAAATAATAAGTTTGGGGGTCGCAGAAAGGACAAGAAGAAGAGATAATTGACCTCAATAAATTGATGTTACTTTTAAAATAAATAAATAAAGATAAAAAGAAATAGAAATTTGAGAGTTTCATCTCAGAATCAAAAATAAGAATTGCACATGTTTGAGGTTTATAAAATGGTTGACACCTTGATCGGTGGTTGAGAAAGAAAGCGGAGATTGATGTAGTTTTTAGTATTTGCTTAAAGGAAACTGAGTTCTCTTACTTTTTTTTATCTTATCCTTTTCTTTGGAGCCCACTAACCGAGCCTAACGTTACAAGCCTGTAAAGACCTTTTGATCCCTAGTGATGTCTAGTCCGCATTAGTGGAGAGTAGTTCGATGCTTAGGCTTATGGAGTCTACCACCATTTGATAAACTTTACATTTCTGCATAAAATAATTTGGGAAGTCGGAAGGTGGACCGAAGTGGGGATTACCTACTCAGGAGGCCGATAAACAAAGATAGTCAATCAACTTTCAACTTCTTGGAGTGTTAACCATTTTTCGGTAATAATATTTCAACAATTTTTTGAGACTTGTATACATTCTAGGTAGCTCTTGTTGTTTGATTTTGAGTTTAATTTCTCTCATTTCTTTTTCAATTTTGTTGTCTTTTTCTGTTTGTTAGTTGTTCTCTTTTAGTCGAATTTTGTACCTGATGTTCAGGGACGTGCATGTCTTAAGTTTAGGGGTATTTGATAATCCTAGGATTATATTATTTTATCTAGGCTTTTTGGCCGGATTTTGGATACTTCTTATTTCGTTTGTGCCTGAATTCCAACTTAATTTTATATATTTTATGTTTCAGGAAAAAAATGTGCAGTTAGAGCAAATACTGAGCGGAATTGAGTTTCTGGACCTAGAAGCAAGCGAATCTCAAGATTCAGGGAAGTTCTGAAGCTGATTTGAAGAACTATGAAGCTTGTCCTATTGGAGATCAATAAAAATTGAAGATTAAAGATTCAAGCAAGGAAGCAAGCAGAGGGCAATTTCGTAAATTCAGAATAGTTCAGAAAACTTCACTGCAGCGATAAACTTTCGGATCAGATAAAGAATTAGAAACCAACTCGATGCCGCGGCGAAGTCTACAAGTTTCAGTTTTTTTTTTAAAACTATGCGTTTTATTTTAGGCAAGAGTTTTAGGTTTTTTGGACCGACTATATAAAGGGGACTTAGTCATTTTAGAAAGGGGGTTCAACTTTGTTTGGGAGAAAGAAGAGAAGATTGGAGATTGAAACTCTTTGGATTTATCAAATAGGGAAGATTTTGTTCTCTTTTCTTTATTCCATCATGTTGAATGCATTATTTACAGTTTCTATTTCGATTTGTGTTAATTTTAGTATGAACTAACCCACTTTTGGGTTAGGGTTTTGATGTATTTGGGATTTTAATGTTTAATCAATAGATTGATGTTGCTTTTACATTCTATTGCATGGATTGTGTGATTACTCTTGTTTTTATTGAAATTACTTGTTGAGCATGATGAGACTGAGAAGTGAATCATGTATTAGCTTCTTAGGGTAATTTCCCTTGTTTTATTGAACGCTAGAGATAGGTTTGAGAATCAATGAAATCAATTTAGGATTCCATTTAGCTTTACGAACTTGGAACTATAAACCTTCAATTTGTTGGGTGCGGAAGCTTAATAGGGATAAGTAGGAAAACATAGCCTGAGAAGGTATGTTTTACACATTAGGGTGTTCGATTTATAATCAATGCATGTGAGTGTAGAAGTAACAGAATTCGTAGATTAATTCATAAAATCCTAGTGAAGTCAAAACCCTAACCGCTTTGTTTAATCGATATTTCTCTTGAATTAGCTTTGCTGTCATTAATTAGCTTTTAAAGTACATAGTGAAGTTTGTTTTAACTTTAGCTTGTTTTCTCCAGCAAATCCGAACATCTTTTGGTTTCTCCAACTTGATAAACAACTACTAGGAAAATCAGTGCTTAACAAGCAATCCTCATGGGAACGATACTCTACTTATCACTTTATTACTTTTTGCGACTAGTGCACTTGCTACACATTGCATGTTGTAATTTCAACTCATCATGCAACACTGCTAAAATTCAAGGGGTAACTGTAATTTACCAACCTAATAAAAATTAAATTTTTATTGTTTATGCATGATTCTTGTTTGTGAATGTGCATGGTGCTTGGTGCATAAGCCTACGAACCTAGTTTAATTGTTTTGGGTTATGTAATTTAAAATAGGGCATGCGTGCCCTGCCTTTCTCGAAACCTCCAATGTAACTTCTTTCTCTCATCTCACTCCCCTCGAATGTAACTCGAGGTTTCTTTTCAATAATGTAAAATGTAATTTTATTTTTTAAAGTTGTGTAATGTTCGAGAAGAAGAAGCAATGGAAGGAAAGGAGGTGAAATTACTTGAAGAATCCATTTCCTTTTAAACCTAGGTTGACCTACCGATTCCTCTTGACTTGAGGAAATCGGTTTTAGTTAAGGCTATGCACCAACACATTTATTTTACGCTTTGTATGCATGCTAAGGGTGTATGTTATAACTATAACATGCTAAGAAAGATAAAATTGATGAGACATAAACTAAAAAAACCCCTCAACTAAAGTATATTAAGTCAAAATTGAAATGCCTTCCATCACCATGTCTTTAATCAAACCATTGTTTGTTGGAACCTTGTTCACCAAAGCGAAAAGCATACTTCTACCAGTGGGAGGTTAAAGTTCACTACGATTTTCCTTAATGGTGATTGGTCGACTTAAAATGACGTGTTTTGCTTGTTCGCTAAAGCGAAGGTTGATAAACATGTCATAGGCATGGTAGAGAAATACACTTGTTCTGTGTACGTGGTGGCATGTAGTGTCCACTCTACTGATACTGAGAATCACACTTGAGGACAATGGCTTCAGTCATCGTATTGTGTGATTGGCTTGTTGGCTTGTTTCACATTTGAGATTGGTAGTGGGAGTTATCAACTGATGTGGATTAAGTTTGTTGGCCTACCTAATCAACCCATTTTAGCTTGTGCGCCAAAGCGAAGGTTTGAAATGGCCTAGATGAGATCTCAGTCCACTAAAAAAGCCAATGGGCTTTCCTGAGTTAATAATGAGGGCTATTGGCTTGAGGAAAATAGTTGAAGTGTTTTTAATAAAAGACCATATCAAAATAACAATAAACATTATATTGACTTTACTTTTCTGTATTGTAGATTCATTTAAAAATGAGCAATATCAACCTACGATCGATAATCGAGAAAGAAAACAAGCTGGATGGATCTAATTTCTCAGACTAGCTAGTATCAAAATCTTTGGATTATACTGAAGTCTGAAAAGAAATTATATATCCTTGACAAGCCTTATTTGGCTAAGCCTGATCCTAATGCCACTCAGGAAGTAAAGGAAACTTACCAAAGGTTCCTTGACGATGTTGATATTGTTCAATGCCTTATGTTAGCATCAATGACATTTAAGCTGGAAAAGCAGCATGAGAATATGGACTTTGCTACCGTAATTCTGCATCTAAAAGAGCTTTTCGAAGGAAACGCTAGACATGAGAGGTACAAGGTGTCGAGTGCGTTGTTTAGAAGTCGTATGACTGAGGGAGCCCAAGTTGGTCCTCATGTGCTCAAGATGATTGGGTACATGGAGAGGCTTGAGACTTTAGGATTTGGGTTGGATGCAGAATTACAAATGGATTTAATTTTGCAATCCTTGCCTTATTCTTTTGCACCATTCATTATGAATTTCAATATAAACACGATGGTGAAATCCCTGTTAGAGCTTCTGAACATGCTGAGGACTGCGGAACAGGACATGAAAAAGTCCAAGCCTGTTTTACTAGTTGTTGCCAGTAAAGGAAAGGGTAAGGGCAAGGGAAAGGCCAAGGCCAATCCCAAGCCCAAGCCCCATGGACATGATGCTCTCAAGCCGGAGGGTGGCATTGGGAAAGGTGGGAAGGTAGTCAGCTTCTATTATAGCAAGCCTGGCCATTGGAGGAAACACTATAAGGCTTTCATCACGAACAAGAAGTCAGACGCTTCGACTTTAGGTATGTACATGATTGAGATTAACTTCTGGTGTACTGTCATAGGCAACCAAGATTAGAACCTAAAAACACATGTAGTAGTGTGAGTAAGGATTATTCCCACAGAGAGTGTCTAGCCGAGTTTTATGTTACGTGAACAAGGCTGGGGGGGGGGGGTGGGGGGGGGGGTCGAGTAAAAACAGAAACAATTTCAGGAAAAGAAATTCAACCTCAAATTAAATTATCAATCAAAATAACAAACATTGGTCTAAGTCAACATCCACCATCGGAATTTTACAACTGATCATCAATGCAAAAATAAATCAATTCATACTTTGAGTATTCACCATTGGAACTATTTTCCTATCTCTCCTTAGTTATAATTAATTAGGAAACAAGCAATCTAATTAACCTTACTACTAAACAACACAAACACAAGCGGTTTGATTTAATTTAGTTGAATGTTCTCCTTAAGATTTAATGATTCCTAACGTAGCAAATTCTTAAACCTTAATTACTCACAAGTTAGATGATCAAACAATTACGGATTTGATATGTAACTTAGCAATAGATTGCAACGAATAATACACTAGTAGGCCTCCTAGTAATTAAATGCAACAATAATGAAAATAGGCATAGAAGAACATCTAATACTCAAAACATAAATTGAACACTAAAAAAAACAGATTAGATCTCACAAATTTACTGATTCCAAGGCCTCTGTTTCCTTCGACCAAGATCTCAAAGTTTTAGCCGCTCATGGCCTTAATCAAAACTCAAAAGAGAAAATTTTCAGAAGAGAGGAAGGAGAGGCATGTGTAATCTCTATCTAATCTCTCTCTCCGCTTAAAGATATCCAATTCAAGTATTTGAATTCTACTAAATCTCCTAAAAATATTCTAATATCCTAAAATAACATTTATCCTAATCTGATTTTGATTAATTGAAAATAAAATAAAGTCCTAAAATAAAATAGGAAAGTGGTGTGTCCAGCTGTAACTTGCGTGCAACAGGTATTCAAATCTTCCAATAATAAACTGCCTATTTGAATTGCATAATAAGGCGGAATGTTCCAGAACGTCAGTAGTGCAGGTGCGTCAACTTCAAGCCCGGTGATGCAGTGAGTATATCTCCAAACTCAAAACATGAAAGTTGTAGATCTCTTTCTTAGGGTTCCACAGCATTGTGAATCATCTCAATCGGAGCTCGGATGAGAGAGTTATGCCCAGATTATGAAGAGATGTTGAAACTGTTCGAATTCACTTAATTAGTTCCGTTTTGCATTTAACTCATCCATTTGCATCCTAAATCAAAATAGAATAATAATGAGAACATTTAGGCAACAAATAAGTATAAAAGACTAGACATTAAGGGGGGTAAATATGACATTTTGCATTCTCATCAAATTCTCCCACACTTAGCTTTTGCACGTCCTCGGGCAAACTAATTCAAACAAACACTACACTCAAGTCATATCAAGAACACCATCATGATGCATAAGCAACAATATTTAATCCATGCATATTCATACCTAACTTAGGAAGCAACAAAATAAAATAAAGTAGAGTTAATGACATTCATCTCTCTTTATCATTTTCCACAATTACTCTCAATCAGTCAATGCAAACAAGGAAACTAATCACAACCATTTCATGTACAACTCACCTCTCAACTTTTTCCTCAACTGTTTCTCTTTACTACTACAAACTGGGTAGCAACTAATCGATTTTTTTTTTTTCTTTTTTGAAAAAGAATGAGTGCATTTTATCTCCATCTCATTTCATGTTGTTTATTAGTGAGTGCGTTTTACACTCTATCTCGACCTATCACATACCTTTTTTTTTTTTTCGTGTTTTTCCTATTTGCTTAACCAAATTTGGACTGCTGTTAGAGAACAATTTTTTTTTTTTTTTTTAAAGGGTTTTTATACACTCCTCATCATGCTTCGTCACCAAGTTCACACAACTTATCAAGAGCATGCTTATCAAACTAAACAAAGATTCAAATCTGATAACTCTATTTCATGAAATATTGCTAACATCTAAGTCAAGGAATTGCTCAATAACAAGTCAAGTTCTATTTCATGCATCACTAGACGTTCAAAGACATGACTTAGCATAAACCTTCCTAAAACAAAAAACTATTTTTTTTTTTTTAACAAATTAAACACAACCTAAATCCCTTCCCCACACTTAAAACTGACATTGTCCCCAATGTAATTAAATGCAAAGAAAAGGCAAAATTTAAAATGTGAGAATAAGAAAACAACTCCTTTGGGTTGCTCCCAACAGCGCCTTGTTTTTGTCGTTGGCTCGACTCAAGGCTTTTCTTCTCGTGATGCATTGAGTTTACTGAAGATGATCACCGGTAACGTTCCTCTATTTCAAGGACACGTACTTGAGGTAACTAGGGAAAGGCTTCAAATCTGAATGGGGCTTGCAAAGAGGGTAGCCTCTCATTAGAAATTGGTAATGCAATATAAGGAACGTTACCTACCTGCTGTAACTTTGGAAAATCATTCAATGCTACAAGTTTCATGCAAATCAGTACTCAAGCTATCTCCATTCTCTTTCTCATTTGCTTACTAATGGCAGTCCTAATCCATCTTTTTCATCAATTCAAAGACTTCTTGTGCTAAGAATCATCACATCAATGGAATAACAGGATTATCATCATCATCATCATCATCAAGATATTTCATGGCATCATAAATATTAAACTTACGATTTGACCATCAAATTCCATGTAAGTATGCCACTATAACATCTATCTTAGTCTTGGATATTTTTAAGAAGGGTCTTCCTACAAAAATAGAAGCAGATTGATCTCCTTTTCCATATCAGCACATAGAAACAGTAGGAAAACTAAATCATAACTTGTACCAGAATATCCTCAACTACACCCTAGATAGGCATTAGATCTATCAGCTAATTGAATCACAACATCAGTTTTATTCAAAGGTCCAAGTTTCAAAGAAGCATATATAGAATATGGCATGACATTGATAGAAGCTCCTAAATCTATCATGGCCTTCTCAAACATAGTGTTACCTATCGTACAAGGGATAGTAAACATACCTGGATCTTTGCACTTCGCTAGGAGTTTTCTCTGAATCACGTGCAGAAACATTCTCCCTACTCTCACCTTTTCAACCCCTTTAAGTTTCTGTTTCCTCTTATTGTACACAGTTCTTTCAAGAATTTAGTATAACAAGGTACTTGTTTAAAAGCATCTAAAAGTGAACTTACCTCGCATCTACAGAAAAGTCTCATAAAATCTCTATTTTGCTCATCTTTTCTAAATTCTGCCAAAGCTTGAGGAAACGAAGGTATTGGTTTATAATCAGACAGAGGCGGAAACTTACGCTTAGGAACACCATCGTCGTTGGGAATGTTCTATCTACAATGACGTTTTTTCTCTTTTTCTTCCTTCGATGATGTGGGTTGCCTTTACTGGAATCTCAACCTCTTTACCACTTCTCAAGACCATCGCACTTACATTTTCTATTGGATTTCCACCATTTAGAGGGTAATTTCCCCGAACTTTGGGCCTCCAGCTTATTATGCTGTTGCCATTTGTCCCATCTGATTCCCAAACTTTGAACACTAGCCCTCGTCTCCTGTTGAAATTGCAAAGTATTAATGGCAGAGACTTAACAATATCTTCTAAAGACATACCAGAATTAGAAGTTTGGCCTAGTTGTTGGCTAGGGGATATGGCTGCTTATATTGCTGGTACCTTGGGTGGGTTTTGAGTCACCGGCTGATTCACTTGTGGATCCCATAGCCAAGATTGGGTGATCCCTCCATCCCGAGTTATTGTGCTCAAATAGGGATCGTACTTCCTTCGTTTGTCCAGGAAAACCACCTGCTATACACTTGCTCAAAGGCTCCTCTTGAAGATTTGGGCATTATCAGTTGGATGCCTTACTTCGACAAATCCTACAAGCCTTCCTGTTTGCATATTACCTACAGCCATTTGACGAACAAGAGAATTTAGCTTAGATTTGTTGTTCAAGGAAGAATATTTTACCTCATTATCACGCCTAAAAGAAGGTCAAGCCTAGTGCCAAATTGTTGAGAATTGGCTGCCATATTCGCAATCAAGTTCCTCGCAGCCTCGGGAGTTTTATCCACTAAAGCTCCTCCACTAGCAGCATCAATCTCTCCTATCGTGTATAGAAGGCCCTCATAGAAGTACTGGATCAGTAGTTGCTCACTAATTTGATGAAGGGGGCAGCTTGCACATAATTTCTTAAAATGTTCCTAGTATTGTGTAGGGACTCTCTATTGGCGCCTTATACCACAAATTTTTTTCAAATGTTGGCCGCCCTCAAGCTGGGAATATTTTCCCAAAAACAACCTTTTCATCTCGTTCCATGTGTTTATAGTCCTAGAGGGTAGATAATAGAGCCAATCCTTCAAAGAAAACGGAAAGGCTCTTAATTTATTTTGCTCCTCGTTCATCCCCGTAGGTTTCATACTCATGCAAACCACATGAAGCTCCTTAAATGCTTGTGAGGATCTCACCTGTAAGGCCATAAAAAGTGGGCAAGAGATGTATTAGTCCAGATTTTAATTCAAAAGTAGTAGCAACATCTAAAGTAGGGAACGTTATGCATAAAGGTGCTTGATTCAAATCAGGGGCAGCAAGCTCTTTCAAAGTTTGATTTCCACCATGACATCCTCCTCTTCTAAATCAGAGTTGCTGCAAATTGGGAATCAAAACCAAATTGCTTTCCTCAGATTCTCCGAGCTTCCTTCCTTAACCTGCGCAAAGTGCTGTCTAATTCTGGGTCAAATGTTATCACCAAGATGAGGACCTGGTCATAAAACCCAGAAACTCATAAAAGAAATAAATGACAAATAATGAAAAACCAACCAGAAAATAAAAAAAAATTAATTAAACTTTTTATATTATTATTAATAGAAACACAAAAATGCCAAAAACCCTATCAAAACGTTGTTTTCTGGCCTCAAGAGGTGGGGCTAGAATTCATTTTCTTCGAAACGGGTACTCCCACACTCATAATTCAACCAAAATTTTCTTATGAATGTACTACTGTTCATACGGAACTACTACTATTCAGATTTTTTTTTTTTTTTTGAAAAATAAAAAACAACAAGAATGAAATAAATCACAAAAACAAAATAAATCAACTGAATCACTCCTCGGCAACGCGCCAAATTCTGGTGTGCTGTTGTAGCAACCAAGATTAAACCTAAAATACATGTAGTATGGTAGTAAGGATCATTCCCACAGAAAGTGTCTAGCCGAGTTTTATGTTACGTGAACAAGGCTGGGGGGGGGGGGGGGGGGGGGGGGGGTGGGGTGGGTTAGTAAAACAGAAACAATTTCAGGGAAAAACAATTCAAAATTAAATTATCAATCAAATAACAAACCTTGGTCTACGTCACATCCACCATCGGAATTTTACAACTGATCATCGATGCAAAAATAAATCAATCTACTTTGAGTATTCACCATTGGACTATTTCCTATTCTCTTTTAGTTGTAATTAATTAGGAAACAAGCGATCTAATTAACTTACTACTAAACAACCCTAGACAAGCGCTAAATGTTTACTCAGTAGCGCCTTAGGGGCTAGAGAAAACGATGAAGCTAAACACAAACAAAGCAGTTTGTATTTAATTTGGTTGAATGTTCTTCTTAGATTTAAGATTCTACGCAGCAAATTCTTAAACCTTAATTACTCACAAGTTAGATGATCAAACAATTACGGATTTTATATCTACTTAGCAGTAAATTGCAACGAATAATACACTAGTAGGTGGTGTGTTGTCGTAGGCAACCAGATTAAACTTCCTAACCTAACACTGAACTGTAAATAGGGTAGCAGAGTCGACTCCACGAAGAGTGTCTATCCGAATTTTCTATGATGTAAATAGGCTGGGGGGTTTGAGTAAACAGAAAACAATCTTAGCCAAAAACAAAACAAAAACATTCAATTCGAAATCAATTAATATAATGAAACTTGGTCTCTTCAACATCCACCATCAGAATCTACAACTGTCATGATGCAAAAGTAAATCAATTCTTACTTTGAATATTCACCGTTGGAACTATTTTCCTTCTCTCCTTAATGGTAATTATTAGGAAACAAGCGATTCTTAATTAATCTTACCATTAAACACCCTAGACAAGCGCTAAAGATTTAATCTAATAGCAGCCTTAGAATTAGAGAAATCGATGAAGCTAAACACAAACACAAGCGGTTGTATTTATTTAGTTGAATGTTCTTCTTAAGATTACTAATTCCTCACGCAGCAAATTATTACCCTAATTGCTTCACAAGTTAGGGATCAAACAATACGGATTTGATATCAAACTTAGCAGTAGATTGCACAACAATAATACACTAGTAGGCCTCCTAGTATTAAATGCATCAATCATGAAGATATGCACAGAATACATTCAATACTCAAACACGAAAATTGAACACTATAAATAAAATAGATTAGATCTCACAGTTGGTTGATTCCGAGGTCTCCGTTTCCGACCCAAGTTACAAAAGTTTTAGCCGCTCATGGCCTAACAAAACTCAACAAAGAAAATTGCAGAGAAGAAAAAAGAGAGGCCTGGTCTCCCCTCAACACCTAATCGATCACTTTACAAAAATCCAGTTCAAGTGTTGAATCCCACTAAATCTCCTAAAAGAAATATCTAATATCCTAAAATAACATTATCCTAATTTGATTCTAATTAATTGAAAATAAGATAAAGTCCTAAAATAAAATAGGAAGTGGTGATTCTGAGCTGTAACTTGCGTGCCACAGTCCTCAAATCTTTCAAATAAAATGCCCATTGATTGCATGACAAGGCAGAATGCTCAAGACGTCCAGTGCAGATGCTCAACTTCAAGCTCAATTACAGCCTTTATGCAGTGAGTATCTCTCCAAAATCAAAACATGAAGTTGTGATGTATTTCTTAGCGTTCACAGCTGTTTAATCATCTCATTGGAGCTCGGATGAGAGAGTTATGCCCGATTACGATACAACGTCGAAACTGTCCGAATTCACTTAATAGTTCCGTTTTGCAATTAACGCCTCCATTTGCATCCTAATCAAAATAGAATAATAATGAGTACATTTAGCAACAAATACGTATAAAAGACTAAACACTAAGGGGGTAATATGACATTTTGCATTCCATCAAATTCCCCCACACTTACTTTGCACGTCCTCGGGCAAACTAATTCAAACAAATGCTACACTCAAGTCATTCAAGAACACCATCATCTCAAGCTACAAGAACATCAGCATGATGCATAAGCAACAATATTTATCCATGCATATGTACCTAACTTAGGAAGCAACAAAATAAATAAAGTAGAGCTAATGACATTCATCTCTCTTCATCATTTTCCACAATTACTCTCAATCAATCAATGCAAACAAGGAAACTAATCACAACCATTCATGTACAACTCTCCTCTCAACTTTCCTCAACTATTTCTCTTTACTACTACAAACTGGATAGCAAACTAAGGATATATATTTTTTTTCTTTCTGTTTTGAAAAAGAATGAGTGCTTTATGCTCCATCTCATTTCATGGTTGTGTTTATGAGTGAGTGCGTTTACGCTCCATCTCGACTCACCACATACCTTTCTTTTCTTTTTCCTATTTGCTTAAACCCAAATTTAGGACTAGCTTAAGAGAAACAATTTTTTTCTTAAGGGTTGTTATACAATCCTCAATCATGCTTCGTCGCCAAGTACACACAACTTCTAAGACTATTGTTCATACTGCAAAGATTCAATATGATTAACTCTATTTTATGAAGATTGCTAACATCCTAAGTCAAGGAATATGCTCCCAAAGTCAAGTTACTATTTCATGCATCACAAGACGTTCAAGACATGACTTAAAGCATAAACCTTCCTAAAAACAAAAACTATTTTTTTATTTATATTATTATTTGACACTACACAACAACCTAAATGCCCTCCCCCACACTTAAAGCTTACATTGTCCCCAATTAAGATGAAATGCAAGAAAAGGCAAAAAATACCAAAATTCAAAATGCGGAAAAAAACAAACTCCCCTTGGGTTGCCTCCCAAGTAGCGCCTTTGTTTATTGTCGTTGCTTGACTCAGGCTTTTCTTCTTGCGATGCACTGAGTAACATCTTTCGTCTCCAAGGAACACTTACTTGAGGTAACTAGGGAGAGGCTCAAATCTGGACGGGGGCCTGTAAAACAGAAGGTAAAGGCCTCTCGTTAGAAATTGGTAATGCAATTAAGGAACGTTCGAGCTGTGCGTAACTTTGGAGAATCATTCAATGCTGTAGCAGTTTCCTGCAAATCAGTACTCAAAGCTAACTCCTCATCCTCTTCCTCAAGATGCTTACTAATGGCAACTCCCAATCCATCATTTCATCAAGTTCAAACACTTCCTATGCTAAAGAATCACCACATCAATAGAATAACAGGATTATCATCATCATCAGCAGGATTTTCATGGCATCATAAATTTAAACTTGACAAGTTGACCATCAAATTCCATGGTAAGTATGCCACTATGAACATCTATCTTAGTCTTGGATGTTTTAAGAAAGGTCTTCCTAACAAAATAGAGCAGATTGATCTCCATTTTCCATATCAAGTACATAGAAATCAGTAGGGAAAATTAAGCCATTAACTTGTACCAAAACATCCTCAACTACACCCTTAGGATAAGCATTAGATCCATCAGCTAATTGAATTACAACACCAGTTTTATTCAAAAGTCCAAGTTTCAAATAAGCATATTAGAGTATGGCATACATTTATAGAAGTCTTAGTCTATCATGGCCTTCTTAACCTGTGTTACCTATCGTACAAGGATAGCAAAACTACCTGGATCCTTGCACTTCGCTGGAAGTTTTCTCTGAATCACTGCAGAAACATTTTCTCCCACTCTCACCTTTTCACACCACTTAAGCTTTCGTTCCTTGATTGTACACTCTTTCAAGAATTTAGCATAGCGGGTACTTGTTTAATAGCATCTAAGAGTAGAATATTTACCTGCTCTACAAAAGTCTCATATATATCTCTGTTCGCTCGTCTTTTCTAGATTTCGCCAACGCTTGAGGAAAAGGGTATTGGTTTAAAATTGGACGTGGCGTAAACTTACGCATAGGAACACACTCGTCATTGGGAACGTTGCTGTCTACAACTGCATCTTTCTCCTTTTCTTCCTTCGACGATGTAGGGGCTGCCTTTATTAGAATCTCAACCTCTTTACCACCTCTCAAAATGATCACACTTACATTTTCTCTTGGATTTACCACCGTTTGAGAGGGTAATTTCCCCGAACTTTGCTCCTCCAGCTTACTGATTGCGGTTGCCATCTGCCCTATCTAATTCTCCAAACTTTGAACACTGGCCCTCGTCTCCTGTTGAAACTGCAAAGTATTAGTGGCAAGAGACTTAACAATATCTTCTAAAGACATACCAGAATTAGAAGTTTGGCCCGATTGTTGTCTAGGGGAATATGGCT